>NW_006921650.1:4799580-4801850 GCF_000298275.1 Orycteropus afer afer | reverse complement strand
GCAATCATCCTTCTCCAGGGAATAGTCTCTTCTGACAACATGACCAAAGTAGGTTGGACAAAGTCTGGCTATTCTCGCTCCAAGGACATTCAGGGGTGGTTTTATATCTTCTTTTCTTGAAACATTGAAGGGCTATTTTATTATTTTTATGCTTAGGATTGTTGTTTCTGCAACTGCAATCTGGCAGTCTTCATGTTTATTATTCACTTGTGGTAAGTATATCTTGGAATTTTTATTTGAGTACATACCATGTCACATCTGTTAGGCTATTGGGTACCTTTCTCCATTACTCAACTGCCTCCTTGCTCTTGGAACACAAACTAATTTTAATGTTAGACTGCAAAAACTGTAATTAAGGAAACTGAGTTCTATAATCAATATGTATTGAACTCTGACTAGAGGCTCAACATAAGTTAAATATGAGATGGCACCAAAGCTACAGATAAGAAATATTGTTATAGTTCATTCCAAAGCCAAACAGACACTGTTTGACACTGAGCTAGATGTTTTTGGAATCTAAGGAGAGTACCATTGCTCCCAAATGCCCTATGGAAATGCAGTAGATGATTGAATCTGAGCATTAAAAAAAGTCAAATAATCCACATGACTTTATGCCAACATTAAATGAAGGCAGAGTGGTAGAAGCACACAGCCCGTCCAGTGTGCTTCCAGTGTGTGACTTTCAGCAAGTGACCTCACATTTCAGTGCCTTACCTAAATAATTTCATGAATACACTTACATATTATTTTAGATGATTTATTATTCCCAGATACCTCAGATCATCAAACACTCACTGCTGTCGAGTTGGATTGGACTCATAGTGACCCCTCCCTGAGGCTGTATCACTATGGAAGTAGATTGCCCTGTCTTCCCTCTGAGGAGTGGCTGGTGGGTTTGAACCTTCAGCCTTCTGGTCAGCAGTGAAATGCTTTAGGCATTATGCCATCAGAGCCCTACCTCAGATCCTAGCCAGCTAAAAAACCAAATTCACTGTCCTCAAGTTGATTCTGACTTACAGTGACCCCCATTGGGTTTCCAATGCTGTAAGTCTTTATGGAAGCAGACTGCCTCATCTGCCTCCCATGGAGTGGCTGGTGGGTTCTAACTGCCAGCCTTGTAGTTAGCAGCCAGATGCTTTAAACACTGCACCACCAGAGTGCCTTTCCTGAGTTTAGGATAGCAGTTTAGCCTCTGTTCCTGGAATATAGGTGGGGCCAAAAGAGTTGTCATCTGGGACGGTTGGGGAGGAAAGTAGTAAATCTAAGGTCACATTTCAAAGGTGTATATAAATCTGAACGTTTTGTCATATGAAGGAGGCACCTGACCAATATTTCCTCAGCCTAGCTGGAAATGACTTGTTCTGATAAGCGTATAATGAGTTTTCAGAGTTGAAAATTAATCTAAAATCTTACAGGTCTAGCATGGACTGGAATTAGTTTGCAAAAACTGCCATGAAGAGGTAAAAAAATTAAAAACATTACATTGATTAAATAAGTTATGGAATGGCCAGTGAGTGGACTGCCAAATTGAAGTAACTCTGTGTTAATATTATCAAAGATACATTAAGTGAAAACAAAGCAAATTGAAAAAGAATATGAAAAATTTTATTCTGCATGTGTGTGTAACGTTGCCTCCCTCTGAAAGAGTGTTAAGTGGTACATTAACAGGCTCTGAGTCCATTAAAATCTAAAGCCTGTTTTTTTTTTTTTTTTTTTTTTTTTACAAAGTATTACTATAATGGCACAGATAAGCAAAGAGAAAGCCTGTAAACAAAATTAATGGTTCAGTTCAAACAGTATTAAGAACCAACCACCTAAATGCAGGCTGTGTTCCAGATGCCTGGGACAAGTCAGACAAAGGTCCCTGACCCCTTGGAGCTCACCTTGTGGTACATTTCCATGATCAATCATTGTATAGAAATTTAAAATAAAATTATATATGTATACTTCTTATCATCCAGGGGTGGTGATAAACCAGAAGAATAAAGCATGCACATATAACCTAGAGAAAGAAAATGAGTTTTAGAAGATGTTTGCTGGAGTGATCTTCAGCTAACCTTTGATGTTATGTAAATTCCCTCATGCTCAGTTTCCTTATCTATAAAATTAGACTACTAATAATATATTTGCAGATGATTGTGAAGATTAGAGAGAAAATATATAAGTCATGAACAATAAAAGCTTTTACTGCTAGTACTACTTTTGCATTCCTCATGCAGCATAATATACTATATACATAACAGATGTTCAAAGAGCATTTCTTGAGTGTA
>NW_006921650.1:4793433-4799290 GCF_000298275.1 Orycteropus afer afer | reverse complement strand
GATGGAGTCAAACGGCTGAACTTTTTGTTAGCAGTTGAATGTTTTTACCACTGAACCACCAGAGCTCCTTTGTTCTCATATAGATAACTCTCAAAAGAACATAATGCTCAGGTCAGAACTTTTTTCACTAGTTAATCTCCTGTTTGGTTTGAAGAAGACCAACAGTGGATATTTTTGGTGTAAAGTTTATAGATTATTTCAGGGCAACAGTTTCAGGGGTTCATCTATGGCTCCAGAAAGTTTAGAAGCCATAAGAATTTGAAAATCTATTCTGTATCCACCTCCCCCCTGCACCCTTTTTCCATTTTGATCAGGATTCCTCTATGGAATCTTTATTCAAAATGTTTAGTAATGGTAGCCAGGCACCATCTTGTTCTGATCTCATGGCAAAGGAGACAGTTGTTCATGGAGGCAATTAGCCACACATCCCCTATCTTCCTCCTATTCCTGACTCTATTCTTCTGTTGGTCCAGGTGAATAGAGACCAATTGTTGTGCCTTCAAAGGCTACTTGAAAGCTGCTAAGACACTGGGCACTATGCAATGAACTAGGACGTAGAACAGAAGCACTAAACACGTTATTGGGCCAGTTAACTGGGGTGTCCCAAGAAACCATGACTCTAAACCTCCAAAGTGAAGAACCAAATCCCATGAAATATTTGATTGTACTAAGCAGCTCATCAGCTATTTTTTTTTCCAATAATTGTTTTAAATATGTCTATCTTAGTTACCTTATGCTGCTATAACAGACATACCACAAATTGATGGCTTTAACAAACAGAAATTTTTCTCTCACAGCTTAGGAGGCCATGAATAAAATTCAGGGTGCCATATCTAGGGAAGGGCTCTCTCTCTCTGTCTGCTGTGGTGGAAAGTCCTTGTCTCCTTTCAATGTCTGTGGGCCTGGTGTGCCTTGGAGATCTCCATGTGTCTTGGCATCAGTCTTCCCCTGGGCCTAGGAACTTCTCAGTGCCAGCACCCTGGGTCCCAAAGTCATGTTCTGCGCCCGGATCTTCCTTTTGGGCAGTACTGAGGTCTCTCCATCTCTGCTCCTTTGTTTGATTTTTTTTTTTTTTTTTTTTTTTTTTTTTTTTTTAATATCTCAAAAGAGATTCACTCAAGGTGCCTCTTAATCTGTAGAGTGTATCCTGCCTCATTAACATAACTGCCTCTAATCTGTAAGAAAATCAACTCGTGTTTGTTCAAGCCATCCCACTTGTGGTATTGTCAGAGCAGCATGAGGTAACCAAAACAGTGTACAAGTCTCTTACTGAGTATGATATACATTTTAACAATAAAATATTAGATTTTCAACAGAATTCTGATAGATACTACCCTTGAGAATTTTAGATGCTTTGGACAAAAGTTGTTCAAATTTATGGTCTACATTTATCAAATTGTCTCCTCTTTACACCTTCCAACAAATTTCTACATAAAAACAAATAATGTCTATTTTAATTTCAAGCAGTTTGGCTACTTTCTTAACGTAAAGGCAAAAAAACTGATGTATTTTTGGGGAGGGGAAAGGAAAGAATGTGGAAATAAATTGAACATAGTTTTATGTTCAGTTATAAACAGTTATAAACAAAAAGTTAAATAAACCAAATTTACGGAAAAAGGAAGACACCATCTCCCTTTTAGCACAGCTTGTATCCTACCTGATGTAAAATTGAAAAGAATCACAGCTTCTGAATTAAAATGCACTAGATTTGAATCTGAGCTTCTCTATGTGCCAACTGTGTGACCTTGCCCAAAGTCATTACCTCAGAGAATTAAGTGAGATAATGTATGGGTTTTATTTACAGTATGAATTTAATATGTATCCATTTCCTTCCACTTTTATAAGTCACATTTTTGGAATGAGGAATAATATTTAATCAATGTATAACTCGTTACATTCTTCACTTTTGTTGCCACTGGATTCTAAGCCCTGGATTCTGTCTCCATTAAAGTAGCCAGTTCTAGGAACCCCCTTACCTGGAGTGTGGCTACTGTTTCGCTTTTGTCTGGAGACATCCAGGAGGACAGAAGAGGGAGTAGCTTTTTTCTTCTTGCCTGTTTTTGTTGATGCCATTAGATTCTGTCAAATCAGATCCTACTCATGGAGACACTATGTACAACAGTACAAACCATTGCCTGGCCCTGTGCCATGATCAAAATCATTGCTCTGTTTGAGCACACTGTTGCAGCCACTGTGTCAATCCATCATTTTGAAAATCTTTCTTTTTCATTGACCCTCTACTTTAGCAAGCATGATGTCTTTCTCTAGGGACTGGTCTCTCGTGAAGAAATGTCCCAAGTACATGAGACAAAGTCTCACCATCCTCACTTCAAAGGTGTATTCTGGCTGCACTTCTTCTAAAACAGATTTGTCCATTCTTCTGGCAGTCCGTGATATATTCAATATTCTTCACCATCACCATAACTCAAAGGCACCAATTCCTCTTTGGTCTTCCATATTCATTTTCCAGCTTTTACATGCCTATGAGGCAATTGAAAATACCATGGCTTGGGTCGGTTGCATCTTAATCCTCAAAGTAGGATCTTTGCTTTTTAACACTTTAAATAGGTCTTTTGTGGAAGATTTTCCCAATACAGTACATTGTTTGGTTTCTTGACTGCTGTTTTCATCTGTGTTGATTGTGAATCCAAGTAAAATAAAATCCTTGACAACTTCCACCTTTGCTCCATTTATCATAATTTTGCTTATTGGCCTAGTTGTGAGGATATTTGTTTTCTTTATGTTGAGGTGCAGTCCATGCTGAAGACTTTAGTCTCTGATCTTCATCAGTAAGTGCTGCTAGTCTTCTTCACTTTCAGCATGCAAGGTTGTGTCATCTGCATGTTGCAGATTATTAATGATTCTTCCTCCAATCCTGATGCTGTATTCTTCTTCATATCGTCTAGCTTCTTGAATTATTTGCTCAGCAGACAGATTGAGTAAGTACAATAACATGGTGAAAGTATACAACCCTGGCACACAACTTTCCTAATTTTAAACCAGACACAATATCCTTCTTCTGTTCAAAAGACTACCTTTTGGTCTGTGTATAGGTTCCACATGAGCACAATTAAATGTTCTGGAATCCCTGTTATTGCATTGTTATCCATAATTTGTCATGATCCACACAGTCAAATGCCTTTGCATAATCAATAAGATACAGGTAAACATCTTTCTGGTATTTTCTGCTTTCAGCCAAGATCCATCTGACACCAGCAATGATATCCCTTGTTCTACATCCTCTTCTGAATTTGGTTTGCATGCCTAATTCATGGCAGTTTCCTGTAAATGTACTGCTGTACCTTTTTGTGACTTATCTTCAGCAAAATTTTACTTGTGTGTGCTGTTAATGACATTGTTAGATAATTTCCACATTCTGTTGGAGCACCTTCTTTTGGAATGGACGCAGATATGGATCTCTTTTGGTTATTTGGTCTGGTAGCAGTCTTCCAAATTTCTTGGCATAGACAAGTGAGTGTTTCCAGCACTATTTCCATTTGTTCAACCATCTCAATTGGTATTCTTTCAGTTCCTAGAGCTGAGCCTTGTTGTTGTTGTTGTTATGTGCCGTCAAGTCAGACCCGACTCATAATGACCCCTCCTTGGGTTTCCGAGGCAGTATCACTACGGAAGTAGATTGCCCAACTTTCCTTCCAAGGAGTGGCTGGTGGGTTTGAACCGCTAGCCTTCTGGTTAGCAGTCAAGTGTATCCTGGGCTGAGCCTAGAAAGTGCATAATTCTTGGCAGAAAGCAAAAATATAGCATTAAAAAGGATACAATAAGGAACTATATTATAATAATTACATTCTTGGTTTCTGCAGTATTGTTTTAAACTGAAAGACTCAGTGCTTACTCTTTTTTTTTTTTTTTTCCAGGTGTCTAAATGTTGTGAAGAAGTAAGAGACTATATTGAAGAAAGATCTGGTGAAGATCCCTTAGTAAAGGGCATTCCAGAGGACAAAAATCCCTTCAAGGAACTCAAAGGAGGTTGTGTAATTTCATGAAAAATTATTGAATTATCTTGAGTTTTAATGACAATGCTAATTTGTTCTTATATGTAATAACACTTTTAAGCATGTACATGAATTTTTAAATTTAAATATGTAAACTTCGAATAAAAACTAAGATGTGATCATGCATACCTCTTTGTTTTTCTTAAAGTATTTAGCACACAGTCTAATACATAATTGACAATTTAATATTGATTTACCCCTTTTTTTAAAAGAAAAATTAGTGTGTATACTTTATGAGCAAGTCTATTTTATCCTGAGTTGCCAGCTTATATATAGTTCATGTTTTATGTTTCTTTATTATCTTCAACACTCACAATATTCCACCCAGAAAAGTCATGGTTAGACTTCTGTTTTTCCTGAACTTTCTCTTGTTTACAAAATTAGTCTGTTCTTTTGGTAAATAGATGAACTATTTTGGCAGATTATGTGCTATGACGATTTTTGTTGCTATTTCATTCTTGTTTCCGTTTCTCTTTCACTTCCCAGTCACTGGTAATGGTTTTAACATAATCTCTTCCTACATTCTTACCCAATTCTACTTGTGACTCATGACGTGGCTTTTTCCCAGAAGATAAACTGGATTAAGGGTTCAGTCTGTGGTCACAGAGCACAGTGAATTTAACCGATGCTAGAGCAAATGTTATGAACACAGATTTAAACTCAGAGTTCTGGTTTTGCCTAGCTGACTTCAGACAGGCTACTTAATCATTCTAAATCTCACTTTCTTCTACTATAGGAAAAGGATAATAATTGTGTTATCCCTTCACTTTCTATGGGCTTTAAATATGAGACTAGCATAAATATAGCACTTAGCACATAATAAGAGACCAATAAATGTTAACTATTATTATTATTACTAGGAGCTCTGGTAGCATAATGCCTAAGGCACTTGACTGCTAACCAGAAGGCTGGTGGTTCAAACCCACTAGCCACTCCTCAGAAGAAAGGTTGGGCAATCTACTTCTGTAGTGATATCACCTTGGAAACCCAAGGAGGGGTCGCTATGAGTCGGGTCCGACTCAGTGGCACATAACAACAATTATTCTTACTGGAAAAGGAACTGGACAAAAATTTCAGAATCCTTTAAATACATGCTTTTCTATCTATCCCCATGGAGACTTGAATAAGCACAGTCCTTTTTCTGTAGCAATGTAAGGGCAAGAGTATAGAGAAATAGCTATCATCTACATCATCCTTTGTGACCTGGGTTCCCTCTCCTCACCTGGCTTCCTGTGGTTGAACCCTTTACCTTTTCTGTCCTCTCCCTGCCTTCCCGCCTCACTCTTTGTGGGGCATGGCCTGTGTTCCCTCTCTTCACCTGGGTCCCTGCAGCTGACTCCCCCATCTGTTCTAGTTCCCTTTGCCTTTTTTTGTCCTCTCCCTGCTTCCCATCTCATTGCCTGTTCTTAGGTCCCTGGAATCCAAATGAGAATGTTATCACTTTAAAATCCAAAATGGTTGCCACTTGTAAACATTCAAAATGGCTGCGCCCTTGGTCACTTTAAATATCCAAAATGGCCACTGCTTGTAAGCATTCAAAATGGCTGTGCCCTTGGTCAC
Organism: Orycteropus afer afer; assembly: GCF_000298275.1. NCBI lineage: Eukaryota > Metazoa > Chordata > Mammalia > Tubulidentata > Orycteropodidae > Orycteropus > Orycteropus afer. Next base: position 4,793,717 of record NW_006921650.1, on the reverse strand, counting down.
TTTAAATATCCAAAATGGCTGCCACTTGTAAATATTCAAAATGACTGCACCCTTGGTCACTTTAAATATCCAAAATGGCCACTGCTTGTAAGCATTCAAAATGGCTGTGCCCTCTGTCACTTTAAATATCCAAATGGCTGCCACGTGTAAACAATCGAACTGGCTGTGCCCCTCCAGACAAACAAGAAGGTCAGCAAAAAACCAAGAAAACCTGCAATAGCTGGGGTAGGGAAATAAGAGAAAAAAGGCAGAGAAGGAGAATAATGAAGAAAAAAATAGTAAAA
>NW_006921650.1:4787838-4789233 GCF_000298275.1 Orycteropus afer afer | reverse complement strand
ATGGAGCTGGTGCGAGATCTGGCGGTGTTTCATTCTGCTGTGCATGGTGTCACTATGAGTCGGAAGGGACTTGACAGCACCTAACAACAACAAAATAACAGCAAACATCATCCTTTAAGCTAATCCATTTCCTCTTGGCATCTTATTCAGTTTGCTTAATCCAAATTTCACTACATTTGTGCTAATGACTAAGGGAGATAATTTGCCTTGGCTTCTGTAACAAATGACATGTTAAATTACACAGAAGTGGAAACTGTTTACGTTATCAGTATTTCCTTGTGACTATCTCACATTTACAGTGTACACAGGTTAAAGGGATATATCAATAATCAAAACACTCAGAAATGCTAATTAATTGCCATCCTTTTAAAGCAAGATAAGAATAATATATTATTTGGTCTGAAAGGAGTTCTAAAAATCATCCCATGTTTGACTCCTGGCACAATCTCCTCCTATTCCATCCATAACAAATTCTTAACAAATATTTGTTGAATCTTGTCTAACTCATTCATTTGGAATGGAAAAAATAAAAATTTAGAGAGGTGAGTTGGCTAATGTTATGGGCTAAACATTGAGTCCCTGGATAACCAATTAGCAGCACATTTCACCATATACCTTCATCAACTATGCATTGGTCGTTAAAAAATTATGGGATAGACTACTGAGTCATTTTTCCTCACAATATGCTCTTTTTATATAAAGTCAAAAAAACGTTATCCATCCATATTCTACCTTTTTATCCTCCTTTCTCACTCTATTTTCCTCCATAGCACCCATCACCATCTAGCATACTACGTATTTTACTTACAGAATTAATTGTGGTCTCTATCTAGAGGTTGTTGGCCAGATGTAATGATAGTTAATGAAGTGCTTCAAATATCTATTTTTTTTCTTATTAAAATAAAGTGTTTGCTATTGTGTTTAATAGTCTGTACGGTATCGTCCTGACCAACATCTCTGGGTGTCATTTTACAACAACATATTATGGAGTCAGATTTTGGAACCAATTAAAACTGACTCTTCCACTTATTAGTTTAGAACTTTGGGCATGTAACTTTAGTTTTTTGAGCCTCAGTGATGGACATCTACTTCCCTAAAGATTACTACCAAGGAAAAAACTATAGAGCAGTTCCACTCTGCAACACATGGGCTTACTCTAAGTTGAATCCACTCGATGGCAACAGGTTTGTTTTGGTTTGGTAATTTGGTCATAGAGATCCCTCCACCTGCACTGTCCCACTCTCTCTCATTTCAGCCTGGAAATCCTACTCCTCTTCTAAGGCCTGCTGAAAGGAATCTCCTCTGTCCTTTATCCACTCCAAAAGTATTTTATATACCTCTTAGGTTGGTTGTTGTTGTTATGTGCAGTCAAGTCGGACTCGACTCATAGCGACC
>NW_006921650.1:4785598-4786839 GCF_000298275.1 Orycteropus afer afer | reverse complement strand
AGGAGTGGCTGGTGGGTTTGAACGCCAGCTTTCTGGTTAGCAGGCAAGTGTCTTAGCCACTATGCTACCAGAGCTCCCTCATAGACAAGTTCAAGTTTCAGAGAGGAAAAGAAAAACAAAGCACTCACTCTTATTTTAATTTGGATTAATCTGACCTTAGTCAGATTTCAAAACAAAGGTAATCTCATTGTTCCTAAACTCTTAAAAGAACATAATTAACGTGAGTAAAATAGTAAAATGATTAATGAGAATGAGCAATTATATAAGATGGCAATTAAAGACTCGTATGAACAAATCTTATGGAAGAAATTATTTTGATGTGATGAATCACACGCAGTTGTTAAGGTAACAGAGACTCAGACACAGATCGTCTGGTAACTTTACATTATCTCCATCTAGAAATGAAGTCAAAGGCACATAGTTTACCATGAACCATCACCTTTCACTTTGTAAATGTTACAAAAGCAGAATTTGGGAGGTAACCTAGCTTATCTAGGCCAGTAAATTGGACGCAGAGAGAATATATGTCTTGCCAAAATTACATGATAAAGACCATAACTCAGTTATTTTTTCAGTTTAAGTTAATATTAAATCAATTCTCATATAACTGCCTTCAAGATTTTCTTATAAAACTTTTCTCATATGGATTCTTAACAACATACTTAACAGAAAAACAGTCAAAAATGTTTTTTCCTTTTTTTTTTTTTTTTGCATACCACAGTAAATATGTCATATCCATTACTCTTTTATAGCTTAAAAGTGAAAATATTGCCATGGTTAATTTTATGCTTATTAAGTGGATTTCTTTAAAACATTTGTCAAAAGACAAATGTTTGTTGTTGTTATGTGCTGTTGCATTGTCTCTGACTCATAGCGACTTTATGTACAACAGAACGAGGCACCGCCTGGTCCCATGCCAGCTTCGTGATCTCTCCTATACCTGAGCCCATCGTTGCAGTCCTTGTGTCAATCCATCTTGTTGAGGGCCTTTCCCTTTATTGTTGACCCTCCACTTTACCAAACATGACATCTTTCTCCAGAGAATGGTCCCTTCTGACAACATGACCCGAGTAGGTGAGACAAAGTCTGGCCATTTTGGCCTCTAAGGAACATTCTGGCTGCACTTCTTCCAGACAAATTTGTTAGTGGGAGCTCCGGTAGCATAGTGCCTAAGGCACTTAACTGCTCACCAGAAGGCTTGCGGTTCAAACCCACCAGCCACTCCTCGGAAGGAAGGTTGG
>NW_006921650.1:4783943-4785498 GCF_000298275.1 Orycteropus afer afer | reverse complement strand
GGAGAGTGGGATGGAGTTCCTGCAGGCCCAGAAGGTGCGTGGGAGTGGGGGATGGCCGAACCTCCATTCACCAAGCAGATGTGGGATATTACAGTAACAATACCCCTTGTTGCAGGAGTGGAACAGAGGAAATACCTGAGGCAGTGAGGTCCCTGTTGGGACAAGAAGCGTTGCAGAGCCCAGGGTGAGTGGCAAGTATTGGGCAGGTCTTTAGGCCTTCCGGTGAACTGGGAGGGAGGGGAAGAGAAAGGTAGGCAGACCAGTGGCAGTGGGGCTGACCCCGACTCACAGCACTCCATATGTGTCAGGGAAGACTTGCACCCCATGGGGGTTCAATGACTGATTTTTCAGTCTTCCCAGGTGTCTCTGGGTGGCCTCGAACCACCAACCTTTCAGCTGGCAGCCAAGTGCGTCAATTGTATGTACCACCCCAGGACTCCAAGAAGGTAGGCAAGGTTAGAAGATGGCCTGATTTGATTTCTCTGATGGAGGAGGTGTTATCATTCCCCAAAGCCTCAGGCCCCGAGGCGGGTTGGGGGGAGGTTCAGGTTTGAGGCCAGTCCCTCAGGGGATGGTCAAGGGTGTTGGCTGCTGCTGCCGTTCTTACACTTATAGAAGCTGGCAAGTCCAAAGTTCTTGGATCAAACATCAATCAAACCCTGTCTTAGGGTTCTGTATTTCGCTGTAATGCTTCACAGAACTCACAGACACCCAAGGGATCGTCTCATGTAGTAGTGGTGGAGGCTGGCAGGCTGGTGAGTCCCAGGTCCATAAGAGACACACTTATAGAAGCTGACAAGTCCAAAGTTCTTGGATCAAATGTCAAGCTGGAGGCTTTTCCCGACTCATGCAGCTCCAGGGGCTGAGGAGTTCAAGGTTGGCAGGCAATATACTGGCTTTTGACTCCAATGAATGATGAATCCAAATCTCCAGGCCGAATGGTGGATTGTTTACTCACGGACAGTTGTAGGCAGCACAACAGAAGCCCTTCTCAAAGAATTGGCCAGAGAAAACCCTATGAATAGCAGAGAAACACTGTCTGATACATTACTGCGCAACTTTATGAATAGTTCAGAAACATTGTCCAGTACAGAGGAGGAAGAGGAGTCACTTAGCTTCAAAAGCTCTCAAAGTAGGACTGGGCAAGAGCTGCATTATCAGAGTAAAATCAGCCTTTCTCATATGGATAAGGTAAAGCTTTTGAGACCTCCATTTGCTGATGTTGCACCACTCAAATGAAGGAGAAACAGCTGCAAACATCCATTAATAATCAGAACATGGAATGTATGAAGTATGAATATAGGAAAATTGGAGGTTGACAAAAATGAAATGGAACACATAAAGATTGATATCCTAGGCATTAGTGAGATGAAATGGACTGTTTTTGGCTATTTTGAATCAGACAACCATATGATCTACTATGTTGGGAATGACAGTTTAAAGAGGAATGGTGTGGCATTCATCATCACAAAAGATCTTTCAAGATCTATCCTGCAGTACAATGCTGTCAGTGATAGGATAATATCCATACGCCTACAAGGAAGACCCGTTAATA
>NW_006921650.1:4779498-4783843 GCF_000298275.1 Orycteropus afer afer | reverse complement strand
TAGTGATACTGCCTCAGAAACCCAAGGAGGGGTCGCTATGAGTCGGGGCCGACTCGACGGCATATAACAACAATAACAACAACAATTTAGCAGTCCACGGTACTTCAGCATTCTTGGCCAACATCACAACTCAAAAACATCAACTCTCTTTCAATCTTCCTTACTCATTTTCCAGCTCTCATATGCATATGAGGCAATTGAAAACACCATGGCGGGTTAGGCACATCTTAGTCTTCAAGGAGATATATTTGTTTTTCAGGGACTGAAAGAGGTCTTTTGCAATGGATTTGCCCAATGCAATACATCTTTTGATGTCTTGACTGCTGCTTCCATTGGTATTGATTGTAGAACCAAGTAATATGGAGTCTTTGACAACTTCAATCTTTTCTCCATTTATTGTGATACTGCTTATTGGTCCAGTTGTGAGGATTTTTGTTCTCTTTATATTGAGGTGTAATCCATACTGAGGACTGTAGTATTCAATCTTCATCAGTCAGTGCTTCTAGTGCTCATTTTCAGCAAGCAAAGTTGAGTTGTCTGTATATCTCAGGTTGTTGATGAGCCTTCCTCTAATCCTGATGCTATGTTCTTCTTCATATGGTCCACCTTCTCAGATTATTTGTTCAGCATGCACATTGAATAAGTATGGTGAAAAGATAACAATCCTGACACATTCCCTTCCTGATTTTAAACCATGCAGTACCCCTTGTTCTGTTTGAACAGTCTCCTGGTCTACATACAGGTTCCTCATGAGTACAATTAAGCATTCTAGAATTCCCATTCTTCTCAATGTTATCCACAATTAGTTATGATCCACACAATTGAATGCCTTTCCATACGCAATAAAACACAAGTAAACATTTTTCTGGTATTCTTTGCCTTCAACCAAGAACCATCTGACAGCAGCTATGATAACCCTTGTTCCAATCGTCTTCTGAATCCAGCTTGGATTTCTGGAAGTTTCCTGTCAATATACTGCTGTATCGGTATATTGTAGGTATTTGCGATGAACATGTTGTTGGCTTTCAGTAAGATTTTACTTGCACGTGATATCAATGACATTGTTTGATAATTTCCACATTCTGTGGGATCACCTTCCTTTGCAATGAGAATGAATATAGGTCTCTTCCAGTTATTTGGCCAGGTAGCTGTCTTCCAAATCTCTTGGCACAGCCCAGTGAGTGCCTCCAGTGTGGCATTTTTTTTTTTTTTTGAAACATCTCAATGGGTATTCCATCAATTCCCAGAGCTTTGTTTTTCACCAGTTCCTTCAGTGCAGCTTTGACTTCTTCCTTCAGTCCATTGGTTCTTGATCTTATGACACCTCCTAAATTGGATGATCATCTACCAATTATTTTTGGTATAGTAACTCTGTGTATTCCTTCCATCTTCTTTTGATATTTCTGTATCATTCAACATATTACCCAAGGAATCTTTCAATATTGCAATTTGAGGCTTGAATTTTTTCCTCAGTTCTTTCAGCTTGAGAAATGTCAAGTATGTTCTTCCCTTTTGGCTTTCTAACTCCAGGTCTTTGCACATTTCGTTATAATAATTGACTTTGTCTGCTTGAGCTGCTCTTTGAAATCTTCTGTTCAGCTCTTTTATCCTGTCGATTCTTCCATTTGCTTTAGTTACTCTCCATTCAAGGGCAAGTTTCAGAGTCTCTTCTGACATCCATTTTGGTCTTTTCTTCTTTTCCTGTCTTTTTAATTACCTTTTGCTTTCTTCATGGATGATGTTCTTGATGTCATCCCATAATTCTTCTGGTTTTCGGTCATCAGTGTTCAATGCATCAAATCTATTCTTTAGATGATCTCTAAATTCAGGAGGGATATAATAAAGGTTATATTTTGGCTCTTGTTGACTTCTTTTAATTACCTTCAGCTTCAACTTGAACTTGCATATGAGCAGTTGATAATGTGTTCCACAATCTGCTCCTGGCCTTGTTTTGGCTGAAGATATTGAACTCCTCCATTGCCTCTTGCCACAGATGTAATCAATCTCATTCCTGTATAGTCTGTCTGGTGAAGTCCATGTGTATAGCTGCCATTTGTGTTGTTAAAAAAAAGGTATTTGTGATGAACATGTTGTTGGTCTTGCAAAATTCTATCGTGTGATCTCCAGCATTATTTCTATCACCAAGGCCATATTTTCCAACTGCCAGCGATTCTTCCTTGTGCCACAGATGTAATCAATCTCATTCCTATATAGTCTGTCTGGTGAAGTCCATGTGTATAGCTGCCATTTGTGTTGTTAAAAAAAAGGTATTTGTGATGAACATGTTGTTGGTCTTGCAAAATTCTATCGTGTGATCTCCAGCATTATTTCTATCACCAAGGCCATATTTTCCAACTGCCAGCGATTCTTCCTTGTTTCTAACTTTTGCATTCCAATCACCAGTGATAATCATCACATCTTGATTGCATGCTTTGTCAATTTCAGACTGCAGAAATTGGTCAGAATCTTCAATTTCTTCATCTTTGGCTTTGGTGGTTGGTGTGTAAATTTGAATAATAGTAGCATTAACTGGTCTTCCTTGTAGGCATATGGATATTATCCTATCACTGACAACATTGTATTTCAGGATAAATCTTGATACATTCTTTGTTCTGATGAATTCCATGCCATTCTTCTTCAATTTGTCATTCCCAGCATAGTAGATCACATGATTGTCTGATTCAAAATGGCCAAAACCAGTCCATTTCAGCTCACTAATGCCTAGGATATTGACCTTTATGTGTTCCATTTCATTTTTGACAGCAAAATTTTTCTAGATTCATAGTTTGTATGTTCCATGTTTCAATTATTAATGGATGCTTGCAGCTGTTTCTTCTCATCTTGTGACATGCCACATCAGCAAATGGAGGTGCTGAAAGCTTTACTCTGTTCGTGTCATTAAGGTTGGCTCTACTCTGAGGAGGTAGCTTTCCTCCAGTCATATTTTGATTGTTTTCTGACATGAGGGGTTCATCTTCTGGCACTGTATCACACAAGTTTCAGGGCTATTCATAAAATTTTCTGGTAATGTATCAGACCTTCACTGCTATTGATAAAATTTTCACTGGGCAATTCTTTGAGAATTGGATGGCCTCTTCCTTCTTCTGAGTCTGTCTTAGTCTGGAAGCTCTGCTGAAACTTGTGCACCATGGTAACCCTGATGGCATTTGAAAAACCAGTGACATAGCCTCCAGCCTCAGAGCAACACTCAAGTCACAGCAGTATGACACACTGACAGACAAGTTTGTCTCCCTTAGCTGTTCCAAACTGCTCTGCTCATTTCCTGATCTCCTCTGTCCTGTTCACTTACCCAGCCTGCCTCCAGGGCTACTCCATGCACACAAACACCCCACCCACCTTCCCACTGCACCCAAGCTGGAAACTGATTTCTGGTTATAACTGTTATTTTCACTGTCAAATAGTTTCTAACACATATTATTTTGCAAAATAATTTTTGTTAGGGTAATATGTAAAATACTAATAAAAATTTAACATTGTATTTGAACAGATTTAACACAGATTTAGGAGTCCTGAGTAGTGCAAATGGTTAAATTTTTGGTGGTCAAGGCACTTGACTGCTAACAAGAAGGCTGGCAGTTCAAACCCACCAGCCACTCCTCGGAAGGAAGATGGAGCAATCTACTTCCAGAGTGATACTGTCTCAAAAACCCAAGGATGGGTTGCTATGAGTTGGGTCCAACTCAACAGCACATAACAACAACAACAACATCAAACAAAAGATTGGTGGCAGTTCAAGACCATGTAGAGACACTTTGAAAGAAAGAAAGGAAGGATCTTCTTCTGAAAGAACACATGTATTGAAAACCCTATGGAGCACAGTTCTACTGTGACACAGAGGAATGGATAAGATGGCTATTGGTTTGGTCATAATATGGATTTAAAAATTTGTTTATTCAAAACTTGTGATGATAAAATATTCAGCAATGGAAGTAGATGACCAAACTGTGTTACATACATACACACAGTGGGACACTGTGCAACACTAAAGAATTATGTAGAATCTGTGAAACATTATATAATGTGGATAAAATTGGAGGTCATTATGCTGACTGAAATAAGTCAATCACAGAAGGACAAATATTGTATTATTTCACTATTGTAAAAAGTCAAGGAAAGGTTTACATATGGAAGAAACTGTCTTTCTTGGTTACCAGACATGGGAGAGGAGGGGAGGAAAAACTACTAGACAAGTTTAAAAAAAAAAGTTTTGCTGATAAAATATTCCCTCAAGGATACACAAGAATTTGGTTAGAATTATTTTTCTCTGTGAGGTAAAAGCAATGCTTTGGGATAGGAACTACATACTCTCTTGTTTAAAATAATA
>NW_006921650.1:4764118-4776851 GCF_000298275.1 Orycteropus afer afer | reverse complement strand
TGTGAAGGCATTAGACTTTGTAGATCATAAGAAATTATGGATAACATTGCAAAGAATGGGAATTTCAGAACACTTAATTGTACTCATGAGGAACATGAACACAAACCAAGAAACTGTCATTCAAACAGAAAAAGGGGATACTACATGGTTTAAGTCAGGAAGGGAATTCCGAGTCAGGGTTGTATCCTTTCACCATACTTATTCAATCTGTATGCTTAGCAAATAATATGAGAAGCGGGACTATAGAAGAAGAATGCAGCGTCACCACTGGAGAAAGACTCATTAACAACCTGAAATATGTAGATGACACAAACTTCCTTGCTGAAGTAAGATGACTTGAAACACTTACTGATGGATATCAAAGACTATAACCTTCAGTACGGATTAAACCTTACCTATAAGAAAACAAAATCCTCCCAACTGGACAATAAGCAACATCATGATAAATGGAAAAAAGATTGAAGTTGTCAGGGATTTCATTTTACTTGGATCCACAATCAACACCCAGGGAAGCAGTAGTGAAGAAATCAGATGTCATGTCACACTGGGCAAATCTGCTGCAAAAGACTTCCTTAAAGTGTTTAAGAGCATAGACGTTACTTTGAAGACTAAGGTGCACCTAACCCAAGTCATGGTACTTTCAATCACCTCATATGCATATGAAAGCTGAGCAATGAGTAAGGAAAACTGAAAAGTTGGTGCCTTGGAATTGTGGTATTGGGGAAAAATAATGAAAATACCATGGACTGCTCAAAGAACAGACAAATCTGTCCAGAAAGAAGTGCAGCCAGAATGGTCCTTAGAAGCAAGAATGGCCAGACTTTGTCTTACATGCTTTGGTCATGCCAGTCCCTAGAGAAGGATATCATGCTTGGTAACGTCAACAATAAAACAGCAAGAACTTCAACAAGAAGGACTGACACAGTGGTTGTAACGATGGGCTCAAGTATAGCAAGGATTGTGAGGATGGAATGGAACCAGGCACTGGTTTGTTCTGTTGTACAAGGGTTGTTATGCTTCAGAGCCAACTTGATACCACCTAACAGTAAGAGTAGGTTTCCAAGGCTGTAAATCTTTATGGAAGCAGATTGCTTTACCTTTCTCCAGTGGATTGGCTGTAAGTTCCAACTGCTGATGTCTTAATTAGCAGCCAAATGCTGTTAACCACTGTGCCACCAGAGCTCATCTTTATGTTGGTATAAACCAAAACCAAACTCACTCGCATTGAATTGATTTGACTCATAGTGACCACTCCTTGGATTTCCAAGGCAGTATCTCTATGGCAGCAAATTGCCCAATCTTCCTTCCGAGTAGTGGCTGGTGGCTTTGAACCTCCAGCCTTCTGGCTAGCAGTCAATTGTCTTAGGCACTATGCCACCAGAGCTCCTTTGTTTTGGCATACCGGTATACTGCTTCCAAAAAGAGAAAGCTTTGGCAGATGACCTAAATTCCTTTGAGCTTGGGAGATTCTGGAATGTGTGGTATTCCAAATGCTGAAAAAGAAGTTTCTAAACCGTTTTCTTTGTGAAAGTGATTTATTATATATAGTTAAATAAATACAATTAGAGACACAATATATCTTAGCTGATCCTTCTCTCTCCCCATCCTTATCACATATTTTACAAATTAGAAAACCAACACCCAGAAAAAATATTTGTGTATGTGATGGCCAGTGACAGTGCTAGAATAGTGCTAGAATAGAACCTGTGAGCACTCATGAAGTAGCTCATCTTTTCATTCTATATATTCATTCTAGAAAAGTGGACCCTGGAATACAACACAAACTTCTTATTGCAGAATATGTAGTGAGTTATGGTTGTGCAAGATCCCTGGGAGTGCCTAAGGCACTTGACTGCTAACCAGAAGGCTGGCGGTTCAAACCCACCAGCCACTCCTCGGAAGGCAGATGGCGCAATCTACTTCCGTAGTGATACTGCCTCGGAAACCCAAGGAGGGGTCGCTATGAGTCGGTCCGACTCGACGGGACATAACAACAACAACAACACTAATCTAAAGGTTAAAGTTCAAACCCAGCCAGCAGTGCAGTGGGAAAAAATGCCTTTCTGCTTCCATAAAAATTACAATCAAGAAAACCCCGTGGAGCAGTTCTATTTTGTAACCCATGGGTCTTCATGCCTTGGAACCAACCACTGCAACTGGTTTTTTAAGGGCAAGGACTCTGAAATATTCAGCGGAATTTGAATTTTTCACTTGAATTTGACTTTATAGGCAGGAAGTTATCTCTGGAGAGAGAGAGAAATATCTGAGAAGGGTTGTTACATTCTTGTTATATTTTTCTTCTAGTCTTTTTAACATCATTAACACAGTCTTAGTTTATAGCCAAGCTGAGTTTCATTTTCATCTTTGCCCTTTCTTAAGCTTCCACATATGCTGTAGTAAATACGTATGTAACTGGGGGAAGTTACATCCCGCGTATTTTTTAAAACTGTTGGAGACATCAAGAGCTGTTATTTCCTGCTGGGTAATGTCCTCCTTTTCCGTGCTTCACAAACAAAACCAGGATGTGATTGATTTGGGAGAGGGAAAAAAAAAAAAAAAACAGTAAAACTTTTATTGTCCCACCATGAAAGTGGGCTAGCGCAGCCCTAACGCTTTGGACCCAGCCCAGGCCTGTCCCGCGCAGGCGTGGCCAGGTCTCAAGCCAGGGCTGCCTGGGGCCAGCATCCTTGTTGCGAGAGCTCAAAGCGGGAAGCATCAAAGGGTCCACCCAAACTGAACCCTAAAAGAGTTCCTTGGGGCAGGCCTCCTGGGGCTGAGGAAACTTGAGGAAAAGACAAGAGGTTTTAAGATCTCACGACTCTGGGAAGGACTGGCGTGAGGAAACGTCCTAGAGGAAGCTTGAGCCCTTGGGGAGCTGGGGACCACTGCGCTGCGCGGCAGTCACGTCTGCGCTGGCTGGCCAGTGGGGGTGGGAGGCACCGCAGTTATTTCTGGAGGCGCTGTGGTTTGCAGTACTTTTCAGCAGCTCGGGTTCCCTAGTTATCCCTGGGCCCAATTCTTGGGACGAAAATGCCTGCCCTTCACATTGAAGATTTGCCAGAGAAGGAAAAACTGAAGATGGAAGTTGAACAACTTCGCAAAGAAGTAAAGTTGCAGAGACAACAGGTAAGTCGATTGTTCTAGAATTTGAAATGATCCAAGGTCAGCTTTTCCAAGAAAACAAATACGTTTTTCTTCTGCAGCTTTTCTTGAAGTGGGACCTTGGCAGTGCCTGGAAACTGCTATCTGATGTGGAGAAATTTTAGGGCGTAAAGAAGAAAGCATCAGCTAAGCAATTTAAAGCCAAATGTACTAAAATGTATGCAGCCAGAAATGCGAGAAAACATGAAAAATCAGGCCCTCTATTAAACATCTGGTTTTAAAAACGTTAGAATTTGTATTACTTATTTGTAAATCACAGCTCATTATAATTTCTGGTTTACTTATGTTTTCTAAATATGCATAATGTATTAAGACAGTGGTTTCTGTACTTATTAATAAGTAGATAATTATATGCATACTGAAGTGCATATAGAAATATTTTTTGGTGATCATTAAAAAATTTAGAGAGCTCTGATGTAGATAGATTACAAATTCATTGAGAACATATGCCCCAGTATTAGTCTCCACTGAAATTTGTCAGTTACTGTAACTTTTATTTGAGTTTTTTACTGGTTGTGAGGGTCTTCATTAAGACACTAATTGTTCAGCCTATTTTAACTCAATCAGGCAGCCTGTAGTATAAAGATAAGCTTTTGATTAGATATTTTTTAAGGAAAATTATCTACTCTTTCCTCCACAGCAAAAAAAAAAAGACTAATTTTATTTCTCTGTGTAAATTTTGGGAGCTCTGGTGGGGTAGTACCTAAGGCATTTTACTGCTAACCAGAAGGCTGGCAGTTCAAACTCACCAGCCACTCCTCGGAAGGAAGGTTGGGCAATCTACTTCCATAGTGATACTGCCTCAGAAACCCAAGGAGGGGTTGCTGTGAGTCGGATCTGACTTGACAGCAGTGAGTTTGGTTTTGGTTTGGTTTGTGTAAATTTTCTGTACCAGAAGAAATTAAAGAAAACAATGGAAATGAAGCAAAGATTGTAAATATGCCCACTTGCTTTCTTCCTGTTGTTACTATGACAAACCCCTTAATGACGAGAACCTTGGTATCAGAACTCATGTTTGGAGTGAAGATTTGAAGATGCAGGCTTTTTTGAGTTCTACTTTTTACACATGTCTTTTCTCAATTTTAAGGTGCTCTGGTGATTTAGTGCCCAAGGCATTTGACTGCTAACCAGGAGACTGACGGTTCAAGCCCAACCTCTCTGCAGAAGGGGGATGGGGCAATCTACTTCGTAAAGATTTACGGCCTTGGAAACTCAGTGAGGGTCACTATGAGTTGGAATCGACTCAGTGGCAGTGGGTTTAGTTTGGTTCTCAACTTTAACCTTAGATTTCCAAATCCCTGCACTTCGTAGATTTTGGAATGGATTGTCTTTTCTATTCTTGTTGAGGGCTTTGTAGCTTTAAAAATAACAAGGTGTTGAAAAAAACCAAAAAACCAAACCCACTGCTATCAAGTGATTTGACTCATACTGACCACCACTGGGTTTCCAAGGCTGTAAATCTTTACAGAAGTAGATTGCCTATCTTCCTCCCTCAGAGCAGTTGGTGGGTTTAAATTACAGACCTTCTGGTTAGCAGACAAATTACCTACTACACCAACCATAGCTCCCTAAGGTGTTGAAAGAGAGGGGAAAAGTTACAAGGACCCAATGGAAAACCTGTTTTTTGAAACCTTAAGGACCCATTTCATGGATAACAAAGCTCACAGTACAGCATATGTTGGCCACTTAGACATTTTCACACAATTAACATTACAGTTTACATATTAAACAGATTTGCCTATACTGAAATAAAGCATTGCCTTGTTGAAAAATTGGAATAACTTCACATTTGTTATCCCTGTGCAGAACATATAGGAGGAAAAAAAAAAAAAGAGACAAGTGTCTTCTCTTATTTTAAGTTTCAAATTAGATATTGAACAGGGGCCTGAACGTAGCTATGCGGAAATGAAACTGGTGGTGCATTAGCATGATCTTCCTGCCAGCAACCCCCACCCTTAGGACACATCCTGCTGTGCTAACTTTCCAACTCTAGAAACCCCAAGTGTATACCAGAGGAGGAGAAAACACTCAGAGATATCCTTAGGGATGGAGGGAGAGACATCTGCGTGTTAATAACAGTATTCAAACACATTTTATTATGCACTATGGATTACAGAGTATTAATGGTAGGCAAGATTTCAGTTTTAGAGATTTTTAACTTCCTAATATTAAGAGTTAAAAACAAAAAAACGACCCTGAGTCCCAGAGGCTCGCCAGCAACTCATGTAAGAGCATGGAGATAGTGATAGTCCAGGTACTGATACTCAGGTCACCTGATGCCCTGGGCAGTTATTCTGTCAATAAATTGTTAATGTCTGAGCTATGTGCTAGGAGATCTGGTAGCGTAGTGGCTAAGGCACTTGACTGCTAACCAGAAGGCTGGTAGTTCAAACCCACCAGTCACTCCTCGGAAGGAAGGTTGGGCAATCTACTTCCATAGTGATACTGCCTCGGAAACCCAAGGAGAGGTCGCTATGAGTCGGGGCCTACTCGATGGCAAGTAACAACAACAATAACAACGAGCTATGTGCTCAGAGTAAGGACCCAAATTTCACAGGCTGAATTCTGCCTCTAGCTAATTGCTGGACAAGTATATCCTCTTTATCATGAAAAGAAATGCATGAAAGGAAATGCATCTGAGGAGTAATAGTTCACTTTTGAAGGTTGAATTCTTTGAAAATCTAATGAGACCTCTCTGTGAGTCCAGACACAATTTGGGGAACATGAACCTTACACACAAAATTCCCAGGGCTGACCCCAGACCCCAGGCTATGGATGCTTACATTACCAATTCTGAGAATGTGTTTTTAAATGCACATACTACAAATGCTATCGACATTAGAGAACACACGTTGCCTAAAAATTGTACTTGAAAAGAGTTTATTTGTCGTAGTTCAAGTCTTAAAGTTACATCACTTGTTTTAAATTTTAGATCAGTGGACTCCAACTGATGTGTAAAGAACAATTGTTTGAGGTGCTAGAGTAAAATATTAAAATTTCTGTTTTCACTTAGTTTAAAAATCTCATCCTTTTATAATTTCCAGTTTATTTTTTACAATTATATGTGATGTATTATAATTATATAATGTATATGTACTTACTATTCAAAGGCAAATAATTGTATATATTTTAGGTGCATATGCAAACATATCTTAGTGATCACTACTATTAAAATAATTTTGGAGACTACTAATCCAGATAACAAATTCAATGAGAACGTATGCCCCTATTTTAAGATGTCTGCATTGAATTTTGTTGGAGTTTCTATAATTCTTCTAGTTTGTTACTTCTAATATAGATCTTTATTAAGACAGTAATCCTTTTTGTACCCTTTGTTTTTCCTCTCCCTACCCCTCCTCATTCTTGCACTCTGTCTCCTAAAGATAGAATTTTTAAGGAGTTTTGGTGGTATAGTAGTTAAGATATTTGGCTGCTGACTCAAAGGTCAGTGGTTTATACCCTTCAGTTGCTCCATGGAAGAAAAAAAAGGAAGTCTGCTTCCATAAAGATTTACAGCCTTGGAAACCCAACAGGGGTTGCTATGAATTGCAATTGACTTGATGACCATGAGTTTGGGTTTTGGTTTGTTATTCACCTATGGAACAGTAATACATGGGGTTGCCATGAGTCTTAATCAACTCAATTGACAATAAGTTTTATTTTTTTTTATTCAATCCTTTTTCCAGCATAGAAAATGGCTAATCTGATTAAATAAACACAATTGTCTTAGATAAACCTAATAATGTAAGTCTTTTTCTGTGGTTGCCTGCATGCAAAACGAAGAAACCAAACCCACTGCCATTGAGTTGAGTGCAACACATAGCAACCCTTATAGAATAGAGTCAAACTGACTCATAGGGTTTCCAAGGTTGTAAATCTTTATGGAAGCAGACTGCCTCATCTTTCTCCTGCTGAGTGGTTGGTGGGTTCGAACCACTCATCTTTTGATTAGCAGCTGAATGCTTTAACCACTATGCCACTAGAGCTCCTTTGCCTGCATGCAAGGTAGAGGAATTTGAGCACAGACACAGGGTGGGAAGTTTGGGCAGCTCAAACCTTTCCAGACTCAGGCTTTCTCTAGTCATTCCATCATTTCATGAAATTCCAAAACATGATGCACACCCATAATAACTGAGCATTTTGGCTAAACACACTTCAAAACATTTGGGAATTATCTATGACTGCACCTGCTTATTAGCATGGAAAATTGGAAGGGGATATATTTCAGTTCCTAAAATAGATAGCTCATAATTGAACTTCAGCAGAAGAAGGAAATCATATGAGGCACAATGGGTAGATTGCTGGGGATTATCTGTATAATGCCGTGACTTCAACCCTTTTTGACCTTGACCAATACTAAGAAATACATTTTACGTACATTATGCCTGATATACTCTGTGCTGTACTCTGATACTTTTATCTATTCTATGCCATTAAAAAGAAAAAAAAATTCTTCTTTCTCCCAATTACATCAGTGTCTCTAAAGGGTGGTGATAGACAGTGTGAACAACTCTCACCTAATTAATTCTCTCTCTTTTCTTTTTTTGTTCTTGCTTAAGGTATCTAAATGTTCTGAAGAAATAAAGAATTATATTGAAGAACGTTCTGGAGAGGATCCCCTGGTTAAGGGAATTCCAGAAGACAAGAATCCCTTTAAAGAGAAAGGCAGCTGCATTATTTCATAAATAACTCTGGGGAAAAATGTCATTCTCTGTGGAACAATTAGTTTTCATTTTTCTAAATGAAACCAACATGCCTTTTAAGGAAGGAAGAAATGAAATTTAAATTGAGATTTTCTTAAGCACTTGATAGATATGATTATGTATAAAGCCTCTGTGCTTCTCGTCTTTGCTCACTACACATCCTTTTTTTGAGAGTGCAGAGAGTATCAAATGTACAATTATGGAAGTAAGGCCATTACTTGTGCATGACTCACCTCTTCCAGTATATTGCTTGCTGCCACAAATAAAGTTTTATCTCTGGAAAATGAGTGTTGGTGATTTACGAAGGCATTTTTTGTACATTAATTTTTATATTTTTTCCAGTCACCTTTTGGATGTTTGGGACATGTATCAAAAGATTAGATGGCTTGTTAGATCAAGTCTCAAATCCAGCTTTCTTTGCTTCAAGTCTCACCAGGTTTACAATGCCAAGTTCTGACTTCTGGAATGTGTTTGATCTAATTTGACCATTAGAACTGAGTAAAATCAGGAGTGAGTGGAATTCCTAAGAATAACGTTGACAGGAATGAAATTACCTGAGTCAGAAGCCACGCCAAGCCAAGTCTGTATTGCACTGCTGTGGTTTACCATCATTTAGTGCCTTGTTCAAAGTAGTTAGTAGTAACTTGCTGCAGTAGTTAGTAGCCTTTGGGAAAAGGGCCAGCTAAGCCAGTGGGAGTCAGGAAGAACTACCTACCTTCAGTGCAGTGCCCCAGCCAGTCCTGGCTTTGGAGGCTGGTACATTAGCTGGCAGGGGGCAGCTTGTGGTGTACTCCAGTGTTGCTGTGCTAGAGCAGGCATTTGACTTTCTGCAATTCTTTCGCCAATCTCTTCCCACAGGCCCAAGGCAAGACAAAGGACCAGGAAGACAACAGGGAACCACAGTTCTGGTGATACTAGTCCGAGGGCACCACACGCTGGAGCACATGGCTTACTCAAATCTCTTAACAAATACCTTCAGCTGCAGCTTTAAAGAAAAAGACTTTTCAATGAACATTTAACTCTCTCTGGTTCTGTCTTTTGGATGTACATTATTAAATCTGTATGGTACTTGAATTATTTCACAGTATTAGGAGGCTTAAATTAGAGAGGAATATATTAGTTTAGGTTATAGATAGATAGATAGATAGAAATATAGAGGAGCTCTGGTGGTGTAGTGCCTAAGGCATTTGATTGGTGACCAGAAAGCTGGAGATTCAAACCCACCAGCCGCTCCTCAGAAGGAAGGTTGGGCAATCTACTTCCTTAGTGATACCGCTTCAGAAACCCAAGAAGGGGTCACTATGAGTCCGATCCAACTCGATGTCAGTGCTTTGCGTTGCGTTATATAGATATAGATTCCATAGGGTTTTCTACATAGACATCTGCAAATAGAGACAATTTTATTTTTTCCTTTCCAATATATATACTTTTTTCTTTTTTATCTATGGCAATGGCTAGAACTTCTAGAACTATATTGAAATCAGTGGCAAGAGCAAGAATCTTTTTCTTGGTCCCATCTTAGAAAGAAACCACTCAGTATTTCATAATTGATTATGATGTTAGTTGTACTTTTCTGGGCTTTATTTCCAATGACAGGTTGACTTTAAGAGCCCTTGTAATTCTGTTCAGACCTGCTTTGTTCTACAGATGTTGTTGAGGATCCCACTCAATCTTGCTGGTGCCACCTGTAGACATGGAAGGAATGTAGTAACAAAAAAGTCTAGAACAGGCAAGGGTTGGCAAACTACAGCCTGGGGGCCAACTTCCAACCACCACCTTTTTTTTGTAAATAAAGTTTTATTGGAACAGAGCCACAGCCATTAATGTACATGTCCATGGCTACTTTTACACTATAACAAAAGAGTACTTGTGACAGAGATCACATTGCCTAACAGGGACTCTTCATTTCTTCAGGGAAATAAAATCCAGAAGAACAAGGATTCATTAAAGTTATCTATAAATGGGCTTAGTATAGCTATCAAATGACTGAAAATGAATATTTTATTATTTTACACAAGGAGGCAAAACAGTATTATTTTACACCATGAGTCTTATATTGTGCTATAACATAAATCTTTATTTTCAAGCAAAAAACACATTCCATTCTCAGGAGCTCTGGTGGTACAGTGGTTAAGGCATTCTGGTGCTGACCAAAAGGCTAGTAGTCAGAACCCACCAGCCACTCTACAGAAGAAAAATGAGACAGTCTGTTCCCCTAAAGACTTACAGTGTTGGAAACTCTACAGGGGCAGTTCTTCTCTGTCTTACAGAGTCGCTATGAGTCGGAATCAACTCGATGGCAGTAGGTGAGTATTCTTAGTAATTCCATGTGACATCAGGTTATATTTTAAGACTTTTTGTCACTTATTGACACATTAAATGTACTATGCTCTCTTTCAACACGTAAATGCACAAGCCCTCTCACACACTCATTGTATTTTGAGCTGATTCTTGCTTACATACATTGTTTTGCTATGAAAGCAACCTTTAATACTTGGAATTTTCATCTTTGAGTGGAGAGTAACTTAGACATTTAAATACTATTCATTTCAATTGGATGCACTAAATGGATTAATGACCTATAAACATGACATTTAATAGACAAGTTCAGCCAATATGTTTCCTGTATTATAGGAATTAGCAGTCAAAGAAAACAATGACATTTATCAAATCCAATTAATTATATCAATGGTATATACAAAGTGTAAGTGGATTAAGAGCTTGAGAAAAAAGAGGGGTGAAAAATGATTAGACTAAGACTGGGGCATTTTCTTCCATTTAATGGAAGTTGTTAAGATAATAGTTTAAGTAAAGAAGAAAAGTTTATAAAGTAGTAAACAAAGATTTCACCTACTGAGTTCAGCTTCGCAGATGAAGAGGCTGTTTATCAAATTTATATGTGTGTAAAGAAAGTGTTACTGAATTGAGTACACTGTTTTTAGTAAAAAGCCTTTGAAATGTTGATTGTATCAGCTTTTGCAGGTGACAAACTACCCACACTCAATAACTTTAAATAATAATTATTTATTATGCAAAGTGCCTAAGGCATTTGACTGATAACCAGAAGGCTGGCATTTCAAATCCACCAGCCAGCCACTCCTCGGAAGAAAGATTGGGCAATCTACTTCCACAGAATTACGGCCTTGGAAACCCAAGAAGGGGACGCTATGAGTCAAGACCGACTTCATGGCAGTGAGTTTGGTTTTTGGATGAGCCTACCAATCAGCTTATCTGGGAGGGACTATGTTGATCTTGGCTGGGCTCATTTATTCATTGGCAATCAGCAGGTAGATCAGCTCGGGGGTGGGTGGTTAGCTGGGTGTTGACAGGTCAATGGCTGGGGCAAGACAGATGATTGAGTTATGTGTCTTTTTTCTTTCAACACACTTGCCTATGTTTATTCTTTTGGCATGGCAGGGTTCCAAGAAAAAGAGAGTAGAAGTGTAAAATTTCACTTAAGACATAGGGAAAGAACTAACATATCATCACTTCCATTGTATTCATTGCACAAAAAATGACACAAGGCCAAACCAGATCCAAGGGGAAGGAAAATAGACATCTCCCTTGATATAAGCTGAAAAGTCACATATCAAAAGATATGGATACAATGAAGGGTGGAAAATAGACATTTTGGGCTATGAAAGCCATTAGGAACAATCTAAGGCTGTGTGGGGAAAGAACCTTCATTAAGATAAGCAAACCAGAAAGATCTGATGCTAAAGGAAAGAAGTGGGAACAGTCAGGGAACACACTAAGACAATAACTCAAAAAGATGGTAAAGGTAGATTAGGAAGCTGTTGTGAGAGGAGGAGCATAAAGATGTGTCTGACAGAGTTTCAATAACTTCACAAACCCTCAGAGCTGTCTAATTGCACCTAAGAGGAAATGAGCAACCTCTTAAAGACTAGTTTGGCTAATGCTATTTATAGACACACCAATTTCTGGAAAGCAGAAGAGTACAGGCTCTGATGATGTGCCTTTCATGTCTTATGTTATAGAGTAGAAGGGACCATTACAACTTGATCTCTTTATGTAGAGGGACTCCATTTTCAATGAAGCTAAAGTCAGTGGAGTTACAAGATTTTATTTCTGTTCCTAACACTGGTCAGTTAGCCTGGTGAGTGTAAAAGCTGTAGTAAGCCAATCCTACCAATATATAAGGAACTGATAATGGATTCTCTGCTTTCAAATTGTCCTGTAGCTCACCCTCTGGGACAACTTCCATTTTTCCTAATATCCATTCTCAGATGGCAGAGAAGGTAGAGAATTTGGGCTTATTAATTAATCCACTCTCCACCTGCAAATTTACTCTTATTTTAATTCTTCTGACTCTTCTGTCTTGGTTTGGACTTGAGAGGGACTCTGTTTGATGTTACTTACAGTATGTGTGTGTGCTGGAAATTTTCTATTTTCCTGGTACAATATATTCCTCCTATAAAGGTATGAAGTATGAAGTATGAGTCTAGGAAAATTGGAAGTTGTCAAAAATGAAATGGAACTCATAAAGATTGATATCCTTGGCATTAGTGAGCTGAAATGGACTGGTTTTGGCCATTTTGAATCAGACAACCATGTGATCTACTATGCCGGGAATGACAGTTTGAAGAGGAATGGCGTGGCATTCTTCATCACAAAGGATGTTTCAAGATCTGTCCTGAAGTACAATGCTGTCAGTGATAGGACAATATCCATACACCTACAAGGGACACCTGTTAATATGACTATTATTCAAATTTATGCACCAACCACCAAAGCCAAAGATGAGGAGATTGAACAATTTTATCAACTTCTGCAGTCTGAAATTGACCAAACATGCAATCAGGATGTGTTAATTATCACTGGTGACTGGAATGCAAAAGTTGGAAACA
>NW_006921650.1:4755147-4762084 GCF_000298275.1 Orycteropus afer afer | reverse complement strand
AGATCTGTCCTGGAGGAAGTGCAGCCAGAATGCTCCTTGGAAGTGAGAATGGCCAGAATTCGTCTCACCTGTTTTGGTCATGTTGTAAGAAGGGACCATTCCTTGGAGAAGGATGTCATGCTTGGTGGGGTGGAGGGTCGATGAAAGAGGGGGAGGCCTTCAATGAGATGGATTGACATGGTGGCTACAATGATGGGCTCCAGTGCAGAGATCGTGGAGCAGGATCGGGCAGTGTTTCGTTCTGCTGTGCATGGGGTCGCTATGAGTCAGAAATGACTCGATGGCACCTAACAACAACATGGAGGTTGGGCTGTCTTCTTAAACCTCATCAGTATTTCTCAAGCTTCTGGTTTCTTCTACCATGCCAAACGTTTCTCACATAATTTTTTTATAGTTTGCATGGTTAAAAGAGCACAGGTTATCTGGAAGGGAAGGAGTTTACTAATACTGTTTAATTAGTGAGCTTGAGGACACATAGCTCATTATCTTGATGTTTTGCCCAGCTTAGGTGCAGCCATTGACATATTTCCATACAAAAAAAAAAAAAAAAAAAAAACCTCACTGCCATCTAGTCGATTTCAACTCATAGCAAATCCTCCTTGGGTTTCTGAGGCAGCATCTCTACAAAGTAGATTGCCCAGTCTTCCTTCTGAGAAGTGGCTGTGGGTTTGAACCACCAGCCTTCTGGTTAGCAGTCAAATGCCTTATCCACTAAACCATCAGAGCTCTTCTCTGCTATTTGGAAAATATAAGATTCTTCTATGCTGTTTGGAATGACATTTCCCAAAACAGTGCACTACACAGCCACCTTTACAAAATTTACTTGGTTGCTAGGAATCTAAAATTTGTGTCATTATAATTCATTTGCATAAACTAAAATATGGGCATATATTTATGTATTTGTCTATATCAACATGGATGTTAGGGTAATGGTTTAAATGTATTTTTCTGAGGTTCTAAGTCATAATGATATACTAGATCAAGGAACATCAAACTTCTTTGGTAAAGAGCCGGATAATAAATAGTTTGGGCTTTGTGTGCCATGTTGTCTCTATCGCAATTATTTGGATAAGAAAACATCCATAGATAATACAAAGATGTGGCTATGTTCAACAGAATTTTTTTTTTTTTGCAAAAACGAGTAGCAGGTGGGATTAGGCCCATAGACAGTACTTTGGTGACTCTTCCTCTAATGTACCATTTTCAAATGATACATTGTTGTTGTTGTTGTTGTTGTTATTTGCCATCGAGTCGGCCCCAACTCATAGCGACCCCTCCTTGGGCTTCCAAGGCAGTATCACTACGGAAGTAGGGATGCCCAACCTTCCTTCCGAGGAGGACTCGTTAATGATAAATTCAGTAGAATGTGATCCATACTACTAATAGAATAAAATATTGTCTCAGCCTACATTGCATATAGTGAAATACTCTATGTTTTTTATTCTCATTCAGTGTTACAGCCTCTGTTTATTAAAGTTGACTACGTAGAATAATCAGAGGTTATAATAATGGGTGAAGATAAAAATATGAATATTAGATTAAAATCCCATTTATTTTCTCTTCCTTCTTTCTCTATGATTTCTCACTTTCATTTTTCTCACTTCCTTTTACTTTGTTCTCCTCCATTTTTCTCTATTATTGGTAATATTGCTACAAGCCTGATTGCTGTTTTTGTTAGGTGCTGTCGAATCAGCTCTGACTCCTAGAGACCCTATGTACAACAGAACAAAACACTACCTGGATCTGCATCATCCTCACAATCCTTGCTATACTTGATCCTGTCTTTGCAGCCACTGTGCCAATCCATCTTGTTGAGGGTCTTCCTATTTTTCACTGACCCTCTACTTTACTGAACATGATATTCTTCTCCAGGGACTAGTCTCTTCTGACAACATGACCAAGGTTAGTAAGACAAAGTCTGGCCATTCTTGCTTCTGAGGAATATCTCAGCCTTATTTCCTCCAAGATGGATTGGTTCATTTTTCTGGCAGTCCATGGTATTTTCAGTATTCTTCCCCAACACCACAATTCAAAGGCATCAACTCTTCTTTGGTTTTCCTTATTCATTGTCCAGCTTTCACATGCATATGAGGCTGCTGAAAATGCCATGGGTTGTGTTAGGCACACCTTAGTCTTCAAAAAATGACATCTTTGCTCTTAAACACTTTAAAAAGGTCTCTTTTTTTGCAGCAGAATAGCCAAGTGCAATATGTCCTCTGATTTTTTGACTGCTGCATCCACGGGCATCGATTGTGGATCTATTTTGTAAAATAAAATCCCTGACAACTTCAATCATTTCTCCGTTTATCATAATGTTGCTTATTGGTCCAGTTGTGAGGATTTCTGTTTTCTTTATGTTGTGTAATCCACAATGAAGGCTGTAGTCTTTGATCTTCATCAGTAAGTGCTTCAAGTGATCCTCACTTTCAGCAAGCTAGGTGGTGTCATCTGCATATTACAGGTTGTTAATGAGTCTTCCTCCAATCCTGATGCCATGTTCTCCTTCATATAGTCCAGCTTGCCAGATTATTTGCTCAGCATATAAATTGAATAAGTACAGTAAAATGATACAACCCTGATGCATACCTTTCCTGATTTTAAACCATGGACTGTCCCCTTGTTCAAATGACTACCACTGGTCTGTGTAGATCCTTCATGAACACAATTAAGTGTTCTGGAATTCCCATTTTTCCCAATGTCCTCAATTTGTGATGATCCACACAGGTGAATGTATTTGCATGGTTAATAAAACACAGGTAAACATCTTTCTGGTATTCTTTACTTTCAGCCAACCATCTGATATCAGCAATGATACCCCTTATTCCATGACCTCTTCTGAATTCAGAGTGAATTTCTGGAATTTCCCTGTGAATATACTACTGCAACTGTTTTTTTAATTATCTTCAGCAAAATATTGCTTGTGTGTGATATTAATGATATTGTTCATTAATTTATGCATTCTGTTGGATCACCTTTCTTTGGAATGGGCACAAATATCTATCTCTTCCAGTTGGTTGGCCAGGTAGCTGTCTTCAAAATTTCTTGGCATAAATGAGTACCTAAGGCACTGCATCTGTTTATTGAAACATCTCAAAGGGTATTCTGTCAATTCCTGGAGCCTGATTTTTTGCCAATTCCTTCAGTGCAGCTTATATGTCTTTCTTCAGTAACATTGGTTCTTGATCATATGCTGCCTCCTGAAATGGTTGAATATCGACCATTTCTTTTTAGTACAGTGACTATGTGTATTTCTTCCATCTTCTTTTGATGCTTCCTGCATCGTTCAATATTTTGCCCATAGAACGCTTCAATATTGCAACTTGAGGCTTGAATTTTTTCTTCAGTTCTTTAAGCTTGAGAAATGCTGAGTGTATTCTTCTCTTTTGGTTTTCTAACTCTTGATTAAACTGATCTCAAACTTCTATATGTCTCAAATATGAAGTTAACATAAAATTACTGCTGAATAGCTTATCTGGTTGGGCTTTGTGTTAATATAGTTTTGCTATAGTACCTTTTCTAACAGTGTTTTTATTACCTTTAACCACACAATGAAACACAAATTTTTCTTTTTGTTCCCTCTCTTCAGATATTTAGGGTAAATATAAAATCTTTAGAAGATAAAATCTGTAATTAGGAAAAAACATGGAAGTAGAAAAATAGGCACAGTATTATTCTACTAGTGTCACCTATAATATCTAAATCAGAAATCAGTGGACTGTTTGGACTCCATAATGTATAACTCAGGCCATGTACAGTTTCTACAGGAAAATTTCTCTTGTCACATAAGCCATCAGCTTCCCTCTCAGTATTGATTACAGATTATTGATAAAGAGATCACCTGTTTACTTACATGTGAGGAGAAGAATGATGTTTCCCTGCTCATCGTGTTTTCAGCTTTGCAGAAAAGACTGGATTCTCCAGAATGAATAAATCAAGAGATAAGCCTATCAGTATAACAGTGACTTCTATTTATATAGTGTTTTGATGTTTTCTAAGCACTGCCACATTATTTAATTTGATCCTAAGAAGTAGACACAGTAAGTATTACATTCCCATGACTTTTCATCTTAGAGATAAGAAAATTAAGCCCCAGAGGTTAAAAGCATTTTCCAAGGCCATACATCTAGTCAGCATTTCTGAATTTAAATCCATTAATTTCCCTGCTATACAGTTTCTTTACTCTGCATAATAAAGAAGCTCAGTTGGCATATTTTTTCAAATACACATTTTCCTTAAACTAAAATTTTATTTAACAACAAAATGTTGTTTGTACATGCTTCTCACTACTGCTGGTGAGACAATCCACTCTGTTCATCTCAACAGTATTGCAAAGGCAAAAAAAAAAAAAAAAAAAGGATAGGAGCCTCCAGCTTAGTGGGAAGATTGCTTTGTATAACTCATATGGAAGAAATTGCTTTGGGCCTTTAGTTTAGACTATGTTGCTGCTTCACTGTGTTGAGATCTTCCAAAGTCTTGGAGTACATAACCTTGGAGTGTGAACCCTCTGTTTTGTCCTCCATACCTTCCATTCTACAGTAATCAAACTCACCATCTTCTCAACCACTTCCTTCCACCAGCTTTTCCATTATCACAATCGTTCAAAAAGGTGGCTGCTCATTCTACGCATTTTCCTTCCTGGACTAAGTGGCTCCCCAGTGCCATGTTCTGCCACCATTTTACTGCTTTCATTTGTTAACATTTTAAGTTCATGGTGTTTGCTTTTTCAATTCTCTTTCCTTGGATGCAATCACATGCTAACCTTGATTCTTCTTTGATGATATTAATACTTGGCTCGAAGTCCTCAACTCCACCCTTCCTGTAAACCCCTGCCAACTTAAAGGTCCAAGATAATTACTCTTTTCACACTTCAACCTTAGAATCTCTCCACCTCCTTAATCCAAGGGATTACAATACCAGTTTTATGCATCTCCTTATTCTATCATATTGTGCTATTCTAAAATATTAAGCACTAGGATTTTTGTTGGTGTAATACTGATGTGGAGTACCGATACTTTCTGTCTTGAGATATGCCCAGAGACCATTAATATTTTGAATGAAACCATTGCACATTTCTAAATGCAAAACTAATCTGTGGTGTTCAAAGTCAGGGATATGATTGCTTTTGGGGAGTTGTATGACTAGAAGGAAAAATGAAAGGGGCTTTGGGATATTGGTAATGTTTAGGTGTTGGGTGGGGTCCTAGTTACACAGGTGTGGTCTCTTGGTGAAAATTCTTTGGACTGTACATTCTTTAAGACAAAGTATCCTGACCTCCTTTCTCCTTTTAGTCATCTAAAAGATATTATTGTTGTTTTAAATTTGATTCCAAGTGTTACTCATGCTTTGATCATCTTTTCTTGTGTTTTGGTCATTTCTAGTTCCCTCAAAACCAGTTTGTTCCTCACTTCCTGGGATCTATGATACAATATTCTTAAGAAATGTGGGTGGAGGGACAATTGGGGGAGTAATAAAGTGTGTGATAAGGACTATGGGAGTAGAAGATAGTCATGAGGGTGGAAGGTCATTACATTATGTAATTCCCAGACTATCTCTGTAGGCTAAGTACTGATGCTCTTCACTTTCCTCCCCTTCATCTTCTAAGCCTGATAAATTCTCAGGGGTCTGATCTCTGCTTCTTTTGGATGATTTATTTGAACTGAGACTTTATTTTCCTGAATCATTTGATCCAGAAGGTCAAAGTGGCTTCAGACATTGATGCTGACTCTCCATGAGGAGGATCAGTACCTTAGGTAGAAAGTAGAGGATGAGGGTAACCACCTCTTGCTTTAAGATAACATACCAACTTTTTAGCTGTAGGCATAATAAATATCAAAGTTCCAGTATTATCTTTTTGCTCCAGTATTGCAGTCATAATTTAGTCTCCATTATCTTCACTTCCACTTTAACTCTATCCTTTCCAGCTTGTCTTTACTTAAAATTCTTCCATCTTCAATATCCCAAACTTGTAAATTTTCTAGGCCTCCTCCATCTTTCCCTCTTTCTTATATAAATCCTGTTGTTTGTTGACATCCTCTTCTCTGGTCCCTCTCTCGTTGTTGTTAGGTGCCATCGAGTCATCTCTGACTCATAGCGACCCTATGCACAGCAGAACAAAACACTGCCAAGTCCTACGCCAGCCTCATGATCCTTGCTATACCTGAACCCATCATTGCAGCCACTGTGTCAGTCCATCTAGTTGAGGGCCTTCCTCTTCTTCATCGCCCCTCCACTTCACCAAGCATGATATCCTTCTCCAGGAAATGGTTCCTTCTGATGACATGACCAAAGTAGATGAGACGATGTTTCCAATTCTCCCCTACATTTTTCTTTGCTTCTATCCAGCCTGGATCAAGTGGTCAACCACTTTAACATCATAATTGTATGACTCTAATGTCAGATAATTTCACTCTGTCCTTGTAGATTTGACAAAATTCACTCAACTCTCCTGTTGTATATCCTGTGTGATGTCTAGGCTTGTTTATATAAATTTTCAAGACTGACATTTTCAAAGTCATCTGTGTTTCTGAATTCTTGCCCAACTCATCCCTTAAGCCCACTCACATCTCACCTTCTCCCACGATTCTTTTCTCAGGAAGTGCACTGGTGCTAACTGAAGGGTCAGAGGTTGGAGCACACCATTCACTCTGCAGGAGAAAGATATAGCAGTCTCACAAACTCCATGGAGCAGTTCTACTTTGTCCTATAGGGTCACTATGAGTTGACACCAATGGGTTTGGATGGGTTATATCTGATAATATTGCAAAGAATCCAGCACCTATTATTTGTAAATTTCTGTCAGGAACTGTATCTATATATCTATATCTATATCATCTATAGCTATTGTTGTTGTTGTTAAGTGCCGTCGAGTCGTTTCCGACTCATAGCGACCCCATGCACAGCAGAACGAAACACTGCCCGATCCCGCACCAGCCCCACA
>NW_006921650.1:4736250-4749942 GCF_000298275.1 Orycteropus afer afer | reverse complement strand
AAGGAAGGTTGGGCAATCTACTTCCGTAGTGATACTGCCTCGGAAACCCAAGGAGGGGTCACTATGAGTCTGGTGCGACTCGATGGTACATAACAACAACAACAACAACATTCTTAATATATCAGTTGTAAACAATGAGTTACTTAATTTATTTTTACCTCTAATCTTTAACTAATTCTCCATTTTTCACAAGAGAAGAAAATATGTAAATCCTACTTACTTATGTAAGTGTACATGACATTGAAATCAATGTTATTCCATTTTTGCATTAAGAATTTAAATATGACTACTGCATTTTTGTTTAGTAACAAAAGTAAATTAGTAACAGAATTAAGCTCTTCAATTTTTCTCTTGTTTTCTAGCTATTTAAATTGCACATTTGAGTTGTGTGCTAGAACATTGGTTTGTGAATTATGGGGGAGGTTGTGGGTGGTATACTGTTCATGTCAGTGAAAACATGATCATACTGTTGACTGGTTTGGCTTAGACAGTAGGAAACATCTGGCAGTTTCCTGATATTTATCAAGACACAACTGTGTTTCCTTTAAAAACAGCTTCACATGAACAATGCACTACATAATAGCAGAGGAATTTTATAACACAAATATAGACAATAAGAGTACAACTATTTAAAATATAAATTATTTGTTAATGAAAAATGATGTGGAAAGATATCAGTGTTTATCTTTTTTAATAAAGTCTCTTAAATAAAATGATGGACTTTCTGATTATTTTCCCTTAAAGCTAATTCCTAACTCTACCTTATATTGATGCACTGAAGCAAATGAAGAGGGGAAAATTGTGCATGTTTTCTCAAATCATATTGGAAATAGGAGAGAACCATCCAAATAGAAAAGCCATGAAATTCTGCAGTAAATAGGAAACAAACCAGATTGGATAAGCTGTAACTTTTAGGTATTAAGAAATAAATATTATGGAAGAGAACACAACATGTTTGAGAGACAACAGAGAATAATCGGAAATGGAATTAAGAATAAATTCAAAATGAAATAGACTCAGAATAGATTCAGAACAGAGTTGGGCTTAGTCTAAAGAACGACATTTTATTGTACCTTCCCCCCCACCTACTTTAGAAAAAATAAAGTCTCCACAGTTAGATTTGTGTGAAAATATTTAGCTCAGGTCTTCTTTGGTATGAAGATTCAAAGGAAATTCCATTGCTAGAAATAATAAATGTTGGAGTTTTGGGGTAGTTTAGATGTAGAAAACAGCCTGTGTAAACCTGGCCTGAGCTAGCGGTCAGAGAGTAAGAGAAAGGGTGTTGAGGATGGAGATGTATTATGGGACAATGTTCTGTGGAAAAAAATGTGCCCTGCTATCTATCCTTCACTCCCACTCCACCTTCTTCCCAGGTCTACTAATATTAGTGTCACTATAATGGATGAACACTATAGAAGGTGTTATAACATGGTGACCCCATTTACCCTGCCTCATCTGTTGAGAGTTCTCTCTGTATAGAGCTACCATTGCTCTGTTCCCTGCCCATCTTCCTCTCCCCCCTTTATCCCACTAAAAAGTATCCTTTTTGAAAGCTTGCTTATACATTGTAGAGTGCTTCTTTTTGTTGAAAAGAATATCAGAAAAACATCTGGAACAATGATACAAATTTTGGTTTATATTTCTTTGAATATGAAGTTCAGTTATGTTTACAAGCCAATCCCGATGAATTTGGTAGGAAGAAATGAACATGAAATCTGAAAACAGATTAGGGAAACCAGTGAGGTTTGATTTTCTTATTTGCAGTTTCAAAACCCCAGTTCTGAAGTTCAGATCTTTCAGTTAGGATTCTTAGAGTGGTTTTATCTGACTTTTCTACTTTCATATAAACCTGTGATGAATATCTAAATCCTGCCTTGTTTCTGATATGTGTATCAGAAATTTGGACTAAATAATTTATAGTTATGGTTTCAGAGTTAGCAAATATATCACTCCTCTGTGCTTGGCCTAAATCAGACATTGCTAATCAATCACAGGATGATCTCCTGCTGAACTAGAAAGAGACGTTATGATCCTTTCCAATCGCATTATGGATTTACAAATCAATGGAAATTGATGTGATGGATTAAACTTGTTTGCCTTCCCAGGTTTAGACTTTTCTACATAAAATAGATACAACAATCATTTGAGCAAATTTATTATCATTAATCACTTTCCAGAAGGAATGTTAAAAAAAATACATTTTGACAGCCTCTCCTTACTATCTCATGTGTAGCCATTTTAGGAGAAGAATATCTGTCTGTGATCTGATTCCTTTCTTACCACTTCTTTTCCAACAGTGCCCTAAAATGTTATCTTATCAGTTTGGAATAGACTTCTGAGTGCATCATTCGCAGACACTCACAACTGATCTATTTTCAACCATTATGTTACTTTTTGCCTCTAGGACAAGGTGACCTTCTTTTTTTCTGTAATTACCTTTCCCTGTTCCTTTAATTCCTTTATTTTCTGTTTCTCATGTACTCACTTCTTTATCACTTTATACTGCCAGGTTTCCCTTAGACTTAAAAAAGCAGTAAAAGTACAAACTCCCCCTCTCCATGCATCCCACCTTTCACTAACTCTTCACCAACCTCCCCCTCCCCACCCTACTTAAATTAGCAATTTATAATGTTTTGTATCTTTAACCACAATGTTCTTAAAAAACAGGACTATTTTCATCAATCTCTTCTTCATTCTTTGTAGAGATTAAAGGAATTTATGAAATCCTTTTGTTTTTCCTCAACTGTTGACTTCTCAAAAGCATTCTTGAACTGCATTCTTTCCTTAGATTAACTAACCTCGCAAATACTACATTTCTTCTTTCGTTTTTTCCTTCCTTAGCATTGTTTGCACTCCCTAAGGTCTTGTCCTTAACCTTATTCTCTTCTTTATATCCTTCTTCTGGAAAACTTCTAAATTGAGAATTTTAGCTATCATTTTTTAACTATGACTTCCAAATGAATATGCACATCCCAGACTTCTCTCCTAAGTGCTAGTTCCACATTTCCAAATCTCCTTCTGAACAGTAAGGAGTGATTCTCTTTTACTAATCACTTTTAACATTAAGAGACTTTTTTAGACTGAATTATCATCAACTGTAAATTTTGCTCCCAACATTTAGTTATTATCTTTCAATATATTTTCCAGGGCCCTTTCTTCCTTCCAGTTCTCATTGTCATCTTGATTGAAACATTTATCACTCCATAACAGAAAGCCTAAAGTAGTTATACCTGACAATCGTGTTCTAGCTTCCATGTTGTTGTTAGGTGCTGTTGAGTTGATCTGAAGCACTGCCTATTTTTGCACCATCCTGACAATTGTTGCTGTTTGAGTTCACTGTGGCAGCCACTGTGTCAATTCATCTCTTTGAAGGTCTTTCTCTTTTTTGCTGACTATCTACTTTATGGAATATGATGTCCTTCTCCAGAGACCTGACAACATGTTCAAAGTATGTGAGATGAAGTCTCACCATCCTTGTTTCTAAGGAACATTCTGGCTGTATGTCTTCCAAGACAGATTTGTTCCTTTTTCTAGTGGTCCATGGTATATTCAAAATTCTTCCCCACCACCATAATTCAAAGGCATCAATTCTTCTTCAGTCTTCCTTATTCAATGTCCAGCTTTCACAAGCATATGAAATGATGGAAAATATCATGGCTTCAGTCAGGCACGATTCAGTCCTGAAAGTGATATCTTTTCTTCTTAATGCTTTAGAGGTCATTTGTAGCAGATTTGCCCAGTGCAATATGACATCCGATTTCTTGACTGCTGCTTCCAGGGGTGTTGATTGTGTATCCAGCTTCCATACTTTCTCTCTATAAAGACACCACCTTGCACAGGGCCCAGGAGTGGGGATCTGTCATATTAAACCACTGCCTTGATGGCATGTCTCCCTTTCTCCCTTGCTGAAAACAATCAAGGGATTTCCATTATCTACTAAGTGGAGCATGGGCTCCTTATCTAGCATCTGAGTTCCTCCCTGAGCCAGTCTCAAGGTATCTTTAAAGCTTGTATTCATGTCAAACAAATATTGACTTCCTGATTCCAAAATTTGCCTTGATCTTTTTCTCATAAGAGTCTGTGCCTTTGTTTTGCCACTTTCAACTGCTACAATAATTTTCTTTACTTTTTGTCTTACCTTTAAAAATTCTATTCAAATTTTAACTCCCAAATCAAACAAATCTCCAGCATTCACCTGGAAGTGGAAGTGTGTCAAGATCTAGTTGGGGAACTGACCAAGAAAGATAAAGGAGGCAATTGAGGAAATCTTAGGAAGTGTGAAAGATTTATGTCCCATAGGGACTTGTGGGTGGTGTCTTAGGCTGGGTTCACCAGAAAGCAAAACCAGTGAGGGTTATATATGTATATATATAGAGAAATTTATCTCAAGGAAATGACTCATGTGTCTGTAGAGGCTGGCAAATCCCAAGTCCATGGGTCAGATGTCAGGCTGAAGGCTTCTCCTGACTAACATAGCTGCAGGGGCTGACAAACTCAAGATCAGCATCTCAGACAGCAGGCTTCTGGCTCAGGAGCCATTTAGGCTGATGGATTCCAAGATCAGCAGCCATTTCAGCAAGCTTATGGCTCAAGTCCCAAGAACTGGAGCTCAGCTGATGACAAGCTGACTGCAGGATCCTGAGTGACCAAAAAGCCAAAGAGTTTTGCCAGAACATCAACATGTATTAGATGCAGGCCACACCCCTGAGGAAACTCTCTGTCAACCGATTAGCTACACAGCAGATCTCATCGTGGAGGTATCACACTATATCAGATGACTCAGATCACAAAATAGGCAATGAATGCATCATTATATAACTGCCAAGCTATATCATAACTGCCAAACCACTGAGAATCATGACCCAGTCAAGTTGACACGTAACCTTAACCATCACAGATGGCAACTAAAGCCATGTAACTGCCTAGGGAGAAATGCAAAAATGAGCAAAAGAAAGCCTAGGCCAGGTCTGAAAGAAGTCCAACGATTACATCTTGGGTAGAAGAGAATGAATGTGAAGGGCACCAAGAAGTTAGGGACAAATATAGAAGGAAAGCCAGGAGAATGTGATATAACAGAAGGCAAAAGAAGAAGATAGTATCCAACACCTTCAAACACTATTGAGAAATCAAATGAGATGGAAATCAATGCAACTTTGGTGAGAACCAGTTAGTAGTATGGTGGGAGTTGAAGCTAGATTAGGATGGTGATGGGGAAATGGAGACAAGATATACAAGATATGCACAATGATTTTGATACATTTGCTGTAGTGACAGGAGTTCAGGGGTTCAGGCAAAGGTTTTTGCTTTTTCCTTAGGAAAGAACTGAGAGAACTTAAAAATGATTGAAAATATTCAGACTTAAGTGGAAAATTGGAAATTATAGGAAAAAAAAATTCGATTATGTAAAGTTCCTGCAGGGGATAGAGGATAGGATCAAAACACAGCTGGGAGATTTGGCGTTAGCAAAGAGGAAGGACACTTCCTCCCCTGCAAAAAGAGAGAGGCTGGAGCTGGGTGAGAAGAGAAGTAGAGTATGCTTGATGATTTATAGCAGGTAATACAGTGAGCAAGGAAATGCCCAACTGATGATATTTATTTTCCCTGGGAGGTAGTAGGCAAGGTCAACTGCTGATCTCAGGAAGAAGTGGAAGTAGGAAGATCAGAAATTTGAGGAGAATTGAAAATTTGAAATAGTCTTTGCAGAGTGATATGATAGCAGAGCAACAACAACACACACACACACACACACACACACACGCACCCCAATTATTGGAATGTCAGCAAAGACTACGAGTAGGAAGAGAAGCAGTAGTTGGGCTTATTGAGACTGGTATTTTGCAGGTCCAGTGTGATCAAAAGGTAGAGAAATAAGTATATTTAGAAAGTGTCCAAGAATGTTATTGAAATGTTGGGTGATGGAGTATAAACTAAGAGGGAAGTGATGAAAAAAAGGAAAAAGAGCATTTTTAAAAAGGAGTTTTAGATGGATTAATTGGTCCTAATGAGATTTACTAAGGATCTCAGAGACCTCCTCTTATCACTGCAGCTGGATGCTCTCTCTATCCAGCCTCACTTGTTGCAGTTGTTTGAACTGCTTATCATTCTTCCTGTTATCCACCATATACTGTCATATTTCAATAGGGTGTCCTAGCTTCCTTAAACGGGCTGATAATGCAGCATACATATCCACAAAGTGAGCTATGCTCATGATAGATGCTCAATATCTATTTCTTAAATGAAATAGATCAGGGGATGTAGGAAGAGAGAAAGAAGCCCTGGTGGTATAATAGTTAAGCATGCCCTTCAAACCCACAATGATTTTGCGGGAGAAAAGACCTGGAGATCAGCTCCCATAAAGATTACAGCTAGGAAACCCTATGAGGCAGTTCTATTCTGTCCTGGGTGGTCACTATGAGTCAGAGTCAACTTGAGGCACAAAACTACAACAGGAAGAAAGGAAGAAGTGAACTGATACAAGTCAGGACAATATACTTTCCTTTGGCCTCTGTTCACAGATTTTTGTCAGCATATATCTTACTGATTCAGTTTCCCCTTTTTGCTACTTCAGTGGAAGGTATTTCAGTTCTTTATTGATCAAAAGATTGAAGCATTAGATTAAGTCACTCAAACCAGCAGAATAAATGTTTTATTTGTTGGTTTAACAAACATTTGTGCTTTCTTATTATTCACAAGATGAGGTTGAAAATTGTGAAATTTTCCAGTAATTGCAATTCAGCCCAGATAGCCAGTCTGGGCATGAGTCACCCGCTTGTCTGCACAGTAACAGACTATTATTTATGTGGCTATACCCTGTGGCTGTGCCTGCAGCTGACCTTGAATGGTAGTAAACATCTGCTTTTCCAATCCTTTTTCAGTTTGCTTATTTAAGAAGAAAACAATTGAATGTAACAGGATAGAAATACATTGAACATCACGGTTAATATAATGGGTTTCTCAGTTTGCTGCCATTGCTATTGAATGCTGCTCCTATGAGACTAATAATTAATTAGCCATCTACTAAAATACGAATTACTCTATGTCAAGCTCTGAGGCTATAAAGAATAAGAGGAAATCTGATTTACTTCTTTTGAATTTTTATTGTGATTTTATTGGTATCTTTCAGTTCAGTCTGCTTTCTTTAAGTTTATTTTACTCCTTTCCTGTTAAACAATATCAGATGCAATATCAAGGACACAGTTAAAAAATAAAAAGTTATAAAAACAAAATACTGTAGAATAGGTTGTGTTATTTTAATGACCACATTGAATCAATATCTGACATTTCATGTCTGAATAGAGTGAATTTTTTACTTACCTAGATAATGCTTGACCATTAAATAGCAAAGTTGCTGAATCTGAACACATCAAAATTTGCATAACTGGTACCTATTAGCCTCATCACTTAATTAAGGTAAACAAATTATGTCCTTAGAATAGAACTTTGGTATTTTTTGTTTTTTTCTGGTACTAAGACTGGTTCTTCATCACCATCATCTTCGTTCTCACCACCACCACCATCATCATCATCATTATCATCATCATCATCATCAGATAGGCACCTCAAGGATACCACCATTAACAGAAGGTGATGTTCAGAATAAAGGGCCTCATGACAAAAGTGTTATATATGGAGATAGAGATATATATATTTTAAAAAACACTGCCACCAAGTTGATTTTGACTCATAGCAACCGTGGAGACAGAGTAGAACTATCCCATACAGTTTCTGAGGCTGTAAATCTTTATGGAAGCAGACTGCCACTTCTTTCTTCCTCAAAACAGCTAATGGGTTTGAACTGCAAACATTTTGGTTAGCAGCCAAGCACTTTAGGACCCCTTAGAAATAGGTGATATGAAAAGAAATGAGAAAGAGATTTGGAATCAGAGTAATCCCAATTCAAAGTTCAGATATATTACCTATTTGGTTGATCCTGGGTAGAAAATTTTGGCCTCCCCCCCGCCATGGAGACAAAGTTTAATAAAACCAAAAAAAAAAAAAAAAAAAAAAAATCCCACTGCCATCAAGTCGATTCCAACTCACTTCCATAGCTTGGTTGGTTTCTGGGTTGTATATCATCATGTGTGTTAATGTTCAGTTGTTGTTGGCTGTTGTTGCTTCTCTCTCCAAAGGGCTCCCTTTAGCATCTCTTGTAAGGTGGGTCTGGTTTTAACAAATTCCTTTAATTTCTGCTTATCTGGAAATGTCCTAATTTCACCATCATAGTTGAGGGACAATTTTTCTGGGTACATAATTCTTAGTTGGAAATTTTTTCTCTTTCAGGGTTTTATATATACCATCCCATTGTCTTCTCACCTGCATGGTTTCTGTTGAGAAATCTGAGTTTAGTCTTACTGGTTGCCCCTTGCAGGTGACTTCGTTTTTCTCATGCTGCTGTCATGATTCTTTCTTTGTCTTTGGTTCTGGTGAGTTTGATGATGACATGTCTTGGTGATTTTCTTTTGGTGTCTATCCTGTTTGTGGTTCATTGGACTTCCTGAATGGATATATTCTCATCTTTCATTTTACCAGGGAAATTCTTTTCCAACAAATCTTTGACAATTTTCTCTGTGGTTTTATTTGTCTCTTCCTGTTCTGGAATTCCAATCTATTGTTGTTGTTATTTGCCATTGAGTCGGACCCGACTTATAGTGACCCCTCTTTGGGTTTTGAGGCAGTATCACTATGGAAGTAGATTGCCCCATCTTCCTTCTAAGGAGTAGCTGGTGGGTTTGAACTGCCAGCCTCTGGTTAGCAGTCAAGTGCTTTAGGCACTATGCTACCAAAGCTCCAATTACACATAGGTTATTCCTTTTGATGGTATCCCACATGAACCTTAGGCTTTCTTCATCTTGTCTTGATCTTTTTTCTGATTGATTCTTTTCCAAAGAACTGTTCAGGTATTTGCCTTCAATCTCACCAATTCTGCCTTTCATTGATTAAATTGTACTCCTTTGCCCATTCAATGTCTTATCTATTTCTGAAAATTTAGTATTAATCTTCTTGATTTCTGCCTGTAGACTTTGTATCATTTTTAATTTTTCATTCATTTTGTCATTTTGTTCTTGTATTGTCTTTTGACATTGTTCTAGGGTTTTCTCTGTGTTTTCCTTGATCTGTCTCTCAATATGTTGAAGATATCTAAATATAGTTGTTTTGAATTCCTTATCAGGGAGTTCCAATGTTGCATCTTCCTCAGGGATATGTTTTAGGTCTGTATCTTGGTCCCTTGTTTCTCCTGCTTTATCTTGCTTCTTTGTGTGGACTGTGATGCTCTGTTGTCTCCAAGGCATTGTGAAGTTTTCTGGGTTTCTGTGTTTTCTGGGTTATATAATCTTGTGTATTAATGGTCAGGTGTTGTTCGCTATTACTGGATCTCTGTTCAAAGGACTCCTTTAGTATCTCTTGTAAAGTTAGTCTGGTTTTAACAAATTCCCTTAGTTTCTGCTTATCTGGAATTCTCCCAATTTCACCATCACATTTGAGGAAACATTTGGCCAGGTATATAATTCTTGGTTGAAAATTTTTCTCTTTCAGGGTTTTATATATACCATCCATTGCATGGTTTCTGCTGACAATTTAGTATTAATCTTCTGGATTTCTATCTGTAGATTTAGAATCATTTCTAATTTTTCATTTATTTTGTCATTTTGTTCTTGTATTTTCTTCCAAAATTCTTCTAGGGTTTTGTCTGTGTTTTCCTTGATCTGTCTCTCAATCCTTTGAAGATACCTAAATATAATTCTTTTAAATTCCTTATCAGAGAGTTCCAATGCTGCTTCTTCCTCAGGGATGTGTTCTGAGTCCATATCCTGCTCCCTTATTTCTATCACTTTATCTTGCTTCTTTGTGTGGACTGTGATGGTCTGTTGTCTCCGAGACATCACGGTATTGTTGTATTTAGAGCTCTGTTAACTGTTTGTGAAAAGCAGCCAAGGGCAAGTCAGGCTGTTCTTGGTGGTTGTTTGTCATTGGCCCATTAGTGGAGATGGAAGTGATGACTCTCACTCAGTAAGTGAAGCTGCAGGAGGTGTGGGTGAAGTTGTGTCTTATGGAGACTGTTGCTGTCTCCACTCAGTGAGACAAAAATTACAATTGAATAACCATCAAAAAACTAAAAGCATATGGACAAAAAACACACCATGTAATCACACAGGAACAGTAACCAAAAAAGGGAAAAGGAAGAAGAAGAAAAAAACCCTGCAATATCTGGGGATAGGGCAATAAGAGAAAAAAGGTAGAGAAGGAAAAAATGGGAAAAACACAAAAAGGAAAACAAGGAATGGGACTAACCATAAGAAAGAAAAAAAAACTTGCAACCAGGAACAGGGAAAAGAAAAAAAGCTGAAAACTAGAACCTGGGAGGGTAAGAATAAAGAATAACAGTAAAATGGACAGAAGTAATAATAATAGTAGTAGTTTTTTAAAACAGGCAAAAACAAACAAACTGAAAAACAGAAAAAAGGAAAAAAAAATTGGGGCAGGGTGAGGCAGAGCACCCAGGCTCCATCCAAGCACACAGACCCGGATGGAGTTCCTGCAGGCCCAGAAAGTATGCATTCCACTCTTGGCTCTTCTTTTTTACAGTAGTCAAATCCTGTCTCTCTCTATGCATTTTTCTCTCCTTTCATCTCTTATAAGATAAAAGATATAACTCAAACAAGAGTGGGACTTGAGTACTTGAGTAAGGGTGGTGAAGAGTGTCCTTGAGTTATGCCCTTTTATAAGGCTGTGACTCAAGATACAGCCCACCTTATTCCTGCCTCATTAACATACAGAAATTAGGATTTACAATATGTGTCACAAAATAGAGGATAATTACATCAGCTCACAAAATGGAGGACAACACACAGTACTGGGTATCATGGCCTAGCCAAGTCAACACGTATTTTTGTAGGACACAAGTCAATCCATTACAGCCAGGTTCTCAGATGCAAAACAGGACTCACTAGAGAGACTACAGGCAGTACTGTGATCAAATCCACCTATGAAGTTTAAATTAAAGAATAGGGATATCTACACCCCTGAAAGGCAGAACCAGACTGTAACATTATATAACATGTTGTTTCTGATCAAGCTGTCTCAATAGGATTAAAAATGCCTAATATTGGATAGCACTTATGAGTTCACATCAAAATTGGTATCCAGAATATTATTCCTTATAACATGCCTATAAAGTAGGTGTTACTAGTTACATTTTCATGTTAAAATAAACAAAGCAAAATAAAAACTGAGAGCCAGCAGATTATATGCTTCATCTAAGCACATCTATCCAGCATAAAGCAAAACAAAGATTTAAAATCAACCCTAATTATTCTAGGGAGCTCTGGTAGCATAGTGGCTAAGACACTTGCCTGCTAACCAGACGGCTGGCGGTTCAAACCCACCAGCCACTCCTCGGAAGGAAGGTTGGGCAATCCTACTTCCGTAGTGATACTGCCTCGGAAACCCAAGGAGGGGTCACTATGAGTCGGGTCCGACTCGATGGCACATAACAACAACAACAACAATTATTCTAAGGCCGTGGTCTTTTTTTCTTTGCTACCTTTGCCTCTTTGTAGCCTCTAGATATCCTTGAATCAGACACTTCACCTTTATAAATGTGTTTCATTTCAATATGTTTGCATTTCCTTTGCTCATTTTTGTTTCCTTTCTTAGAAAAGTTCTTTTTGGAAATTCTATCCTGACTTGTCTGCACTGAATAGAAAAAGGAGCAAACGTGCCCATGGTATTACCACAGGGACTCACCTAGTGTTCAAGGCTTCAGTCTCAGCAAGAGATGGGGAAGTCCAGTGGGCTGAGGAATTTATTGAGAGGTACTCTTTGGAGAATGGGTAGGTAAATGAGGCTGCTCTTTCCACTCCTAGGGCAATGCTCATGCAAAAGCACCAGTGAAAATGGTTGGGAAGAGTAACATACTATTTCAACGTGCCATATATATGTGTGTTTCAGGCACATATATACTCCCTAATAAGCCATTTATACTCCTAAACTTGCAGTATGTTTTTAAACGTTAATATAGTTAACAGACTTCAGTCCAAAAATATTAAACATACATCTTGGAAGACTTGTAGCATTTATCTCAGTTTTACTGATTGCTTGACACCTTATAATTTCCTTGAGACTTACAATTTTGGTTCTCAATTCAAATGAGTTTTGCCACTGCTCTCAGCTTACTGATAAGATGATTATGTATTCTGCATCTTAGTGTGCTTTCTGGTGATAAATTATATTCTAATTGCCCCTGCCAGAGCTGCATTAGTCAAGTGCCTGGTAGCATTTTTATGATACAAGTTGTTTCCCTCCCCAAGGTTTGTAATTTTACTTCCAAAGTATATTTTTGTTATTCAGTTACTAATAGAATATGCATATTGGAGAGGGCAAAAACAGATATGCCTAATATTTAGATGTAGTCTCACTGGAGTCCTTCTTTCATAAAACAAAGTAAGAAAGTCCTCCTCCCCCTGTTAAAGCATTGGAGGTTTAATGGGCCA
Source organism: Orycteropus afer afer (assembly GCF_000298275.1). Lineage (NCBI taxonomy): Eukaryota > Metazoa > Chordata > Mammalia > Tubulidentata > Orycteropodidae > Orycteropus > Orycteropus afer. The sequence continues at coordinate 4,737,451 of NW_006921650.1, read as the reverse complement.
TACCTCCTGTTATTTGAAAAGCGAGGCAAAGGGTAGACTTTATTCTATGCCTGAATGTTCTCTTCCTCTTGTATACATACAAATGTGTAATTAGTAAACTGCCACTGGTTATCTTCAAAATGGTTCAACAGAATTACATAAAGGATAAAGAGAACTGGTGAGATGTTAAATGTTAAATAAGGGTTGTTCATCAAAACAAGTCATTTCATGGACTGCCAGCACTGAGTACATAACACAACTTCCATTGAAAACAGAATTGAGTGAATCCAATGGGACACCAAGGAGTAGATGGAGTTCCTGGCATGATGTTAGATAACAGTGGTAAAATGACAATATATACTTGCAGGAATGTTTATGTGCTTGCTGCATGTATCACCTTGTAGCAAATACTGAAAAAGATTCACAGGTAGAGATTTCACTGAGTCATGTGTTGTGCCTGTATACAAATAGCAGCTTGTGAAACACCTATTCCTCTCAAATTCTTGTTGTTGTTTTACCCATGTTATGTAATTATTCTTTGCTGATATAGTACCAAGATGCATCATAATGAATGTGGAATCTGGAAGTAGATAAATCTGTATTTGAATCCTTATTTCTTATGCAACATTGCCCAATTGCTCCTCTTCTTAAGAGTTTGAGTTTCCTCATCTATAAAATGAGTGTAATAATATCCACCATGCAGTGCTGCTGTGACAATTATATGTCATGTAACCCACTTCTATCATGTCATAGGTGTTCAATAAATACTAGATCCCTTACCAGTACAACCTATCAGAAATTTAACATGGGAATAAGGCTTTTAGGCTAAAGCAATTATTTCTTATTTTAAGATATATAGAACATATTATTTAGAAAGAGGAAGTGCAGCTGTGTTTTAGGTGATATTTGCAACTGTTCTTGGCCTGGAGGTAGAGAGAAGGCCTGGGCTACCTAACTTTTCCTGAGATCAAGGTTATAAAAGTCTTGATTTTACTTTTAGACTTACTTGTTTTTAAAACATTAAGTACTAAAATATATTTCCAAGTCATATACGGCTGGGATACCACTGATGATATAATAAAAGAGTTCATAATCCAGTAAAAAGACAAATATGTTAGCAAACAACACATTGTCAAAAGTGCAGTGTTAGATGCTTACTAGAAACCCTCCTATCTGATGTGAATGGGACCAGTAGTTGGTCAAATAATCCAAAAAGTTGATT
>NW_006921650.1:4728563-4736105 GCF_000298275.1 Orycteropus afer afer | reverse complement strand
CAGGCCTGCTTTGCTTTTGTTTTCACTTCTCGTGTCTAATTTTAGCTTTTTCAAAAGAGAAGCAAGAGTTTAGAGACTGGAAAAGCAATCTGAGTGCTAAATAAAGTTTTTAAAATTTTACTAATGTCTTTCCCACAGCTAATTCAACACCAGCTTATTCAGCAATTCATTTAGATGAAGTATTTCCTAATCATTAAACTTTGCTTCATAGAAACAACAGCCTTTCTTTAACCCTTCTATTTCATACTGGTTAATTAAGATACACAACCACAATAACACGTATAATTGGCATAAATAGATCTCCTCACATTGAGAACAAACTGATTCTTGGTAAGTATAGTGGTGCAGTGGTTAAGGCATTTGTCTGCTAACCAAAAGGTAGTCAGTTTGAACACACCAGCCACTCCACAGGAGAAAGATGAGGCAGTCTGCCTCTGTAAAGGTTTACAGCCTTGGAAACCCTGTGGCATTGTTCTATTTGGTCTTAGAATCAGAATCAGCTCAACGGCAGTGGGTTTGGTGTTTTGATTTATACATCTCCAGCCTGTGGAAATGGAACTGCAGGGACATATGAGCCATATTGTGCAGTATGCCTTTGACATTAGTTAATTTGTTCTATCAAAGAAATGGAGAATATCAGTTTGTCCAGGTAACTGGCTAAGTGAAGTTGGTTAAGAGAGTTTCTACTATATCACCAGGTTTGATACAGTAGTTATGGTGGTTAGGAGCACTTGGGTTATACCTATGTTTGATGATGACCACTACTGCAGTTTTTAATTATGTGACCATAGGCAAATTGCTCTAAGTCTCAATTCTGCTTTTAAAAGTGGTAATAATTGAGTTGTTATGGGGAATTAGGAACAATACATGATATATACTACATTCTCTAAAAATGCTAGGCATGATGATGATAATGATGAACTAAAAGAAAAGCCTTGAAAACGTAGAGGAAGTAATCATACTTGGTAAGATGGATTTTTATTTTTCACATCATCTCTTTTGAATTTTTTTCTGTAACAGTTATTGGTATTATAATTGTTAACTTGAAAAAATTATCTAGCAAACATGGAACCACACTTTCAACAGGCAGTTCAGGCTCCAGAGACTTGCCATTAGGTCTCCCTAAGGACAGGAATTTTACAAAAAGGCCGAAACTTGATAGTTTGGAAATAATAGCTTCTGTGGGAATAAATTTGTTGTTGTTGCTGTTGTTTGCTGTAGAGTTAGACCCGACTCATAGTGACCCCTCCTTGGGTTTCTGAGGCAGTATTACTACAGAAATAGATGCCATCAGCGTAACCATAACACAAAGTTCTTGGGGAAAACAAACAAACAACAAAACTAATTATTGTTAGGTGCCATGAAGTTGGTTCTAATAGAAAGATGTACAATAGAAAGAAACTCTGCCTGATCCTGTGCCATCCTCACAATTGTTGGTACGCTTGAGTCCATTGTTGCAGGCACTGTGTCAATCCATCTTGTTGAGGGTCTTCTACTTTTGGCTGCCCCTCTACTGTACCAAGTATGATATCCTTCTCCAGGGACTGGTTCCTTGTGACTCTATGACCAAGAAATTTGGAAGACAGCTACCTGGCCAACTGACTGGAAGAGATCCATATTTGTACCCATTCCAAAGAAAGGTGATCCTACAGAATGTGGAAATTATCTAACAATAACATTTATGTCACCTGCAAGTAAAATCTTACTGAAGATAATTCAAAAATGGTTGCAGCAGTATATTGACAGAGAGCTTTTGGAAATGCAAGCTGAATTCAGAAGAGGACATGGAACGAGGGATATCATTGCTGATATCAGATGGATCTTGGCTGAAAGCAAAGAATACCAGAAAGAAGTTTACTTGTGTTTTATTGACTATGCAAAAACATTAAATTGTATGGATTATAACAGATTGTGGATAACATTGAGAAGAATGGGAATTCCAGAACACTTAATGGTACTCATCATAGACCTGTACATAGACCAGGAGGCTGTTCAAACAGAACAAGGGGATATTGCATGATTTAAAATCAGGAAGGGAATGTGTCAGGGTTGTATCATTTCACCTTACTTACTCAGTCTATATGCTGAGCAATAATCTGAGAAGCTGGACTATATGAAGAACATGGCATCAGGATTGGAGGAAGAATCATTAACGACCTGCAATACCCAGATGACACAACTTTGCTTGCTGAAAGTGAGGATGATTTGAAGTACTTACTGATGAAGATTGAAGAATACAATCTGCAGTATGGATTACACCTTATAAAGAAAACAAAAATCCTCACAACTGGACCTATAAGCAGCATCATGATAAATGCAGAAAAGATTGAAGTTGCCAAAGACTTTACATTGCTTGGTTCTACAATTGACACCAATGGAAGCAGAGTCAGGACATCAGACAACCTATAGCACTGGGCAAATCAGCTGCAAAGGACATCTTTCAAGTGCTAAGAAGCAAAGATGTCTCCTTGAGGACTTCATCTCACCTACTTTGGTCATGTTATCAGAAGGGACCATTCCCTAGAGAAGAATGCCATGCTTGGTAAGGTGGAGGATTGACAAAAGAGGGGAAGGCCCTCAAAAAGATAGATTGACACAGTGGCTATGGCAATGAGCTCAAGTATAGCAAGGATCATGGAGCTGGCATGGGACTGGGTGGTGTTTTGTTCTGCTGTGCACAGGGTCGCTATGAGTCAGAGACAACTCGATGGCACCTAACAACAACAACAACACGACCGAAGTATGAAAGAAGAAGTCATTCTCACTTCAAGAATTATTCTGACTGTACTTCCTCCAAGACAGATTCACTGTGGTGGTTAAGTTTGTGTGTCAATTTGGCTGGACCTGGTTGAGAGGCTGGCAGCTGATGGTAGTTATTCCCCATAATGAGCCTGGCAATTAACTCCATGGTGGGACCTACTGTGAGCATCTGAGTAGCTGCTTTAGGGATGTGGTCTGGTTCCTGTATATAAGAAACAGCTTTGGGAATGGTCTCCAGCTTATGGCACACTTGAACCCTGCATGTAGACAAGTCGTCGTTCAGCAGCCTGTCATGCTCTGCTGACTTTGGGACTTTCAGTCGACTTGTACCAATGGCCTGCCATGTGGTTTGGTAACATCAGGACTGTACCTGTTTACTTGTCAACCTTGGGCTTGTCAGCCTCAGCAGCCAGCTGAATGAGAAAAGCCTCTAGCTCCAGTGGGCTGGGAGCAGGAGGTGGAGCTGAAGCCTAAGGTTCAGGGGCTTTCACTCAGCCCCTAGAGCATGGCACTTTGAACTTGGACTTAAAGTCTCCAAACTGTGAGAAAATAAACTCCTGTTTGTTCAAGCCATCCTGTTTGTGGTATATTCCTGCCAGAGCTGCACTAAGTAACCAGAACATTCACTCTTCTAGAAGTCTATGGTAAATTCAATATCTACACCAATGCCACAATTCAAATACATCAATTCTTCTATGGTCTTCCTTACTCATTTTTCAGTTCTCATAAGCATATGAAGCTATTGAAAATAGCATGGCTTGGGTCAGGTGCACCATAGTCTTCAAAGTGACATATTTGTTCTTAAACACTTTAAACAGATCTTTTGTAACAGATTATCCCAATGCAGTACGTCATTTGATTTCCCTCCTGCTGCTTCCATGGGCGTTGATTGTGGACCCAAGTTATATGAAATCCTTGACAACTTCAATCTTTTTTCCATTTATTGTGATGTTGGTTATTGGTCCAATTGCTTATAGGTCCAGTCTGTTTTCATTATGGTGAGGTGTAACCAGTACTGAAGGCTGTAGTCTTTGATTTTCATCAGTAAGTACTCTAAGTCTTCTTCACTTTAAGTGAGCAAGGTTGTGTCATCTGAATATTACAGATTGTTAATGACTCCTCTTCCAATCTGATGCCACATTCTTCTTCATATAATCCAGCTTCTCAGATTATTTGTTCAACATACAGACTGAATAAGTACAGTGAAAGAATCCAACACTGACACACATCTTTCTGATTTTAAACCATGCAGCATTCCCTTTTTCTGTTTGAGTGACTACTTTTCTATGTACTCTTTCCTTATTAGCACAATTAAGTGTTCTGGAATACTGATTCTTCACAGTGCTATCCATAGTTTGTTAGGATCCACACAGTGGAAAGTCTTTGCACAGTCAATAAAACAGAAGTAAACATCTCTCTGGTATTCTTTGCTTTCAGCTAAGATCCATCTAACATCATCAATGATATCTTTGTTCCATGCCCTTTTCTGAATTGGCTTGGATTTCTGGCAGTTCCTTGCCAGTATACTGCTGCAATCAATTTTAAATTATCTTCAGAAAAATTTCACTTGCTTGTGATATTAATGATATTGTTCAATAATTTCCACATTCTGCTGCATCATCTCTCTTTGGAATGGGTATAAATATGGATCTTCTTCTAGTCAGTTGGCCAGGGATCTGTCTTCCAAATTTCTTGGCATAAATGAGTGAGCAGCTCTGGCACTGTAGCCATTTATTGCAACATTGCAATGAGTATTCTGCCAATTTCTGGATACTTGTTTTTCACAAATACCCTCAGTGCAGTTTGGACTTCTTCCTTCAATACCTTTGGTTCTTGACCACATGCTATCTACTGAAATGGATGAACATCAAGCAATTCTTTTTGGTCGACTCTGTGAATTCCTCCCATCTTCTTTTGATGTTTATTGCATTGTTCAGTATTTTGCTCATAGAATCCTTCCAAATTGCAACTCAAGGCTTGAATTTTTTGTTCAGTCCTTTCAGCTTGATAAATGCCAAGTGTATTTTTTTCCCTCTGATTTTCCAACTTCAGGACTTTGCACATTTCATTATAATACCTTACATTATCCTCTTAGCTGCCGTTTGGAATCTTCTGTTCGGCTTTTTCACTTCATCATTTCTTTCATTCACTTTCATTATAGTCTTTTCAAGAGCAAGGTTCCAAGTCTCTTCTGACATCCATTTTGATCTTCCCTTCCTTTCATTTTTAATGAACTTTTGCTTTCTTAATGTATGATTTTCTTAATATTATCCCACATCTCATTGGGTCTTCTGTCACTTGTGTTCAATGCATCAAATCTATTCTTCACGTGGTCTCTAAATTCAGGTGGGATATACTCAAGGTCATATTTTGGCTCTCATGTACTTTTTTAAGTTTTGTTCACCTTCAAGTTAAACTTGCATATGAGCAATTGGTCTGATCCACAGTCAATCCCTAGCCTTGTTCTGTCTGATGATCCTGAGCTTTTCCATCAACTCTTTCCACAGAGTAGCCTATTTGATTTCTGTGTGATCCAGCTGGTGAGGTCTCTGATACATGTGAACTATACAAGTCCCCCTTTAGGTTGTTGAAAAGAGGTATTAGCAATGAGTAAGTTGTTGGCCCTGCAAAATTCTGTCATGTGATTTCTGGTGTCATTTCTCTCACCACGACAATAGTTTCCAAATACCAATGATTATTCTTTGTTTCCAACTTTCATATTTAAATCACCAGTAATTATCAATACATCTTGAAATCATGTTTGGTCAATTTCTGATGGCAGAAGTTGGTAAAAATCTTCAATTTCTTCATCTTTGGCTTTAGTGGTTGGTGCATAAATTTGAATAATAGTAGTATTAACTGGTCTTCCTTGTAGCCATATGTATATTATTCTATCACTGACAATATTGTACTTCAAGATACAGCTTTGTACTTTCACCATACTTATTCAATATGTGTGCTGAGCAAATAATCCAAGAAGCTGCATTTTATGAAGTAGAATGCAGCATCAGGCTTAGAAGAAGTACCATTAACAACTACATCATCAGAGCTTCTAATATGTACAAGCTACAAAATATAAATTGTGTAATTTCAGCAATTTCACTATGAGTTAAATGATTGTATATTTGAATTTTAAAATGACATTGCTCAACATAAGGAAGAAGAGTAAATTTCATGCTAATAATTTGAAACTTTAATTCTTCTTTACTTAGACTCTAAATAGCAAATTAAAAAATGTCATGATTAGTCAAGAGAGACTGTGGAATAAAGGAAAATCTTTATATTATAGTACCACTAATGACACTATTTTTCTGCTTTTTGGACAAGGGGCCCTTCTTTTCATTTTGCATTGTTGCTATTTGACAAAATTCAATATCATTTTGCACTGGGCCCTGCATATTAGAAAGCTAACTCTGGAAAGGGGATTACACAGAAATATGAATATCAAGAAGTGGAGATTTTAGGGGTCACCTTGGAGGCTGGCTGACACATGAATACAAGAGAATAATCTTTTTCCCCCATACAAAATAACTTGTAACCTTAGAATTTATACATACATGTTTGTGTGTGTGTGGGAGGGGGAGCTCTGGTGGTGTAGTGCCTAAGGCATTTGACTGCTAACCAGGAGGCTGGTGGTTCAAACCCAGCAGCCGCTCCTCAGAAGAAAGACTGGGCAATCTATTTCTGTAGAGCTATCACCTCAGAAACCCAAGGAGGGTTAGCTATGAGTTGGAATCAACTCAATGAGTTTGGTTTTGAGGGGTGTGTGTGTGTGTGTGTGTGTGTGTTGAGTTCTTGGGTGGTCCAAATGGTTAAGCACTGACACAGAAAAGTTGGTGGTTCAAACTCACCCAGAGGTGTCAATCCTGGCAATCTGCTTCTGTAAGGTCAAATTGCACTGTAAGGTCATAGCCTTGAAAACACTATGAAGCAGTTCTACTCTGCCCACATCAGGTCATGATGATTGGAATCAACTAGACTATCTATCTATCTATCTTTCTATCTATGCTATGTGTGTGCACATATATTTATGCATCCATCGTCATCCAAAAAAGCCAAAGCCATTGCCATTGACTTAATTCTGACTCATAGTGACCCAGTAGGTCACAGTAGAATAGCTTCATAAGGTTTCCAAGACTATAATCTTTATGGAAGCACATATTTCTCCCACAGAACTGCTGACAGGTTCAAAACAGCCTGCTGAGTGCCTAGTCACTTTGCCTCCAGGGTTCCTTATCAACCCATGAAAACTTCTTATCAATATGTACCAAACTGTGGATCAGTGCTAAGGAAATAGTTGTGTAAAGCATTCTCAGTTTACAAAGATATCTAAGAGCCTGTGTGTTTTTCATTGGTATATATGCCTTTTTAGAAATTAGTTTCTTAACAACATCATTGTTCATTGTTTGTGGTTGACATACGTTTTGGGTACCTTACAGTACACTTTAAAGTTAGATGGTGTTTTACAGAAATGACTCTTGTTCTAATTACAGATGCTAAGAACTCCTCTAGTATTTCCAATTCCATTCAGCAATCATTCCACTCAGATATAATTGTTAATAATCAATCCTTTACTATTTTGAAAGATCAGTTATATACTAGTTAGGTTCTATACAAAGTTTTTAAAATGAAATTGACATCATGTATGAAAATGTGATCCCATGTCTATATTCTGGACTCATATTTCCTACAGCAATAGATTTCCAATCTTGCCAAAAGATTGACTTCAAAAAGAGATCAGAATTAAATAAATAAATAAAGCAATAAAAGCAATTTATAAGA
>NW_006921650.1:4715110-4728131 GCF_000298275.1 Orycteropus afer afer | reverse complement strand
GGATTTGAACCACCAGCCTTCTGGTTAGCAGTCAAGTTCCTTAGCCACTATGCTACCAGAGCTCTAATAGGACCTGATAAATAATTTTAAGAAGGTAAATTGAGTACCTCCATGTACTAAGATAAATTCCTTAGAACAAAATTTATTTCTTTAGACACAGGGTTCAAAGACTTCATAATTTAATGGAAAAATGAATATTTATTTGAAAAAGATACCTTAAGATACATTATCAGAAATTTAAAAACTGTGAGGATCCCCCACAGTTCATACCACAGAATATCTAATAAGATGGTAAATATCATGACGACAATGAGAACTGAATATACTGGACTCTTTAAATACATGCCTGAAACTTTATTTCATTTCTATAGAAGAAATAAAAACAGACACTTCTGTGCATTCACCTGATTTGGTGTCAGAAAAACAATAGCATAAAACTAACTTAAAGTCACCATGTTCAAAATACTCGTTCACTAATCCATCGAAAAGAGACAATTGCTGTCAATGAAAGGGCAAAGAGCCAAATAGCTGTGTAACTTTTTTTTCTTTTTCTATAAAGACTGAAATAATAATGTGTTGAGAAAATCCAAATAAGTAGACATTTCCTAAATCTCTTAAAGGTTGCGGAGCAAGTTGGTATAAGATGCTTACTGCTAGACCCATTCAAGGTTTTTTTCTTTCCTCTGTAGCACTTATCACTATCTGACATACTATATCTTTTGCTCTTATTCTAGTTTTTGCTTCCTCCACTGAAACTTAAGCAATTTCCAGTGAGAATACAGGCTTTGTGTGTTTTATTGTCTACTGCATCTGCAGAATTTTGAGCAGTGATGGGCACATGGAAACCACTTAATAAAATAATTGTTGAAGGAATAAACTGATCTTTAAATTGTTCTCAATTTGCTAGAAGATTTTAACTTAAAATATTAACTTAATCTCCTTTCTCTGCAGGCAGGAAAAGGCACTATGAGGCCAATCAGCTTCAATGATGACCAATTTCCCTTCAGTTCTCTACGTTGTTTGTTTCTGCTGCTCTTCTTAGAATTACCTTTATCAAGTTTCACATTCTGTTGACAGCCAAAGTGAATGTAATAACACAAGCCAGAAGCCAGAGGTGTTGGTTGGTTGATTCTGGATTATGGCCACTTCTTGGCTGCCTCCATCATTAATTTACTTCCATTTGCCAGGGGCCTATATACTGATCCATGTGTTTTGAGGAAGAGCAGAGTTAGAGAGGAAGATTGAAAGAGACTTCCATACCTTGTGAAAAATATAGTAGTGTTATCCTGTTATAGGTAGAACTGTGTCCGCCAAAATATATGCTGTGAATTAAATTTAATGGCTTTAATCGCATTTGGAAATGGGTTTTCTTTGTTATGTTAATGATAGTGCGTTTTAAACCAATCACTTTTGAGATATAAAATGTGCAGATTAGGCACAGAGAAGCAAGCAGAAATGAGGAACGATAAATGCCTGACCACATAAAGAACACCAAGGAACCAAGGAACAGAAGCTGAGAAGAGAAAAAGACCTCCCCAAAACCCACACAGAGAAAAAGCCATTCCCTAGAACCATGCCTTGAATTTGGACTTCTCTGGTAGCATAGTGCCTAAGGCACTTGACTGCTAACCAGAAGTCTGGCTCTTCAAATTCACCAGCCAATCCTTGGAAGGAAGATGGGGCAATACACTTCTGTAGTGTTACCCCCTCGGAAACCCAAGGAGGGGTTATTATGAATCAGATCTGACTTGACGACACATAACAACCACAGCAACAATAGCCAATTAAATTATGAAGGAATAAATTTCTGTTTGTTGATGCTATCCACTTGCGTTATTTCTGTTAGCCCTAGATCACTAAGACCCAAATCAAATCCACTGCCATCAAGTCTATTCCAACTCATAGAGACCCCCATAGGGTTTCCAAGGCTGTAAATCTTTACAGGAGTAGATTGCCCCATCTTCTTCCCATGGAGCAGCTGATGGGTTTGAACCACTGATCTGTTTAGCAGCCAAATGTCTTATCCACTGTACCACCAGAGCTCCTTAGCTCTCAGACAGACATCTTAGACAGATGTTAATAATGATACTGCTTATTCTCTACCAGTCCCTTGTAGTAAATCAGGAGAAGAGTTAATATTCAATGTCTTGTAAATGTCTGTTCCCAAAGACAAAGATTCAAGTGATTTTAATAGTGATAAATATTATACATATTGTTTTACTGTTTCAAATTTTGAACACAAATAAAAACTCCAAGAAGTCACAAAGAATACAGGAATACTTCATTTTACAGTGTTTCATTTTTTTCCACTTTGAAGATGGTGTGTTTTATTACAAATTGAAGGTTTGTGACAAACCTGCAGAGAGCCAAGTCTATTGGCACTATTTTTCCAATAGCATGTACTCACTTCATATCTCTGTGTCACATTTTAGTTATTCTCACAATATTTCAAACTTTTTCACAGTAATATTTCACACATAATAGACTATAGTATAATGTAAGCATAACTTTTATAATGCAGTGGGAAACAAAAAAATTCATGTGACTTTCTTTATTGCAGTATTCACTTTATTGCTATAGCCTGGAACCGAACCTGCAGTATTTCCAGGTATGCCTGTAACAGAAATGAAGTAACTCAAGTTTTATTTCTTCATTTTCATGATTAAATGTGTTTAATGTAGTGTTGATACACATGGGTGACCAGGAAGGAGACATAGATGCTGGATGACCTTTTCAATTGGGTGGGAAGACCATTTATGACCTGGTTTTATCTAGAAAATAAGAAAACCTCAATTCTGTACACTTAAGAAAGTCAATGGTTATACTAACTTATAGGGGTATTTTTCAATTTCCTTCATCTTATAGCATTTACTTACATATCACACAACATAACTTTCCTTATTTTATTTTTGGGGTTACTTAAGTTAACATACTTTTTTTTTCATATTGCTTCTCTGTAGCCATGATTTTGGAATTAACAGTTTATTCTACCTCTACCTGGTTGGTGATGATTTTAAATGCCCTAGTGAGACTCCCTGAGTTTAGCTATGAATTTCAATATTGAACTACACTAAATTTAATATATATCATTTAAAATCAATCTTGGATAAGTCATAGCTACCCAAGTATTTATTAATCTGATGAACTTCTATGAGGCTTTTTTTTTTTTCTTTATCTTCACAGAGAAAGTATCAATTGCTAATCATTCTGAGTCATTCGCTCTTTGTAAATAAAACATCTAAATTCATAAACTTATTCAAAATTGACATTATACAAGATCTTTGCATTAAAGATACTTTACTATGAAATAAAATTTTGTAAAATCTAACGCTCTCTTAGAAGGTAAATAGGTGTGTTGTGGAAAGAGCATTCACCGAGACCTTTTCTTTAATAGATAAAGAAAAGAAACAATTAAAGTCTAGTAGGAAACTGGGTGTCCCCTTTGGGAAGCACACTCATTCAGTCAGCAGCCCCTGGAACAGTCAGTAAGTCCCTTCTCTTGTCTGGATAGTATGCAGCATATCAAGAAGCTGATAAATGCATGGCCAAATTGAACCTCTTTGCTAGGCAGGTTTTCCTCTATCTCTTCTAGCTCTTCAGAATAAAACACTTTTTTGACATTTTGCATAGCTAGATTTCAACATAATTTTTTTTAATTTGTGTATTTTCATTTTTTTTCTAAACCCTGAACATATTTAACACAAAAATATAGTCATAATCCTTACCCTGATATCTTATTCTAAGTAAGAGAGATAGGATAGTGAGCCCCTTGAGACAGGGCACATGTCTTACTCACTTTGGTATCCTCTCAACAACGAGAATGTTCAGCACATAGTTTATAGTCCAAAAATGCTGCTTGAATTAGTGAATGAATGAATCACATAGACACTAAAACATGTGTTTATAAAAGCAACTGGGGTTACATGAGTTAAATATATAACCAGTGGCCATCAAGTAGGTGCTAACTTACGGTGACTTATAGTATTATCCTCCGTCGGGTTTTTAATGACTTACTGTTCGGAAGTTGGTCACTAGACTTTCTCCCAAAGTGCTTCTGGGTTTACTTGAAACTCTGACTTTTTGGTTAGAGGCCAAGCACATTAATCATTTGTACCAACGTGGCACTAAATATTATATAACATCTATCTTTTGACCAAATGAAATTATTAATGAATTTTAAAAATTCAAACATTCATTTTTAATTTTTGTCTCCTTCTGCTGTCTTTATTCACATACTAGTTGGGAAATATGGCTAGTGATGAATTTTCATATTGACCATTGAAAGCTTGAAATAGACAGAACATATGTAGAATAAATAGGCCTTGTCTGAACCTGAAAAAAGGAAGATTTTGTATCAATATGTTTTAAATAACTCCTGCAGTATGAGTTATGCATAGTAACAATTACTGAGGATATTTATGTTGCTATTCAGCAAACATCTTGGCAGAAAGAATATTTCACAATACTAAGACAGGTTTAAATCACACTTCACATAATTGATACATCCAATAGACAGATATATACTGTAAACTGTAAGTAACGTTTAAACAGAAATCCTTATAGAAGATAATATGTACACACACATACACACAAACCCACTGCCATCAAGTCAATTCCAACTCATAGCAACCCCATTTGGTTTCCAAGGCTGTAAATCTTTAGGGAAGTAGATTACCTCATCTTCCTCCCATGGAGCAGCTGCCACTGACCTGGTTAACAGTCAAATGCCTCACCCACTATGTAACTAGGAAAAAAAAACAAAAAAACAAGCTCACTGTCATTGAGTTGATCCCGACTCGTAGCAACCTCTCCTTGGGTTTCTGAGGTAGCATCTCTATGGAAGTAGGACATGTACACAGGTAGCCCCCTTTCCCTTAATACTTAATTTGACCACCCAGATAATGTTTCATTCTGTTATATGTAGGGTCACTATGAGTTGGAGCTGACTCAAGGGCTCCTAACAACAACAACATATATCTTTTAACCACATATCCTCAGACCTGTTGAAAACATTTCTCTTTCCAGGGGCATCGTATAATGAGGTTTAAATCAAATAAGTACAAAACTGATCTAGTTACCAAGCAATAATGCATCATTGTAGGAAGTCTGTTCCTGCTTTGGAATTTGGAGACAATTTTGGTGTGCAGTTTTTCTTAGAATATTAGCTAATGGTAAAATGAAAATTACTTGTAAACGTTGCACTTCAGGGAGAAAAAGATCATGATATTCTTTTGCTGAATCTCAGCTGTCTCACTTCCTTCTCCAACACCCTTGTGGATCAGTCTTATTTTAGATAGTGACCACAGCAGATAACTTTTCCAGAAAGTTAGGGTGACTTTATGTTCAGATTTTCCCAAAATCGTCTCTAAATATGTCTCATTCCTCTAGAAAAATTATTAATAAAGCTCTCTTTTACTGTCAAAATTGTCTAAGTCTGTATAATAAAGTTATATAGTTACCTCATTTAAGTAAGGCAACAAATATGAAATTGTATTAATGGTATGATTTCTTGTTAATGGACTTTAAGAAAGTTTTAATCATATCATATAATAAGTAACTTTCCATTAATTAAGCTAATGTTTAAAGGAGTAGAAAAAAATGTTTTATTAAATTAAATAATTTTTGATATTTTGCAACTCTTACCAGCAGCTGCAATTTTCAAAAGGCCAATTGGGATAGAAAGGAAAGAGAAGTATTCTTGAGAAAATTCCTAAAGGAGTCTGTTTTTCTTAACATTGTGCTTTATTTGAGACATTGGTTGCCCAGGGAATGACATTCTCCATCAAATACTTGGCTGGGATTCTGCTGTAAATATTAGCATGTCATTCTGTTCACAAGTGAGTGTGTGCCAAGAGTTAGCTCTAGATCATGACCCACAATCCTTCAGGAACAAAGTTGGTTTCTCCTGCCTTATGATGTCCATCACAGTGCCTAAGCAGCCAGGAACCACCCCCCCCCCAAATATACAGGAAATGCAATCACTGATGTTGGTTTAAAGGCAAAATATGACATATATGGAACCATGTTTATTTTCTGATTCAACTAACATTTATGGAAAACATGTTATTTGTCAGGCACTTGACACATATTTTTCTTATTATTATTTGATCCTAATAACAACCCTGTGAGGTATGCATTATTTTATAGATTGGGAAAAATCAGAATCAGAGAGGTTAGCAATTTTATTGATGTCACTCAGCTGATAGTTGGTGAAGACACCCACTGCCATCAAGTCAATTCTGACTCATAGCAACCCTATAGGACAGAGTAGAATTGCCCTATAGGGTTTCCAAGGCTATAAATCTTTACAGAAGCAGACTGCCTTGTCTTTCTACCACAGAATGGCTGGTGGGTTCCAATCTCCAAATCTCTGGTTAGCAACTGAGTGCTTTAGACACTGCTCCACCAGAGCTCCTTAATTGATGGACAGGAGATTCAAATCCAAGCTAATGAGTCTTTGTCTGTACTCTTTCTACCCTTACCCTACCTCTGCTTACATCTCTAGCTCATCTTTGATGTCTGTCTGAAAGGAGAGTTTTCAGAGGAGTAGAGTCATTCCCTACTAGTCTAATATAAAAACCATGTATGGAAGTAAAACAGAATATTCCTACTTTACTTGAAAAGTCTTCAACATTTTCCTTAGGAAAAAATAGTCAGACAACATCATCCTTATCTTTCCGGCTTCTCCCATCTGTCCTTAATAATTTTATGGAAGAAATTGTATATGTCAGTTGAAAAACTATTATTGTACTGCCTCAAAACAGCCTAACCTTCTCCATTTCATTTATTCTTTTTAAGCTGTTAACTGCATAGGTTCTTTTGTCTTTTCAAATTGCATACTGAAAAAGATTGGCTCCAAAATGAAAAGAAATCAGGAATCCAAAGAAGAACAGGAAAATCTGAGATTCTTCTCACAGAGATTTTAAGGACAATGAATCATTTGATTACATAAATGCTTTAAAAAAGCCCAGTCATGGCTTCCACAGATATCAAAACTTTTTCATATGTGGGATGAAAGTTTGTCTATACTAGGGAAGAAGAGAATCTACAGCCTTTTAAGAAACTGTGTCAGAATCTCCTCCATGGCTATGGGTTTGATTTGGTTTGGTTTTAGTTTCACTGTGATGGACCCCTTGTGGCACAATGGTTAAGCACTTGGTTGCATCGACCTGACACCCAACCTTTTTACTACCAGTTGTCTGCTAACAGAAGAAGACTCACAGCGACCCCATGTATGTAAAAGCAGGACTTTGCTCCATAGGGTTTTCAATGGCTGATCTTGCAGAAGTAGATCTCCAGATCTTTCTTCTAAGGAGACTTTGAGTGGACTCAAACCATCAACCTTTGAGTTAGCAGCAGAATACATTAACCACTGAACCACCTAGACACTCCCCAAGTTTTACTACCATTCAAAAAACTGCCTTTTCAGAAGGTATCCTGCAGCTGGTCAACAGGATTAAAGTCCTTCTTAGACCATTTCCACTGGAGGTCCCTTCACTACTACCTAAAGACTGGTGGAAATCTACAGTTGCCTCCAGGGAGATCTTGGGATCCTCAGTTCCCTGTAGCTCTTCAAACTATAAATAAGTGTGTCATTCTCATGACAATAGAATTTAGTTCTGAAGAAACACTCTGGCATAAGAGTTTTAAGGAAATATATTCTCAGTGTTGATTACTGGCACTGGCACATGTTAACTGAGGAAGAAGTCACTTCATATACATACAAAACCTTACATTATAAACACCTGGTGACTGTTGATCACTAGGAGTTCCACAGGAAGGACAGAGAGAGGACAATGAGTACAGGTCTATAAACTTCCCACACTCACCTCAATGCCTAGCCTCATTACATCTACTGATAAGGAGGCTGAAAAGCAAGACAAACTGAACAGAGAAATGTAGTTTTTGTTCTCAAGCAAGTCTGCTCTGGGGGCGTGGCACAGGTTTCTCAGCCTTCCTGGAGGTGGGGGAGGAGGGCTGAGGGCTCAAGCATGTTCTGTGTGAGCGTTGTGGTGGTAGATACAGGACTCCTTACATTTGTCAAAATCTATAGAATTCTACAGGTCTGTTAAGGAAAAAAAAAAAAACTCACTGCCATCCGTGGATTCCAACCCACAGTGACCCCTATTGGGCTTCCAAGGCTGTAAATCTATGGAAGCAGACACCCCCATCTTTCTTTCGTGGAGTGACTGATGAGTTCCAACCACCGACCTTTTGGTTAGCAGTCAAATGCCTTAACCGCTACACTACCAGATCTCCTTAAGGAAAGACATTTTATTATTTTTATTTTTTTGCTAGGAAATTCCTTATGTGCGGCTTTGGATTATGAAAAAATATATATATTATATTCCTTAAAAATGATAATTCAAAAATTTTCATATCAAAATTATAAAGTATCCAAAAGCCTTCCCAGCAAAGGAGATTCTGCTTTTGATAGGAGAAATCCCTTGCCAGTTATTTTGTGTAGATGCTTATGTTGTCTTTGAATCATCCTTTTTGTTCTAATTGCAAGTAGACCACTTACCATTTTTGAAAGCTAAGATCTAACGATCGTCTGTGGAAAACACTGCTTTCTCTTGAATAGCTGGAGAACGTCACAGTACTATTTTTTAATATTCTGCTCAACCATACATGCCATATGTTGATTTTCAATTTTCAAAGTATTATGAGCCTACAAAAATATACTTGTTAAAATAACTTACATCTCTCTGGGATGATTTGGAAGGCACTGTAGGATTTCACAGTGCCTCGGAGTCATTATTTTGACATGTTATGATATAATTCTGTAGCTGCAGTAGATTGGACAGAAAGGAAGCCTATCTGCTTTTAAGCTCTGGACAAATGCAAGGGAATGGCTGAAATTAACAAAAGCAGACTTCCACTGTTGTCACTGCTTGGAACTAGAAAGATCCACTGAAAAAAATCCTATATTTTAGTTTCTAAATAATATGAAAAGTTTAAAGTTGAAGTAAATATAATTTCTAGTGAGTTGTGGAAAACACAAAAAAATAAACAAAGCAGATGATCAATGGATTAATAGAAGGATTATGTGCTAGAAAACTTTCTAAATCATTCTTTCATTCTTACTACAGTCCAATCCTTTTTACAGAACCACATGCACATTGTGAAGGAATGATGTTAAGTTTTCACTTTCAAAGGTAGAACAAAGAAAGTGTAACAAGATTAATCTGAGGGCTTTATAGTAAACAGAATAAATTGGACAATAATCTACTTCTAGTATATATAGGAGCTCTGGTGGTGGAGTGCCTAAGGCACTTGACTGCTAACCAGAAGTTTGGCAGTTTAAACCTACCAGCAGCTCCTTGGAAGGAAAATTGGGCAGTGAGTTTTTTGCTTGCTAGTATATATAATTTACAAAGATGATTTAAACCTCACTGCCATCAAGTCGGATCCAACTCATAGAGACCCTTCCTTGGATTTCCAAGGCTGTATCTCTACAGAAGTAGATTGCCCAATCTTCGTTCTGAGGAGCAGCTAGTGGGTTTGAACCACCAGCCTTCTGGTTAGCAGTCAGATGCCTTAGGCACTACACCACCGTAATATTTGAGAAAACAAGAATATTTTGCAAGTACCCATTGTTTTGGTCAGGATAAAAATTCAGGATCTCTGAATACTAGTTTTTTTGGAAACTTTAAAAGGAAAAAAACTTGTTTTTGTTTTGTCTTCTTTAAAAATAGAAATTAGCTTAGCATTACAGAGCTCTTTTTTTTTTTTTTAAGTTTCATATTTTATTTCAATCATTTGTGGTTATGAAAGTACCAGCATTTAATGATGGACATTTGAATATTTCAGTCTGTCTCCTATGTCTTCTTTGTAAAGTGATAAGATGGGGTACAGAATTCCCACTGTTCACAGAGCTTTCGGCATCAAAGGTGATGGAGCAATTCTCTTTGACAATGACTTAGAACACTGCTTTAACCTGTAAACTTGGATAGTACTTAGGCGTGAGTATTCTTTGCCTTTAATGCAATGTTGGTCTTCATAAGTTTGAATTTTTATGTATGTCGAGCCAGGAGACTATGACCTGGTACTTGACAGAATGTTGTCATTGTTGTTGTTATGTGAGGTGGAGTCAGCCCCAACTCATAACGACCTGTCCTTGGGTTTCCGAGGCAGTATCACTACAGAAGTAGATTGCCCAACCTTCTTCCCAGGAGAGGGTGGTGGGTTTGAACCACCAGCCTTCTGGTTAGCAGTCAAGTGCCTTAGCCACTATGCTACCAGAGCTCCTCAAATTGTTAACATTGAGTTTAGTGGTGGAACTTTGCTATTGCATCTTTTAAAGATGATTTTATTTGGATGACCTGTGATTGTCTGTTTTCCTCAGAACAATTTCCAGTAAAGTTAACAAGACACATCAAATGTGCAAAAACCTCAATGGGCAGCAAGCTGAGAGCGTTTGTAAGCAAGATGTTTGTTCAGCTTAGTCTGGACAATTTAGGATCTTTCACTGCTACTTTCTAAGATCAAAATAACTGACCCTGGATATTATTTTGACTAAAAGAAGTATATTTGTACATCATTTATCTTGGTGAAATGTTAATGATTAACTTATTAAATTATAGAAATGCAAATGCAAGACTTGATTTTATTTGAATGTTTTAGAATTACTGGTACATTCCAAAGTTAGAAATTTCAAGATACTGTACTCAAGAATTTATTTATTTATTTTTACTCCTTGAAAATATCTCAAGCAACTAGACCTAAGTAATTATGTTTACACTGATCATGAATTTTCCTGAAGGAGCTTATTAGTTGCTACTTTATTCACTAGAATGTGTGCAATTGAAACCAACTACAATGGTTACCATGTGTTCAGGCAAGTATTGGTCTGCAAAAGAGAGACTACAGTTGTGGTCTCGAGGAGGTAGGATGGTGAGGCAGAAGTGATGGATGATCTACAGGTACTTTATAATACTTTGAATATATATATTATAATTGTATAATTATACATGCATAATACTTTATATTACTAGCCACCCTCCATACTCTCACACTTCCTGTTTCCTCTGTCCAGCTAGCCTTTCCCCCAAGCCCTTTGCTTTGCCAGCTAATCTTCACCCCTCAGAGAGGTCTTCTTCCCTGATCATCCTGTCTCATGGAACCTCCTCAGTAACTCTCCCTCTCATAATCCTGTTTCTTTACTCCTTTATTACAATGTGACCCTCCTGCTTCTTTATCAACTCAGTTTATCTCATGCGTGAGTTGTTCCTCACTGCACTTCTAATGCCTAGCAAAGGGCATGGCACATGTGGAGACTTATTAAATATTTGGTTTAATGAGTGAATGAATGGTCCCTTCAAGAGTCCTATGAAGTGGATAAAAGTATCCCTAGTTTAGAGAGAAGGAAATGGGAACAGGGAGATTAAAGGACTTGCCCCACAACCAAAAGTAGAATATCTAAAATTCAAACTTAAGCATTTCTGACTGAAACTTTTTCCCGCCCCAGTAAAGCTTGAGTTCACTGGTTCTGTAAGATCTTCAGATAAATTTTGTCATTAAAATTGTTGTAATACCATCAGTCTTCATGGAGGCATATGTTCTGATATGGTAACCTTTTATAGGCTACTTAGCTACTGGAAAAAAAATGTTTAAATGTGTTCACATACCACAGACATTCTAAGCATCAATAGGTGCAATTTCCTTGGCTTCTAACTTTCCTCTGAAAATACTTAATCTTTTAAGTGATAAATTTATATTTCCAATTCAGATGTTTAAACCTGCTATACACCCAGGATGCTTCATTCTTACTTTACTTATAGCCCCCAAACAGTGTTGGTTTTGCAATGAAACAGACAAAAATACTTATAGCAAAGTTTTCTATACCAGCTTCATTACTAAAATGGACAAAACTAAATGAGGTGAAACGTACCAGTAGCTATTAAATAAATGAGTGTGTTTTTTGAAGAAATTAAATCTTAAGGCCATTGCTGTTGTTGTTATGTGCCTTCGAGTCGGACCCGACTCATAGCAACCCCTCCTTGGGTTTCCAAGGCAGTATCAATACGGAAATAGATTGCCCAACCTTCCTTCCCAGGAGTGGCTGGTGGGTTTGATAATGGATCTTAAAAATCTGGTTTTAAATTCTAGTTGTTTTTTGTTTTTTTATAAAAATCTGTTTATTAATGTAGAATAGTCCGTAAAGCATATAGGAATAATCACAAATTAAATTTCATTAGCCTTATGTCTTCTGGTAATCATTTCACATGTATATGAACATTCATTATTCAGTGATTGTATAATGAAATGAATCTTTCCCCAGCAAAGCTCAAAGGAATAGCTCAGACATCATAGTCATTAATGCTACTCACCAAATATTTCTCTTTCCTTCAAGGCATATTGGAGGATTTCCTTTGACTATCTTCTCAAGTTGGGGTGATCCTGAGAATTCCTTTGGCAGAATAGAATGCCATGTGTTACTTCTGGACACATGCATTTTAAAGTGTTCTGTGGCATCCCACTTTTCCTTCTGTAGTTATTTTGAGAGCTCAGAAATGAAGCCTCCCTCAATGTGGAGAATGACCTACAGAAAAGCTTCCTAGCCAACATGCAAGGATACATAGCATGAAAAAGAAATAAACTTCAAAATTTTAAGCCTCTGAGAATTTTGTGTGATTTGTTACAGTAGTATGACCAAGTCCTTCTTGTCTGATTCATATGAGTACTTAAAAACAAAACAAAGCAAAACACAAATCATGCTGTTAGCTGGATTTCCTTCCTTCAAGTAATATCCATATGATAAAAGTGATTAAAAAGGAAACATGGTGAGATAGAGTCTAGATAGCAATGTGGATGAAAGAGCTTAACTGAGAGGTAACTTAACCTAGTTTCAGCTCCAATACCACTTACCTGTGTGAACTTTGTTGTTGTTGTTGTTATGTGCCCTCGAGTCTGCCCAACTCAGAGCGACCCCTCCTTGGGTTTCCAAGGCAGTATCACTATGGAAGTAGATTGCCCCATCTTCCTTCCGAGGAGTGGCTGGTGGGTTTGAACCGCCAGC
>NW_006921650.1:4691021-4713315 GCF_000298275.1 Orycteropus afer afer | reverse complement strand
ATAGCCAAAAGATGGAAACAACCTAGGTGTCCATCAACTGAGGAATGGATAACCAAACTATGGTACATATACACAATGGAATACTATGCAACCTTAAAGAATAATGTAGAGTCTGCAAAACACCACATAACATGGATGAATTTGGAGGGCATTATGCTGAGTGAAATAAGCCAATCACAAGAGGACAAATATTGTATTAGTCCGTTATTGTAAAAAGTCAAGTAAAGGTTTATATATGGAAGAAAATTTTCTGTGTTGGTTACAGGGATGGGAGGGGAGGGAAGGGAACACTGTTAGGTTGAAACAAGTACTGATTTGGGTGAAGAGAAGGACAATGTACCAAATGTGAGTGATCAACATGATGGCATTGAGGAAGAGGAAGACATAGAGAGGTACATGGGAGATACAGACAACAAAGATGAAGCCTTTTGCATATACAGTACTGCGTTGTCAGTGAAGGAAAACATGGATATACGAGTGGATAGATGGGTGGACAGGCTGAGCTATTAAGTATGTTTATACAGGAGGGGGGTGGAGTGTGCCCAAGACCATGTGTAGTGTTGGCAGACAATATTTCTACAAATGTATTGCTATGTTCTGTAAGAATTCTCAGGTGTATAGTAGAGCTGACAAGGGACAAACTTGTAGTCACTTCTTGGCCATAGCCACCTACCCAGAGAAAGTGAGTAGTTGGACGTGTGGGCTCAGGACCATAATCACAGGGGACATCAAGCTCAATTGTCATAACACACTACACAAAAACATTGTTCCACATCCTACTTTGGCAAGTAGCAACTGGGATCTTAAAAGCTTGCAAGCAGCCATCTAGATGCAAGGATGGGTCTCACCTCATCCAGAGTAAAGAAGAATGAAGAAAACCAAAGATTCATGGAAACAATTAGTCCAAGAGACTGGTACACCATCCAATCTGCAGCCTATATGACTGTGAGACCAGAAGAACTAGATGGTGCTTGGCTACCACTGTCAACCACTTGGAGGGGGATCTACGTAGGAGATCCTGGATGGAGAGGGAGAACAATGTGGAACAGAACTCAAAATTATTTGGGGGAAAAAAAAAAAAGGACCAGGTTTGCTGGTCTGATAGAGCCTGATAGAACCACTGAGACCATGGCCCCTAGCTGCCCTTCAGGTCCGGAATTGAACCCATTCCTGTGTCTTCCAGGCAAACATAAGACAGGCATATGAGTTGAACATTTACCTGAGGTAGATACACTCCTTGGAGAGAACAATCATGGGAGAATAGAAGGGCTGTGTATGCACAGGGAGATAGTTCAGGGGGCAGGACTGCATGGAGGAAAGGACACAGGGAAGAGGTAACTGTGGGGAGGAAGTGGAAGGGGAGCTGTTGCATTGTGGTAAATTGTAGTCAATGTCATGAGACAAACCGTATGTGAACTGCTATATGGAAAGTGAATTTGCTCTGTAAACTTTCACCCAAATCACAATAAAAAAAAAAAAATTAAAAGAAAAAGTCATTTCAACCAAAAAACATGTACTTCATAGCTTTCAACTTTTAGGAAGTAATATATCAAGATGTTGAGCTGCACTGAGCATTATTGAACTTAAAAACATCTATCTATCTGTTTAAAGGGAGCTCTGGTAGCATAGTGCCTAAAGCACTTGATTGCTAACCAGAAGGCTGGCGGTTCAAACCCACCAGCCACTCCTAGGAAGGAAGATGGGGTGATCTACTTCTGTAGTGATACTGCCTCGGAAACCCAAGGAGGGGTCACTACGAGTCAGATCCGACTCGACAGTACACAACAACAACAACAGCTGTTTAAAACATTTAAATAAACTCTATTATTTCCCCCTTCTCCAAACAGATCTTCACTAGTTATTTCTGTGTAAATTATTTTTATTTAAATTGTGATTTTGGAATTGTCACACATAAATACAATGAAAACCAAACCAAACAAAACCCACTGCCGTGGAGTCTGATCCGACTCATAGTGACCCCTTCTTGGGTTTCCGAGGTGGTATGACTATGGAAGTCGATTGCCCAACCTTCCTTCCGGAGAGTAACTGCTGGGTTTGAACCGCCAGCATTCTGGTTAGCAGTCAATGCCTTATGCATTACGCTGCCAGAGCTCCCTAAATACAATGAGATAGTTTCAAACAAGGAAACAGGATTTCATGGACAGGAATAGTGCAGAAGTTTCAAGTCTCCTGAATGGCAATTAAGGACAAGTCAAAGGAGAGTGCCCATTTGTTCTTTGGATACAGTATTGGAACCAGTGAATAATTCTATCTTAATTGAGGAAATGGCACATTTATTTCTCTTTTGGTACCTGGAATCTCATATTAATGCAGATAAACTGAGAATCCAGTTTATCTTTTTAAAAATAGAAGAAGTAAAAGTTATCAGATTGTATTATTCAGACTTGTAGTACACCAGTGAAGAATGCCATCCTCCTCTAGCCCCTACTCTTCAAAAAAAAAAAAAAAACTAGACCTAACAGTTCATGGACCGAAAAAAGATCTTCTGTATGATAAAATTCCATTGTGCTGACAATATGTTTCATGATCGATATTTTTTATATTTAAGGTCTTTGGAAAATAAACATGTATCTTATTGTATCTTCCTCCTATTTAAAGCTGTGAAAATTTTTATTCTTTTTTAGATTATTAGAGTTTAAGTTTTTTGTGATATGAAGATGTTACTGAGTTAATAAATGAAAGAACTTTAAGGGCAACTGTGCATAGGTATAGTGTCAGAAGGTTTTTACATAATAGAATATATACTTGTATAGTTATTTTTATTTTTTCTCCCCTTCAACAAAGAGAGACCAATTTGGAATAATATAAAATTTTCTTTCTTTAGAACTACGATGATGTAATGTGGCCCTTTAAGTTATTTTAGCTTATACATATTTGTCTCTTTCATCCCAAAAGGATATTGAAATGATGAATTAGCATAATCATGTACTCAATCAGCTGCTAGTTATGACTCACAAGAAAAGTAACACCTTTACTTTACTAGGAGATAGACTAAGGACATCATAAATATCGTACTCCCAAGAGGTAAATTACCTAATTATCAATGAAATACATCTCTCCCTAATAGGAATGCAGTATCTAAAAGATAAAATGTTTGATTCAGTATAGTCAGATTTTGAACAAAGTATAGTTATGTGCAGCTGTTATGGTCTATATTGTTGTCTTCACAGATAATTGTTTATGTAGCATAAAGACAAATTAGAAATACTTCTTCTGAATAAATAAATTAACTCATACCACAAGTCACAGAACCTTTTACTTTTTAAGTTAAAGTGGCAAACACATATGTGTAACATTGGTTTTCTTTAATCAATTACTATTAGCATGAGCAAAATCATCACATCAAAATAGTATTTTTTTATGTTCAGAAGTCTGTTTATACCGAGGAGTTAGATAAGAACCCCTCTTTCTCAGAAAGTACATTAATTGCTATTTAAGATGATCTAATGGGGCTTCACTCTGTAAATAAGAATGTTTATAAGCTGAACCTGGAAAAATGCATAGTATAGAGTTGTTGCATAAGCTTCAGTTGGCCCTAATGGAAACATGATAGCAAAAAAGCCACCTGTTGCTCACTGTTGTGCATCTGGTACTGTCATCCCAGGATATACAATGGCTAAGAAAAGAAAGTTCCAATTAGGCCAAACTTTTAAAATGACATCTGACAAGAGAGGTAAACATTAATTGAAGATTCTTACTTGAGACAAGACACCCCCTTTATTGGAGCAGACTGACACAAATAGGAAAACAAATTCTTCCAAGAATATTCAGGGATGAGTTTGGTGAAATGAATAAATGTCATGAATAATTGGCTCATGTATGAGTACAATAGTGATCAACTGGACAAAAGGAAATGTGAAATTTCATGGAATTACACAAGGTTCTTTGTGTCTAGTACATTTTCTAGCCAAACCTTTGAGAAGATATGAAAGATAACTCACTTGTGTATCCTTAAAACTAAGAATTTTGAAACTGGCTTACTGTGTGGCAATATATTCTTACTATTCCATGTTCCCACCTCCCCGTCCCTTGCCCACACTGTTCCTGCTTCAGCCTTTTACTAACCCTGCCCCAACTCCAGAGAGTTAGAAACATGGCTATTGCTATTGGTCATCTTCCCACTTTACAATCTACCTATGGTGTGTGAAGACTTCCTAAAAAGTATTCTTCTATACTACAAAAATCATGAAGGCAGTGGCATGTTTGATTGAAAATGCAAGCCTGGGGGCCAGACTGCCTGGATTCCAAACTTTATGGGTGACCTTGGGCTACTTAATGGCTCTAGGCCAGAATCATTTTCTGTGTAATGTAAGGCTAATAATAGTACTTGTCTCAAGAATATTGTGAGGATTAAGTGAGCTAGAATACTTAACATGCTTGGAACGGTCTCTGAAATAATCAGTGTTGGCTGTTATTGTTACTAATCTGTACGATGTTGATACATAACAGAGTAAGTACTCAAACTGAAATTAATAATGGAGACTCTTGGGTATATCATCTCATGGACTGACTATGACTGTGATTTTAATAGAAAGATGGTCCGACTCTTATGAAAGGTAGGTCGAGCTTAAGAGAACAGAAATCAGTGAATACAGACACTCTGTAACTAAATTTGAAGCTCAGGATTGTCCCACAATGAGACTCAGTCATTTGAACAACTTCCTCCAAGATGATCAGCAGTAACCAGATAATGTCAGAGACTTAACACTCAACATAGAACCTTGAAGAACCTTGAACGTTTCAGCATTTATTAAACAATATATATGAATTAAAAAATCTCTCATTTCCAATTCAAACTTCTATAATCTATGAACAAACTGGAAAATTGTAACTCTGAAAATCCAAGATAACCTTAAAGAGCTGAGTTTTTAAGTTGTTGATAATTATTACTTGCCTTTCATAAATATAATAGAGTTCCAAAAGGTACAAAACAAAACTTCCATGTCTTCTGATTCTCTTTTTCAATAGATAGCACACAGCAGATGTAAAGGGGATGACGGTACCTTCCATGGCAGCAAAATGTGGACTAGCAATGGATGGCACCAATGGACGTGTCTGGTTGCCAACACCATTCACATGAGCGAATAAGTCCTAGTGTGCCAGTGAAACTCCCTGGTGAATGAGAAGTTGCCATTTAAATTGTCCGTTAAGTGTGTTGCCCACCTAGCAAGGCTCTGAGTGAAATGTAGACTTTACTCACAGTAGGAGTAAAGTCTGAATACTCAGACACAGAAATAGGGGGGAAAAAAAAACTTTTAAAATGAAAACTAAGTTTTCTGGAATGGAATGTCCTACTTAACCTGGACAACTTGCACCAGATACCCAGATTAGAATATGCAAAAGAAACCTCTTATTTTTCTGTAATGCCAATGGCAATGCAAGAGAAGAACTATTGGAATACCGTTCCTCAACTGGTATGCTACTGTGCCTGATACAGTGGCCATCATTCTTGACCCTGCAAGCAAAGCACTGAGTTTTAATCCCTCTTTCTTCAGTTTTGCATAGGTGAGAAGTGGAAATTTAAATTAACAACAATTTTTTCCTCCAATTAACCTAAATGGCTGCAGCCTCCAACATTCAAAGAAGCTCAACTAGCAACTGAACTTTGTACATTTTAAATCAAGCCACAAGTTTTCATTAAGGGCCTTCTATGATCTCCGCACTGGAATTTTGATGAGAGATGATTTTTAGAAAGATATATTCCTTATTACCCAAATCAAATCTATTATTGCCATAGAGTCGATTCAGACTCATAGCTACCCTATAGGACAGAATAGAAGTGCTACATAGGGTTTCTAAGGCTGGAAATCTTTAAAGAAGCAAACTGCCTCATCTTTCTCCCATGGAGAAGCTGGTCAGTTTGAACCATTAACCTTTTGGTTAGGAGCTTAAGGCTTTAACCACTATGCCACCAGAGCTTCTTATATTCTTTGTTCACTCACTTACTCACTGCCATTGAGTCAATTCCAACTCATAGAGACCCCTGTAGACTTTCTAAGGCTGTAAATCTTTATGGAAACAGACTGCCTTATCTTTCTCCCACAGAATGGCTGGTGGATTTGAACTGCCAACTTTTAGGTTAGTAGCCAAATGCCTTAACTATTGCACCACCAGAGTTTCTTATAGTCCTTACTAGGAAAGATAAAACAAACAAAAATTTATTCACCAAATACTTGTTAGTCACCTACTGTGGTGCCAAATGTTCTAAGGAAAACACGTGTTTAACACAAAGTTCCTGCTCTCACAGAGTGTAAAACATATTAGATGTAATGAAACATAAGAAATAGTGGTCAATTCTATTTTAACTATTTCTCAAAAGCAATCATATATCTTTAACATGAGTGTTATAATGATTGAAATGAAATGTTTTTTTCCCATAAATCCAAGTCCCATTCTTGCCTTGCCTGTTTTTATGGACCACAACAACAATCTCTTCTCAAGGGATGACTTATTTTGTAATCATCTTTGACGTCTCTTTTCTTTAACCTGTCACTACATTTTGGAATTTTATTTTGAAATAATCTCAGTGTCTCTCCTTTTCCATCAGCACTCAAAAGCTCACCTCTAGACAGCCTCCTGATGAACTCTTGTGGTCTTCTATCCATTTTGCATAAATCCATTTTGCACAAAATAAACTTCCAAAAGTAACCTTCTATACTCACTGTTGATTATGTTTTCTTAAAACATGTTTCAGTGAATTTCCATTACCAGCTAAATAAAAAGCCAAGTTTATACAGTTAACTAAAATTAGGTCCTCTAGCATGTGTAGTAGATTGAAATCACTTCTAGATCTGATCCCTTCCTAGATGGTGCTCAAGATATTTAGCTTCTCGGAGCCTCAGTTTCCTCCAGTGTATAATATTACAGATAGATAGATGAGATAATTTAATAAAGTTTAAATATGAGATACAGAGGCATTCAGAAATTAAAAATTTACATACATTTTCTATCACTTTTGTGTAAAAGAGGAAATCAAAAATTTTGTGTAATAATTTTACCTTTTGTCCTAAAACACTATATTTAGGAAAACAGCAAAAATGTGTGGAAAAAAGATATATCCTTTGTCAAAACTAAACTCAGAGGAAAATTGAGAGTCTCAAACATTTTTGTTTTTATAAAAATAAAATCTACATTAAACAAGAAGCTAGGCAAACATCAACCAAAATTGTTTTAAGGGAAATAGGGATAAGAAACTAGACCCAGCCACTCCTCGGAAGGAAAGTTGGGCAATCCTACTTCTGTAGTGATACTGCCTCAGAAACCCAAGGAGGGGTCGCTATGAGTCAGGTTTGACTTGACAGCACATAACAACAACAACAACAACAGGGATAAGAAAATAAAGATAAAAGCAGATAGAATCAGATAACAGAAACCCAAGAAGTAAGTAATCCAAGTGCTGGTTGAGAAAAGTGAGGAAGGAAAGATGGGAAGATGTGAGGTATTAAAGAGATAAATGTCAGTAAAATCTAACCAAGAGGAGAAAAAAGATCAAATGCTAATAACTAAGTTATAAATAATGAAGGGGGCATATAGGAACAAATACAAAGAGGAAAGTATTTAGAAACCATGAAAGACATTATAAGGGTTATCACAAAATTACTTCTTTGATAAAAGGCTCCAAAACCACAGGATTTTTTTCAGTGAGTTCTAACCTTTGAATAGAGAGTCACATGCTTTGTAAATTGCTCCAATGCAAAGACACAGTGAAACCAAACAAAAATGAAAATGATGATCTAACTACATTTATAACAAAATTAAACACCTGAGTAACATAGTAGTTGATTCAATTCACCACCAACAAAAAAAGTCAGGATTCTTCCACAGATCTTTGATCAAAATGTTGTTCAGTAATGGTACCAGAGCACCATCTACTTCTTCTGGTCTCCTGGCAAACGAGGCAGAGAAACAACTCAGAAAAGGAGAGTAAGAACGGTTGCACAACTCAAAGACTGTAATCAACATCATCCAATCGGACACATAGAAATGGCTGAATTGGTATATGTTTTGCCATACATCTTCTCAGAAACAATATTTTTAAAAAGTTATTTAAAAACGTCAACTACAACTAAGTAGGATTTATTCCATAATTTACTATATCAACTTTTTTAATGGATAGCATCAGTTTATTATCTCAAAGTGCAAGACCAATGCAATTATCTCAATAAATGCCAAATGACATGTAATGAAACTCAACATCTATTTATGATAAAAATTTAGCCAAGTAGACATTGATGGATTTGTTAGAATGTTGTTGAAAGTTAATTCTAGATAATAGCCAACAGAAGCATAATGATAAGATACTAGAAGCCATTATATTAAAAAACAAAACAAAACATTTACCATTATTATAAGTATTTGAAGTTGTCCTTATACTTCTGGCCAATTAAATAACGCAAGAAACATAAATACAAAGAAAGACAATTGGAAGACTGAAAATAAAAGTTCCATTTTTTTTCAGTCAGTGTGAATATCTGAGTAGCTATCTCAGTAGAGTGTATTGAAAGCATTATCAGAATTAAGAGGTAAAAATGTAATACTATATATAAGACAAACAAAAATCAACAGTTGTTCTATGTACAAGATAGTAACATAAATGGAAATAAATAAACATTTTAAAAGATCAGATTGTTTGTCAAGGTAAATTATATAAAAAGTAGTAGTGGTAAGTAAATATTCTAATAACAACAATAATTAGCATTTAATAATATAACAATATCTTATTACATTATTTAACTGCTGTTTTGTCTCCTCCTTCTTAAAGGGAGGGACTAATGTGCATAAAACCAAATGAAACTCACTGCTGTCGAGTAGGATCCGACTCATAGCGACCCCCTGGGTTTCCAAGGCGGTATCATACAGAAGAAGATCTCCCAATCTTCCTTCTGAGGAGTGGCTGGTGAGTTTGAATTGCCAGCCTTCTGGTTAGCAGTCAAATGCTTTAGGCACTACACCACGAGAGCTGTGTGCAAACATGTACACATCAGTATGTCTCAATCTCATGGCACAATGCACTAGTAGACAATCAAGTATTTCTTTTCTGAATAAATTAACCAAAAATACCTATTTTGTGACAAAGTTCTCTTTTCTACGAATAATTTTTATGTTCTTTTCATTATTAGGAATTCGAGAACCAGATGGTGCCCAGGTATCACTGCTGACTGCTCTGAAATGGTCATGGATAGGTAATCTTGGATACAGGAGAAAAATGTGGAGCAAAATTCAAAATTATAAAAAAGACCAGGCTTTCTGGTCTGATAGAGACTGGAAGAACCCCCAAGACTATAGACCTTAAACATCCTTCAGGCCTAGAATTCAACCTATCTCCTGTCTATCACTTTCAGCTAAATATTAGACAGGACTATAAGGTGAATAGTTACACCAGAGAGGTACACACTCTGTAGAACAATCAACCATAGGAGATCAAAAGGGCAGCATTCGCCCAGGGCTAAAGATAAAAAGGCAGGAAGGGATAGGGAAGAAGGGCAAAGGGAAATGTTAGACACAGGGAAGAAGTGAGAAGAGTGCTATTACATTGTGGGGATTGAAAAGAATGTTACAAAACAAAGTGTGCATGAATTGCTGAATGGAAAGCCAATCTGCTCTGGAAATGTTCACCCAAATCACAATAAAAAGTTAAAATAAATATAGAAAAAAATGGGTATGTAGGGTATGCAGTATCAGGAAACACAAACATAATTTTTGAAGATGTAAGAGTTTCTAAAACATTCCTCATTGGTGAGGAAGAAATGGGTTGCAAATACCAGATGTTATAGTTGCAAGAGGAATGTGTAACAGCTGTAAGTAAGTACTAGTACAAAAATATAGACATAATAAGGAAATACTCATGGTTATATGTCTATACAAAAAAATAATTCATTTTGAGTTTACCTGGCATACCTGTAGAAACAGTTTAACTAGAAATTAATTTCCTGAAAACATTATCATTGCTTTACCAGGAACAAGAGCACTTTGGATAAAGAGACACTCACTCACACATAAAATGCAACTACTTAATTTATAATACTTTTATAATGCCTGCCTGCCTGCTCCCCATTAGGATTCTACATCCTCCTAAAGAACTGACTATTTAAAGACTATATAAATGCAAAAGTGGTTGAATGCTAACTTACTATTTTTCTTCCTTCTTTTCTTTTTTCCCTTCCTCCCTCCCCCATCTCCCTTCCTCCTCTTAATATTTTTCAGACACACATATTTAAATCATATTAGACCTTTTTACATGAGAACTTCCCAGTACTTTATTCTACAATGTATGAAGGTACAGAGAACCTAAGCAATTATGTTAAAATCATACTAGCTTCCTATATTTGAAAATTAGAATGCTGTTGTTTCATGAAACAGTTTTGCAGTTTGTGATTTAAAGGACAAACTCAAAATTTAAAAAAAAACTTGGAAAGAGAACGCTAAGCAATTACCCTGAAGGTAGTTTGCAGGCAGGCCCCAAAGCTAGATTCAGATACACTAACTATAACATAGGAGCCCTTGTGGCACAATGGTTAAGTGCTTGTCTGCTCATTGTAAAGGTTGGTGGTTCAAATCCAGAGGTGCCTGATTACAGCCTAGAAAATCATGGGCAGTTCTCCTCTGAATTAACCTCGGCAACAAAACAATGCAATTTGCTTTAACTTGCCTGTGAAGAACTTCACAGTAGGGGCCTGGCATTGCCACTTTGTGGCTCTAGCTGTGAATGCAATTTTTTGTGCTTTTCTACTTTTCTGCTAGAATCATAAATATATTGTGTCCTCAGTGTTCGGCTTCCACTGCGGCAAATTTGTTTTCACTGTTTTTGTGGCAATTTTGAAGAAGCAGTGTGTAATCGATAAAAAGAATGTTTTCTTTATCCCCATTGATCTCACTTAAAAAGCTGTGTAAATTCTAGAAACTATTTTAGAAATAGCTTAAAAAGTAAAAATAAGCTATTAAGTAATGAAAACTAAGTGCAAAGTAAAGAGAAACTTTAAGGAAGCTGACCAGCATACACCATCTAGAAATTTGGTTGTTCTGAGCAGTATCTAGATAATCCATTAATAATTGGAGAAACTTTAATCTAATAATCTCTTTAAAAAAACTCATATCACATTTGGTCTCCTTGGAATTTTTTTGGGGGGAGGAGGAGAAGAAGGAAAACAAAACAAACTCAATTTGCTTTTTAAAAGTAATTGTGGTGGTTAAGTTTGTGTGTCAACTTGGCCGTGCCTGGTTGTGTGGCTGGCCAGCTGGTGGTAGTTATTCCCCGTGATTAGACTGGCAATCAATTCCATGGTGGGATCTACTACAAGCAGCTGAGTAGCTGCTTTAGGGATGTGGTCTGCTTCCTATACATAAGGAACAGCTTTTGGAATAGTCTCTAGCTTATGGCATGCTTGGACCCTGCATGTAGGCATGTCATTGTTCAGCAGTCTGCCATGCTCTGCTGACCTTGGGATTTACAATGGACTTGAATTACTTAGCGTGCTGTGTAGTTTGGCAGCATCAGGACTATGCCATTTGCTTTGTTGACCTTGGGCTTGTTAGCCTCAACAGCCAGTAGCTGCCTGAGTGAAGAGATGCCTCTAGCTTCAGTGGGGTGGGAGCAAGAGGCAGAGCTAAAGCCCAATGTTGAGGGGCTTTCACACAATCTCTTTAATAAAACTCATATCACATTTGGTCTCCTTGTAATTTTGGAGAGCACATCCAGGCTTTCCCCTAGAGCTTGGCACTTTGAACTCCGACTTCTAGCCTCTTGAACTGTAAGAGAATAAACTCCTGTTTCTTCAAGCCATCCCATTTGTGGCATATTCTTGTCAGAGCAGCACTAGGTAACCAGAACGAATATGGTACCAGGAGTGGGGTGCTGCTCTGACAGATACTTAAAATGTGGAAACAGGTATGGAGTACATCCTTGACCCAAGATCCTGGCAGAGAGACCCTGGCATATGGCATGAGAGATGGCAGAAGCAGATCCCAGAGACTGGCATGAAAGACAGCAGGAACAGTCCAGAGACCAGCATGAGACAGTGACAGCCTTACCAGCCCATGGAGGAGAAACCTGGATGACAACATGCAGGTGGCTTCCTGACAGAGTGGGTTGCCTTTGGGCATTAATTGGTAGAAAAGACAAGCATGAAATGGAGTAGCAGGGTGGCTGGCCCATGGAGCAAGAAAGCTGAGTGCTTTTGTAGTGGGAAGATTTCTGGCAGAGTGGGTTGCCCTTGGGCATTAATTGGCAGAAGCAGAGAGACCAAGGAAACAGGAAGCAGAGCTGCCTCAGCCTCAAGGGTAGGACCAGGACCTTTGCAGGGGGGAGGGAACCACCAGAGCCCCCTAAGTTTCAGAGTCGTATCTTCACCAACTTGGTTCTGGAGTGGGGGGCTGCTCATTCATGTGAACTAATGGGATGGAGTCACAGCCACTACCCAAGAGTGATGGGGCAGAGCTGCCATGCCTAGGAGGGAGAGGAACGGGGCTTGCCAGGCCAAGGGGGTGAGGTCACCACTCAGGAACTAGGGGACTGGAGTCACCCAGTGGAGGAGATCTGTACAGATACCACCCACTGAAGATCTGTACAGGTGCCAAGTTAACAAGGGGTGGAACTGTGGTGGTTAAGTTTGTGTCAACTTGGCTGGGCCTGGTTGAGTGGCTGGGCAGCTGGTGGTAGTTATTCCCCATGATTAGACTGGCAATCAGCTCCATGGTGGGACCCACGACAAGCAGCTGAGTAGCTGCTTTAGGGATGTGGTCTGCTTCCCATATATAAAAAAATAAAAGCTTTGCGAATGGTCTCTAGCTTATGGCACACCTGGAACCTACATGTAGCTGTGTCATTGTTCAGCAGCCTGCCATGCTTTGCCAACCTTGGGACTTACAATGGACTTGAATTACTGGACTGCTGTGTGGTTTGGTAGCATCAGGACTGTGCCATTTTCTTTGTTGACCTTGGCCTCAGCACCAGTAGCTGCCTGAGTGAAGAGATGCCGCTAGCTTCAGTGGGCTGGGGCAAGGGGCAGAGCTGAAGCCCAAGGTTGAGGGGCCTTCACCCAGCCCCTAGAGCCTGGCACTTTGAACTCCAACTTCTAGTCTCTTGAACTGTAAGAAAATAAACTCCTGTTTCTTCCAGCCATCCCATTTGTGGTATATTGTCAGAGCAGCACTAGATAACCAGAACAGTAATTTAAATAGTTAATGCAAAACAAAAACAATTTTAAAAAGCAGACATTTTAAAGAAACTAGGCATTTAATCTGTCTAAAAGATAACTAAAGCATTTCATCCCAATAACTTCCCTGAAATACAGGTTACCTCACAATAACACTTACGCTTCAGTTTCCTTGAAAGGGACCTTAGCTGATAATTCTTTAGGAATTAGTGGCCTATTTAACAATGCAGAAAATTTACTAAACTACGAGCTTCTAGTTCTATCTATTTATTAATGAGATAAAATTGAGGAGAAAGGAGTAACTGTTACGTATTCTTTTAAAGTACAAATTGATGACGTGACAAAGTTTTTCATTATATGTTAATGTTTTCTCTGCAGTTTGCTTTAAGTTATGCTAAGTATTTTATTTTTTCCGCTCATTTCCAAATTCATTGTACCAATCAGAGAAGCCATAAATACTAATAAAATCAGATTCAGCTGTCTGCTTTCATGTGAATCACACTATGATTGCATTTCTTGTAAAAACACTAGAACACTTTCCTGTCGTACAACACTGACTCTTGCTAAAGTTAGCAAAGTTGGATCATTTTTTCTTTTGAAGTGTTACATAGATTTTGTAGAAGAGTTACATTGCAGTGGACAATGTGCCTGCATTTTGTATTATCCTTTAGCTATTAAACATTAATCTATGTGAATTTTAGAGTCTCCATAGACTATGTATGATTTTTCTTATTAAAGATATGTGTGTATTTCTATCTTGATGCTCACTGTTTTAATGTTTTGTTTTTTAAGATCTGGACTTGGCAATTAGCAAATCTCGTTTGTATGTAGTCTTTAAAAGCTTGTGAAAAATTCTTCAAAAGAGCACACAGGCTTTGCCCAGTTAGTTGAACTTCTGGGCTAAGATAATCTATAGAAGCCAGTATGTGTGTTGAGATCCCACCAGCTGTATCACATGTAGAGAGTGATCCCTGTACTCTTGCTTGAACATTTAACTGGATGGAAGAGCATGGAAAAACCATTAATATTATGTACCTACTTTCTATATATGTGATTCACATACAGTATTTGAACTACCAGAAGATGGAAGGTTAATAAATAGCAAGAATTTACCCACAGAATGAGAAAAAGCTGGATTTTCAAAATGTATAAATGATCTTCTAAGAGTAATCAGTGAAACAATGCCATCAAGCTACTTTATTTAACTTCCTGTTGCCTGAATTTTTTCTAGTAAGATGTAAGATTCTCATTTGAGAAACAAGTAACTACTGTATCCTTTAAGAGTATTTATCATCAGTATAACCAATGGTGTACTGGAGCTAGCTCATGATCAGCTTGTGAGAGTCAACTGTGCATGTATTTCCCCAACTCTGTCTCCGATGTCATATTGGGAGCCTGAAATCAGCAATGTTGGGAATATTAAAACCACACTGATCAAAAACCACCACAAATCTGTTTTTTTCCAAAGAGGCAATTTACTATTAAACCACTGAATATAAACATACAATGAAAACAAATGAGAAATTTTCTAAGAGATAAAATCCAGAATTTTTATTACTGGAAAGATTTTGGAAGTTTTTTTTTTTCCTTCAGAAATTATAAAATTATTACTTTTATTAAAATATGATCAAAGTATGCTGAATTTTATCAGAAGTAAGAAGCTTAAACAAAAGAAGTAATAAAGCCTATTCATATATTTCATTAAAAAAATTTATTTTTGGAGCTTATAAATAGGTACCTTCCAAAATAGTATCAATACAGAATATCTAACAACATTTTAATATTTCTTTCTACTCCATAAACCACCTGTGTGCTTTGCTTCCCATAAACAAATATAGGAGCTTAAAGCAACAATACTCTTAACTCCAAGATCAGTATTTTCATTATATATTTGGGGTATTTTCATTACATATTTTGAGCACATAATAAAGCAAAGACAATTTATTTTCTTAAACACTTTATTTCCATTCAAAGCTTACCAATTACTTAGCTTCACATTATTTTGTCACAAATGATAACCAAATGGCCCACTGAAGTAACTAAAGCATAAGACTACTATAAATCAAGTCACTGGAATTTATAAAGTTAATATAAAACAGTAAGTATACTGGTACATATATGTATCGGGCCTTACTAGAAATATGACACAATAACAAGCTTTATTAAACAATGAGGTCCATGGGCAATAAGCAAAGAGGAGCTACATGAAAAATTATTATGGTAAGAAGGTAAGAAGACATCTGTCTCAATTTCAACAAATAAAGGCAGAAAACTGGTGATACTTCAGGAAAATCTATCAACCTCTGTCACCAATTTGTTCCCCTCTGTCAGAACTCAGCATCAGGTTGTCCAATCATTCTGTTACTGTCCCACAAAATTTCTTTACAGGAAACTAAGCCTACATTTACAGTAATAACAGAATATTATGTTGCCAATTAATATGACAATTAGACAAACAATAGAAAAAACTATTAGGATCAAACTGACTGCAGGTCATCTCAATACCCCTGAAAATAGGGGCAAAAATGAGTCATTAAGAAATGGTATTCAAAGAGCACTATATTATCTAATGTGATTTATAAAACAAGTGAGGAGCCCTGAATTCAGTAATCGTCAATGGAGAAAGTCATAATATTTGAACATGAGAAATGTCTTGATGCTGATTTTTATCAAAGCAGTACTCCATTAAGCCATTAAGTTGGAACAAATTCTAAAATGACACTTAGTTATATCACCTGAGTTTAATAATCCAATAAATGACAAAAAAAACAAAGAATGAAAACAGCATCATATAGCACAGCAGCTTGGTTTGACTCCCTCTGGATAAAATCTTCAGTTTCCCCATAGTTTTACCTAAAAATCCTGTTGTAGAATCAAATTCTGAATCCTATGAGGCAAAAATGAAATTTAACAGTTAAATTAGACTATTCTATACACACATTTCAAATAATCTCAGGATGTTCAAATAACTGAATACTCTATTATTAAAATACTTTTAATGACAATTTTTGTGTTTAATCAATTTAGAAGCTTGCTTATAACTTTGAATAATCAGCCTGCTTATTATATGCAAAATACAGAAATTCTCTCAATGAATAAAAAGCTCTTACATTATCCCATAAGCTGCACAGAGTAAATAAAAAACCCAAATCATGTAGGTCTTACTCTAACTATGTGGATTAAAAAAATGAGTATTAAAATGTAAGTAGTTTCTACACTATCAAATAGGCTTTTCCCCAGTTTTTATTCTGGCACAGACCTTACAAAAAGTAGTAGTACATCCAAAATTCAACATAGCTAGCAGTTGAGTGTACCTTTACTTTTAAGATCCTTTTCTTTAAATTGCTAATTTGTAAGTCCTGTAGCACCTTTTACAGCTAAAGAACTTCAAGTAGGGGTGGTACAAATGTGGTAAAGCACATTAAACACAGCTGGAAAAGTCCTTAAAATGAAAGGCTGTTGCTGTGTTGCTGTTATGTGGCGTGGAGTCGGACCCGACTCATAGCGACCCCTCCTTGGGTTTCCGAGGCAGTATCACTACAGAAGTAGATTGCCCCATCTTCCTTCTGAGGAGTGGCTGGTGGGTAAAATGAAAGGCTAGGGATGGATTAACAATTTCCTGAGTAAAAGGCCCAGTGTAACAATACACTGTGTGGCTCAGGCCCTATGTAGATATGTGTTTACATCTATGGTTCTTCACTAGGGTTTTTTGGGGGAGCGGGGAGAGCAGTATATTTTTGAACAGAACAATTCTGTGGAGGAACTAGGGGCAATCTAAAGAAGTTTGACATCAAAATCAACATTAAAGAATGGAATGTTGATCCAAAATAAACACCTTAACCCAAGACCTCCAACAATTAGAAAAACAGCAGCAAAAAAAAGCCTACACTCACCAGAAGAAATAATAAAGATTTGAGCAGAAATATATGAAACAGAAAATAGAAAGGCAAATACTAGAAAATAGAAAATATTAACAAGACTAGAAGTTGGTTTTCTGAAAAGATTAATAAAATTGACAAACCACTGGCAAATTTAACAAAGGAAAAGAGGGAGAAAACACAAATAACATGAAAAAGAAACAAACTGGGTGATGTAACAATAGAACCAACTGAAATAAAAAGGATAATATCAGGATACTAACTTGACTGTTAACCAGAAGGCTGGCGGATCAAACCAACCAGTCACTCCTTGGAAGGAGAGTTAGGCAATCTACTTCCACAGTGATACCGCCTCAGAAACCCAAGGAGTGTCGCTATGGGTCAGGTCCAACTAGATGGCACATAGCAACAACAACAACATGAAGAACTGTACTCCAACAAATCTGAAAATCTAGAAGAAATGGATAGGTTTCTAGAAACATACTACTTACCTAAACACAGACTGAGGTAGAAAATTTGAACAGATCCATAACAAAAGAAGAAATTGAACAGGTTATAAAAAAATTACTAACAACAAAAAAAGCCTCTGACCCAGACGGTTTCCACTGGAGAATTCTACCAAACATTCAAAGAAGAACTGATACCAATCCTACTCATACAAAATGATGGAATCCTCCCAAATTCATTTTATGAAGTAAGTATAAACTTGATACCAAAGCCAGACAAAGATATCACTAAAAAGGAAAACTACAGACCAATATCCCTCATGAATGTTGTTGTTGTTGTTATATGCCATGAGTAT
Organism: Orycteropus afer afer; assembly: GCF_000298275.1. Classification (NCBI taxonomy): domain Eukaryota; kingdom Metazoa; phylum Chordata; class Mammalia; order Tubulidentata; family Orycteropodidae; genus Orycteropus; species Orycteropus afer. The sequence continues at coordinate 4,695,463 of NW_006921650.1, read as the reverse complement.
AGATGCAAAAATATTCAACAAAATCCTAGCCAACAGACTCTAACAACATACCAAAAAGATAATTCATTATGACCAAGTGAGGTTCACACCAGGTATGCAAGGATGGTTCAACATTAGAAAAACAATCAATGTCATCCAACACATAAATAAAACAACAAAGGAAAAGAACCACATGATCATATCAATTGAGGCAGAAAAGGCATTTGATAAAATCCAATACTCATTCTTAATAACAACTCTCAGAAAAATAGGAATAGAAGGGAAATTCTTCAACATAATAAAAGGCATATATGCAAAACCAAAAGCCAATATTATTCTCAATGGAGAGAGACTGAAATCATTCCCCTTGCCAACAGGAACCAGACAAGGATGTCCTCTATCATCACTTCTATTTAACACTGTATTGGAAGTCCTAACCAAAAACCAAACTCACTGCTGTCCAGGCATTTCGACTCATTGCAACCCCTCCTTGGGTTTCCAAGGTGGTATCTCTATGAAAGTAGATTGCCCAATCTTTCTTCCAAGGAGTGGCTGGTAGGTTTGAACCACCAACCTTCTGGTTAGTAGCCAAATGCCTTAGGCACTACACCACCAGGGAAAGAAGGCAAGAAAGGGAAATCAAGGAATACAAATTGGTAAGGAAGAAGTAAAACTACCCCTATTTGCTGATGATATGATCCTATACCTAGAAAACCCAAGAGACTCAGGAAAAACACTACTAATTGAGAGATTTAGCATAGTAGCAGGATATAAAATTAACAAAACTACAAAAATCAGATGGATTCCTCTATACCAATAAAAGTCAAGTGGATTCCTCTATATTCAATAAAGAGATTGCTGAAAAGGAAATAAGGAAATCAATACCATTTACAATAGCCACCAAAAAAAGAAAATACTTGGGAATAAAAGGGACACAAAAGACCTGTACAAAGAAAACTACCAAACACTGCTTTAAGAAACTATAAGAAATCTACATAAATGAAAGAACACACCATTCTCCTGGGTAGGAAAATTGAACATTGTGAAAATGTCGATACTATCCAAAGAAATCTATATATTCAATGCAATCCCAATCTAGATCCCATCAACATTCTTTAAGGATATGGAAAAACCAATCACTAATTTTATATGGAAAGGAAAGAGACCTCAGATAAGCAAAGCACTACTGAAGAACAACAAAGTAGGAAGTCTCACACTTCCTACTTTTTGGATCTCAAAACCTACTATACAGCTACAGTAGTCAAAACAGGCTGGTATAGGTACAACGACAGACACACAGACCAGTGGAACAGAACTGAGAACCTAGAAATGGATCCATCAACCTATGGTCAGCCGATTCTTGACAAAAGCCCAAAATCCATTAAATGGGGAAGAGACTGTCTCTTTAACAAATGATGCTGTTAAAACTGGATATCCATTTGCAGAAAAATGAAACAAGATCCATATCTCATACCATACACAAAAACTAACTCCAGATGGATCAAAGACTTAAATGCAAAACCTAAAACTATAAAGTTCCTCAAGGAAAAAAACAGGGGAGGGGTCGCTATGAGTCGAGACCGACTCAATGGCACATAACAACAACAACAACAATTTATGGCATAAATAGACTATCAAGCATAACCAAAGTGCACAAATAGCAGAAGATAATCCAGATGAATGGGACCTTCTGAAAATCAAAATTTTTGGTGCTTCTAAAGACTTCTTTAAGAATAAAGAGAGACCCTACAGATTGGGAAAAAATAGTCAGCAATGACATATGACAAGGGACTTATCTCTAAAATTTATAGAAAACTCTAACATCTCAACAACAAAAAGACCAACCATCCAACTATAAAATGGGCAGACAACATGAATAGACACTTCACCAAAGAGGATATTTAGGCAGCTAACAAACACATGAAGAAATGCTCACAATCATTAGCCATTAGAGAGAGGTATATCAAAACAACAATGAGATAACATCTCACCCTCCCACTAATAGCAAAGCTCAACAAGACAGTAAATAACAAATGCTGGCAACAATGTGGAGCGATTGGGATTCTCATATACTGCTGGTGGGACTGCAAAGTGATACAACCCCTGGGGAAAGCAGTATGGTAATTCCTTAGAAAGCTGAAATTAGAAATACCATTTGATCCAGCAATCCCATTACTAAGTATATATCCTAAAGAAGTGAGAGCCAGGACAAGAACAGATATATGTATACCCATGTTCATTACAGTACTATTTACGATAGCAAAAAGATAGAAACAACCTAGGTGCCCAGCAACAGAAGAATGGATGACCAAACTATGGTACATACACACAATGAAATACTATGCAACACTAAAGAATAATATAGAATCTACAAAACACCACATAATGTGGATGAACTTGGAGGACATTATGCTGAATGATATATATACATCAATCACAGAAGGACAAATATTATATTAGTTCATCATTGTAAAAAGTCAAGAAAAACTTTATATATGGAAGGAAACTTTCTTAGTTGGTTACCGGGGGTGGGAAGAGAGGGAACACTGCTAAGTAGGTAGAGACAAGTATCGATTTCAGGGAAGGGAAGGGCAATGTACCAAACGTGAGTGATCAACACTGTGGCATTAAGGAAGAGGAAGACAGAGAAGGTACATGGGAGGTACAGACAACAAAGATGAACCTTTCTCCATGTACAGTACTGCGTTCTCAGTAACGGCAAGCATTGATTCATGGGTGGATAGAAGTGTGGACAGGCTGAACGATCAGGTGTGTCTAGGCAGGAGGGAGTGTGCCCATGACCATGTATAGGGTTACCAGAGAATGTTTCTACAGGCATATTTGTATCTGCTGTAAGAATGTGCAGGTGCATAGTAGAGCTGACAAGGGACAAGGCTGTGGTGGTTTCCTGGCCACAGCCAGCTACTTGGAGTAGTTGGATCTGTGGGCTTGGCACCATGGTTGCAGGGGACATCAAGCTCAATTGGCATTAACATACTACCCAAAAACATTATTCTACATCCTACTTTAGTGAGTAGTGGTTGGGGTCTTAAAAGCTTGCAAGTGGCCATCTAGATGCAATGATGGGTCTCTCCTTGCCCAGAGCAAAGAAGAATGAAGAAAACCAGAGATGCATGGAAACAATTAATCTAAGGGACTGGTAGACCACGTGATCCCCAGCCTCTATGACCATGAGACCAGAAGAACTAGATGGTATCTGGCTAACACTGTTACCCACTCAGAGGGAGATTGGTGCAGGAGATCCTGGATAGAGTGGGAGAACAATGTGGAATAAAACTCAAAATAATAAAAAAAGAGACCAGGTTTGCTGGTCTGATAGAGCCTAGTTAGACCCTTGAGACTATGCCCCCTAGTCACCCCTCAGGTCTGGAATTGAACTCACTCCTGTGGCTTCCAGCCAAATAACAGACAGGTGTATGGGCTGAACATTTACATCAGGAAGATACAGTCCTTGAAGTGATCAATCACGGGAGAACAGAAGGAAGGGCAGTGTTTACAGAGGGAGATAGCTGAGGGAATGGGAGTCCATGGGAGGGAAAGAGACAGGGAAAAAAAAAAAAAAGAATAGAATGTAACCTAACAAGGAAAGGTGAAGGGTCAGGGGTGTTATTATGTTCAAATTTATAAGGGAAAATCTTATTCAGAAGGTTTTCAGGCAATCAAGCAAAAAGCAAAAAAAGTTTACATTAAGTGAAACATATTTGGTTGGTTGAATATTAAGTGCTTCTGATTACTTGGTTAATAAATTACTACTAGTCTTTTACCTATTGAGCTCTCTAAGAACACGCAAAATAATCATTTGCTCTGAATCCTTAATACAAAAGTATCAAACCAAACACACTGCTGTCACGTCGGATCCAACTCATCGTGACCCCTCCTTGGGTTTCCGAGACGGTATCACTATGGAAGGACATTGCCCAACCTTCCTTCCAAGGAGTGGGTGGTGGGTTTGAACCACCAGCCTTCTGGTTAGCAGTCAAATGCCTTAGGCACTACACCACCAGAGCTCCTGAATCCTTAATAGTGTCTTTAAATATTGGCCTCCTCTGTATTGTATGTTCTGGAAAAGGTGAAAAATTCAAAAATTAAATGTTATAGATATTCCAAACTTCAGATATAAATGGATGGGAATCCAGGACACATGATCTGTAAGTATGCTTTCAACATCATTTTTCTCTAATAATTAGGGTGACCATAAATATTTGAGTTCCGTAAGACAGAGTTCAAAATTCTCAATTCAGTGATTTATTTTCACAACAGTCCAGAATATCTCTACTAGAAGACAGTTTTCTGTGACATCAATACAGCTTTCAATAACAAGCTATGCACTTCAAATCTATTTCAACAAGGATAAAAGTTAAAGTGAAAGTAATTCCTGATTAACAGACTAAATCTGAGAATATTACCTCAACTATATTAAAGATGGAGCTCTGGTAGCATAG
>NW_006921650.1:4665904-4690441 GCF_000298275.1 Orycteropus afer afer | reverse complement strand
CCTCTGGTTTTCGTATTTTTGTGTACTCTTTTCTCTTTTTAATTACTTTATTCATGCGAAAGCACTTATCTGTATTTTTCCTTTTTTACAATTTAAAAGGTATACATGTATCCATATGAGCAACTCAAATCCAGAGAAAAGTATGTGCTTTTTTTCTAATGAAATATGACATTTTTTAATATATGCCTAAATGGTTTCTTTAGATTTCAAAAGTGGTAGTTTTTTCTTTAAAATATGATAATACTTTATTTAAAAAATTTACAAGTTATTGTTATCCACATGCTGAAGCTATGCAGAAATGTGACTAAGCCTATTAAAAAAAAGGTATATATAGGTGCATAGGAGAGCTGACAAGGGACAAGGTTGTGGTGGTTTCTTGGCCACATCCAGCTACTTGGCAGGAGCGAGTAGTTGGACCTGGGGGCTTGGCACCATGGTTGCAGGGGACATCAAGCTCAACTGGCATTAACATACTACACAAAAACATTATTCTACATCCTACAGGTAATTACAAAGTGCTCTGGTGGCACAGTGCCTAAGGCATCTGACCACTAATCAGAAGGCTGGGAGTTCAAAACCACCAGCCATGCCATGGAAGGAAGATAGGGTAATCCACTTCTGTAAAGATTTACCACCTTGGAAACCCAGTGAAGGTTGCTCTGAGTCGGAACCAACTTGATGGCAATAAGTTTGTTTTTTTGGTTTTTATAGGTAATTACCAAAGAAGTTCTGGTGGCATTTGGCTGCTAACCAGAAGGCTGACGATTTAAACCCACCAGCTGCTCCATGGGAGGTCGATAAGGCAATCTACTTCCACAAAGATTTACAGCCTCGGAAACCCAATGAGAGTCAGTATGAGTCAGGATCAACTCAATGGCAGTGAATTTGGTTTGATTTTTAGTTTACAGGCAATTACAGCTGCTCTGTTTTAGACATTACTGCAGTCATCATACGGTATTTTAGATTTAACCCAAAATATAGCTGGTCTTCAAAAAAATATATTTAAAAAAATGTACTAAATCTTTTGGCCACATTTTGTAACCTTCAACTCAAACCGTGTTCTAAAGTTTGAGTATATTTTGACCTTACTGAACCATAGTATTTGGGTAACTAAATTATTTAGTATGATACCAATATATTTATATACTTTATATATGTAGAAGTATATAAAATCTGTTATATACTTACAGATTTTATAGCAGTTACTTTGCTTTTCAAACTTTCAGTGAGTCTTTCATTTTCTTCTTCACAGGCATTATACCCACTATTACCATAACCATAGTTCCCATAATTTCCAGGAGGTACTCCTTCACCTGCATGGATCAGATTTAGAAGCATAGTTTTAGGAAAAAGAGAAGCCACTTTGAAAACTTGATAGTTAGGAAAAGAACCAAAAAAAACCCCTGGGGGGCGTTGCAGACCACACATGCTTACATATTCATGTTAAAAATTAACAGCCAGACAGAAATCAGAACATTTTTGCCATTACCTTCTCTTAATCAAAGAATACTCCATTCACTCCAATATACACTTATTGATTGGCTATTGATTACCCAGAGACACTAAAATACGCACTGATATACAAGGATAGCAAGAAAGCATTCCCCGGTCAATGGAATTATATATTCTAACACAAAATTTAAAAGTGGTAATATCAACTACCACTCTGGGAGCTCTGGGAGCATAGTGGCTAAGGCACTTGACTGCTAACCAGAAGGCTGGCGGTTCAAACCCACTAGCCACTCCTCGGAAGGAAGGTTGGGCAATCCTACTTCTGTAGTGATACTGCCTCGGAAACCCAAGGAGGGGTTGCTATGAGTCAGGGCTGACTCAACGGCACATGACAACAACAACAACAACAATATCAACTAACCACTGAAGAAGTTTGACTGTGAAAGGAAGGTGAGAAAGAGGATAAAATAGAGTGAGAACTCAGAGCAAAAAGAGGCTCCTTTACCTACCTCTTTCTCTTAAATATGAAAGAGTTGAGTGGGGAAGATATAAAATGGGGAGGGAAAAAAAAGAAGCTGAAGCTCTCGAAGAGGGATGGAGTAACTAGTGAACGCTGTTAGTTGGGAAGTTAAGAGGCAGGTTCCTCCATTCAACAAATATCTGAGTGCATACCACATGTCAGATCCACTGTTCTATATGCTACTTTTATGGGGTTTATCTTCTAAGTGTTGACATTTAGAATACAGTAAACCACCACACTGCTAATATAATACTTCATATTCATCAGGCAATCAAACAATAGGTGGAATGAATATAAGAATCAGTTGGGTGTGGGATTGAGGAAAGAAAGCATAATTGAGGGTGTTATTTAACCACAAAAACGTTTGAATTTATCAGTAGATGCCATCAGTTTTCTTAGTAATGGAAGAAAACGTATAATCTGCTAAAGTGGTGATCATTTAGAACAAACAATAAAGAGAACGATGGAGGAAGGTGAGTAGTGCTACACAGGATTACCAGGGAGGTAAGACAAACCTAGCTGATGTAATAAATTGTAATGGTGCCAATCCTCCCAAATATGTAACTTTTCTACAGGAGAGCTCATCAACCTGGGTTAGAGATGCAAAGCTGGATGAGTGGATTGTTCTAGAGTTAGAGGTTTACAGTGTGGGGGCTGAGGAAGAACAGAGCCCTCAATCCTTCTGCAATGCTTGGAAAAAGACTGAAGATTAGGCAGGGCTTGAAGTAGATTTGACAATGAACTGAGTGGGGGATAGGATGATACAGAAACAATTATGTCTCAGTGAATTCAAACAGCAGGCAGAGTGACAGAAAGAGCTGCAAGGACAAGAGATCCTTGAAAGTTGGTAGCTGAGAATGGTTGAGGAATGAATAGGAAGCTCTTTTAAGGCATAGCACAAATTCAACTTCTCTAAAAAGCAAAACAGACTATTCTTTCTTTTGAGTTCCCACAGTACTGACTGTATGTAACACCTCCAATCCTGATGTCGTGTTCTTCTTCTCAAACTATTTGCTTAGCATACAGATTAAGTATGGTGAAAGAATACAACCTTGATGCACCCCCTTCCTGATTTTAAATCATGCAGTATCCCCATCTTCTGTTTGAATGACAGCCTTAGATAAACACTACCCCTGGTCTATGTACCGGTTCTTCATGAGCATAATTATGAGTTCTGGAATACCCATTCTTCATAATGTTACCCATAATCTGCTTTGATCCACAAAGTCAAAACCTTTTGCATAATGAATAAAAATAGCTAAACATCTTTCTTGTACTCTCTGTTGTTAGCCAAGATCCATCTTATACCAGCAATGATATACCTTGTTCCATATCCCCTTCTGAATCCAGCTTGAATTTCTGGCAGTTCCCTGTCAATGTGCTGCTGCAACCATTTTTTAATTATTTTCAGCAAAAATTTACTGATATTAATGATACTGTGGTAGTTAAGTTTGTGTGTCAAGTTGGCTGGGCCTGGCTAAGTGGCTGGGAAGCTGGAGGTATTTATTCCCCATGAGGAGACTGGCAATCAACTCCATGGTGGGCTCTACAAGTAGCTGCTTTAGGGATGTGGTCTTCTTCCCATATATAAGCAGCAGCTTTGGGAATGGGCTCTAGCTCATAGCACACTTGAACCCTGCATGTAGCTGAGTCATTCAGTAGCCTGCCATGCTCTGCCAATCTAGGGACTTTCAATGGACTTGAATCAGTGGCCTGCTGTGTGGTTTGGTAATATCGGGACTGTACCTTTTCGACCTTGGGTTTGTCAGCCTCAGCTGCCTTCACTCTGCCTGAGTGAAGAGATGCTTCTTCTAGTTGCCATGGGCCAGGAGCAAGAGGCAGAGCTAAAGCCCAAGGTTGAGGGGCTTTCACCACTTCTAGAGCCTGGCACTTTGAAATTGGCCTTCTAGCCTCCAAAACTGTAAGAGAATAAACTCCTGTTTGTCAAAGCCATCCCATTTGTGATATTTTCCTGGCAGAGCAGCACTAGGTAACCAAAACAGATACTGTTCCTTAACTTCTACATTCTGTTGGATCACTTGGATCACCTTTGTTTGGAATAGGCACCAATATCAACCTCTTCTGGTCAGTTGGCCAGATAGCTATCCTCCAAATTTCTTGTCATATGACAGTACTATGAGGTCAGAAATTAAGTCTGTTTCAATCATTAGTGCACATCCCCTCTAGCCTCCCCACACACTCTGCAACACATTCAATAAATACATGCTCCTCATTGATGAATAGAATCTGAAATTACTGTCATTCATCTTTTAATGTGCCTTTCTCAAGAACACAGTCCTATGCTTCTCTGAGGGCAGACATACTGCTTCATGCTTCTATGTTCTCTGGGCCTGATACATACTTTATATGCAACAGGCATCTACACAACCTCCACTACCATAAAAACCACAACAAAATTTTGAACGAGTATTTTACAAACAGAGGAGTAATGATGATATACCTCTACTGCCAATATGCTAGCCATGAAGCCTTCTACACATGTGGCTACAGAAGTTCAGACTCACTTGACTAGGCATATTTGTCTCCACCCAGCAATTAAAACTCATTTTAAAAATGCATTTTCACTCCATCTATCAATGATATTCTATACAAACTCTACATAGTATGAATTAAGATCCTTAAAGAAATGGATAATGTCTTCTTCTTTTGTGTGACTTTTGTTGTTGTTGTTATGTGCCATTGAGTTGGACCCGACTCATAGTGACCCCTCCTTGGGTTTCCGAGGCAGTATCACTACAGAAGTAGATTGTCCCATCTTCCTTCTGAGGAATGGCTGGTGGGTTTGAACCACCTGCCTTCTAGTTAGCAGTCAAGTGCTTTTAGGCACTATGGTACCAGAGATGTGGAATATAGTATTTGCTCAAGAAGGAATTACTGATTATATTTAATCATCTTGCAACTTTCCCAAGGAATTTAGTTATAAAATAATGGTGATTCATTTCCTTTGTTTTGCTCTCTTTGCCTAACTTAATTCTAATTTTAGAGCTCTTCCAAACTATTCCATTTATTCAAAGTAGACCTTCTCCTTTTATTTGCTGCCCAGAAATCATTCAGGGCACATTTCTCCTGTTAAACTATTGATCTTTCTTCATACCATCATCCACCAGTGGAATAAAGAAAAAAAATCAAATAAAATGCTAGGAGTTGCTATTTCAAACTTAGCCACTTCTTTTTCTGTGAATTACTGCTTTGAAAACTTGTACAAAAGCCAAAGAGTGTCAAAGACAATCCTCAGCCTTTGTCAACTTAGATAAACACCACCCCTTTTCTATCTATCAAAAGATAGAAGTTTCTATCAATAACTGAGCCAAATCATTTAAGTATTCATGTGAGATATGGTCTTGCATACAAATATCTAGATTCATTATTTAACCAAAGTTTAAAATTCCAAGCTGATATACAATAATACTTTAAAAAGTGAAGCGGTATATATTTAAAAAAAAAAAAAACAAAAAAACCTAGCCCCTCCCACCAAAGTAAATTGTATCATAATATCAACAGTTACCTAAGGAATCACCACTGACCTTTTATCTGGACTCCTTGGTTCTCAACTCTGGCTGATGAAACACCAGAGAAGGGGCTTTAAAACAAAGTATTATTAGAGATTCTAATTTATTTGGTATGCAATGAGTTCCAGGTAGTAATACTTCTAAAAGCTCCCCAGGTGATTCTAATGTACAGTCAGAGTTGAGTACCACTTCTGTAGTCCCTTTCCTGCAATGTAATATGGCACACTATTGCACAAAAACATGCAAAGGGGGACTGAGCACCCATTGATGAAGTCCAAACTCCTTTGTCTGGCACTCAAAGATCTCCACAATCTGGTTCCATGTCCCTTCCTTTAACCAAAGTGGCTTAATTATAATCCCTTAAACATATAATTCACATTCTAATGGACTCAAGGATACAACAAATGAGGGTGAAGATGGAATGGAACAGGACCAGGTAACTTCCTGATGCTGTACACAGGATCTGTGCTGACGCATAACACCAGTTACCAACAACCCTACACTTTTTGGGTTTTTATTGGCCAAGCCCTCATCTGGAATTAAGGTATTTGACTGCTAACCAGAAGGCTGGCAGTTCAAACCTACCAGCCACTCCTTGGAAGGAAGGTTGGGCAATCTACTTCCGTAGTGATACACCACTTCAGAAACCCAAGGAGGGGTTGCTATGAGTCGGATCCAACTCAACAGCAGTGAGTTTGGTTTGTTTGGTTTACCCTACATTATTCAAGGTTTAGTTTAAGTTCCTAAATCTCCACAAAGTACATAGTATCTCTGAAATCCCTCAGACATTCACCACCTATAGAACGTAATATAGGATTTGACCATTACATATATACCTGCCACCCAATATTATAATTTATCTTTGTACATATTTCTATTCCTCAGGTAGACTGGAAGATTTTTCTGGGGGAGGAGCACAAACAGGGTCACAATAACTATATACCTGGATACCTAGGGCCTACTCAAGTATACAATAAATGTTTGTTGTTGTGAATGATGAAAAAGAAAATTTTTTAGACACACAAACTACTCTTCCTCATAATTATTTCTTTTTCTCTCTTCAATTTACCTTGCCAACTTTTTATTTCCAAGTATTCACAAAAACTACATTTTGAAAAACGTTTCTCATGCTACAATTTATTAATCAATGAACAAGTTTATAGATACTTGCCACTTTTATTTAATTATCTGACATGCTTTTAGAAAACCTTTTTTATTTCCCCCTTTTTCCACCTTATTATATAAAGCTCGAGAAAGACAACATTATGTTTTGAAAAAATGCTTCATATATTTTCTCACTATATAGCACACAGTCATACTGCACACTGACTTTGCAGGGTTTTTGCTTTTTATTGTATTTTGTATTGTCACTTGATAGACAGCTTCAGAACCAGAAAATGTGTTCTAATCACTGTGTATTATAAAACCAAAAAAAAAAAAAAAACCAGACTCACAGCCATCTAGTCAACTCTGACTCATAGGGACCCCATTGGGTTTCCAGGGCTGTAGATCTTTAGGGAAGTAGATTGCCCTATCTTGCTTCCACAAATGGCTGGTGGGTTTGAACCGCCAGCCGTCTGGTTAGCAGGCAAGTGTCTTAGCCACTAGCCCAAAAAATATCCATGTGCCTAATTTACACCGGCTTGGTATACCTGCTTCCTAAGGCAAAATGTCAAAAATAAATGTTTATTCATTAAATTTTACCACACTGTACTGACTGATGAGTGTAACAAGGTTCAGATAAGAAATGCCCTAGATAAAATCACCTTTGACCCTGATATTACATACCAGGGCCTTTAACAGTAATGACATATACATTTTACTTTCGTAACTCACTGTTTACTGGACTAACAAGATCCTTATTAGGATCTTATTAGCGTGCTTCGCGCACAAACCTAACTTTTCAAACTTCGTTTCTGAGAAAAATAGATTAAGGGCCAGTACGGAAGGAGAAACCGAGGCCAGACTTTGGCAAATTCAGTAATTCCCAGAATCACGCTCAGTCAATAAGACTTAAAAAAAAAAAAAAAAAAAAAACTCGACTATCCAGTTGTTACCTGAATATACTCCACTCCCCCGTCCTCAAGTATTGTTTCTAACCTACCATCCAAACTGGGTCTGATTTAAACTTAAGGAAACCAATAAGGTCTGGGACAAATGGTATGTTTCCACTTGACACGGTGTCCAAACGTCCCCTCCATACATCCCGCTTTCGGTCCCATATGCCAATGTCTTAAGATCGTCCCACTTCCTCCCACGCCCCCACGCCCAGCATGAGTCCTAAGTCCCCAAAACTTCGAACCTCATCCCTCTTCTTACCCAGGCCTGCACGCCTCATCCTGCCAGAGGAAGGAGGGTAAAGGCGGGAAGGGGGTAGGAAGAAAGGGGCCAGGGAATAACCCAGACCGCGTCTTCAGTACCACTCCAAGATCCGGCGGAACATCAACTTCTTCCAAAGCGCCACGACATCAGTGGAGTCCAAACACCGCGCTGGCTGATGGCGTCAGCCGGGCACTTATTGGCGCCCTGTGCGCCTTGAATAGCATTCTAGGAAATGTAGTTCGCCGCCACCATGAGTAGGCGTGGTGTGATCTTCCGGCTCCCAAAGTCCAAGGGTCTTCTGGAAAAGGGACCAGCGCCTTAGGGACAGAGACTGGTTCTCGACTGCTGTTCTACCAGCCTTCTGGAGCTTTCTTTCAGCGTGTTGCCCCCGAATTTAACCTGTAGATTTGCTTCTACCGGACGACAGAATAGTTGACATCTTTCCTGTTTAACCCCTTACTCCATCTCACTTCCAAAATCAGTTTAGGGAAAGTCAGAGAAAACTTTGTTCAAGTTCTTATCTTCCAAATAAGTAATCTGAGACCCAAAGAAGAGAAGGCAGGCGGTAACCGGTTTGTGCCAGGTCACCCACTAAAGTAGAAAGAACCTAGTCCCATGGAGTAAGTCCTACTCGGATAGTAGTGGAAGATTAGTATCTGCCTTAAAGCTATTTGTGCAAAATATGCACCAAAACTATTTTTATTAAGTTATTAACCTGGGAAATAAGTTAATTCAGTAGTGTTTTGATAGAAAAAAAGTTTACATGAAAAAGAAAGTAAACCACCATTCCCTAAAAGCAATAGAATTAAATGAAGATTCAATCAGAGACAATTGCTATAGCAAATAAATGCTAAAGATTCTCCCCCCAAAAGTGATGGCAAGACTTCTCTATTTTATTTAGAATCAGTGACATTCTATAATCAAAACAGAGTGAAACAACTACAATAGAAATAACCAGAATGTTGACACAATGTAGAGAATGTCACTGACCATTATGTTTAGAAACTAGAATAGGTGCAGGTTTGCTATGTATAATTCACTAAAAATAAACCTAATTTTAAAAAGTCAGAAAAACTATCTTGCTTAAAGAAGGCTTACTCATATAAATATCAAAATAATTGTAATTAAAAAAAAAAAAAAAACCCAGATGCCATGTTTACTAAACAGATGATTTAAATGACATAAAACTTCTCCTTTTATAAACTTCTTTCCTTTCTAAAATACATGGTATGGATATAAGAATGTTGTGTGCTGTCAAGTGGGATCTGACTCATAGCAACCTGTCCTTGGGTATCCGAGGCAGTATTACTGTGGAAGTAGGTAAAAGTGTATTAAAAATATAACTCCAGACGGGCAAAGCCAGTTAATATTGAATTTGTGATGTAAAATTCCAAATATTGCTTCCATTAAAAACAAACAGCCAACTAGCAATCATGGAGTCAATTGCAACTTACGGAGACCCAGTATGTGTCAAAGAAGGATGTGCTCCATTATTGTTGTTGTCATCGTTACTGGGTGCCTTCCAGTTGACTCTAATTCATAATGATCCCTTGTGACAGAGTGGAACTGCCCCACAGAATTTTCTTGGCTGTAATATTTACAGAAGCAGATTGCTCCCGCAGAGCCACTGGCTGGGTTCAAACTGCTACCCATTCAGTTAGTTAGCAGTCAAGTGCTCTTTTGTACTTCATTAAAATAAAAAGAAAAAAAATTTCCAAAGAGTGGATTCTGACTTATAGGTACTACCAATTCCAAATTAGTATGATCTAATCTGAGATTTTGTGTCCAAAAAATTGGGCCAAAAAGAATTATAAATGCAACCAACCACAGTTGGTAAAGAATCCCACAGGGAATTTTTTTTTTTTATCATTTTTAAATGTTTTCTGTTCTTTTTAAAATTAAAATACACATTTTTATTAATTGAAGGCCAATAAAGTTATTGGAGATGAATATCATTTAGAATTTTCTCTATTCTCATGGGTTAATCTTGCAGAAAACATCTGGTCTTTGGAGATCTTTAGGAAATGAGTAACTAAGAATGGCTAAAAATTGTATTACATACTCCTTCTAGTAATCACAGAAGGAAGAACATGATCAGGGAATGTCTGAATCTTGGTGCATAATTTGACATTCTCTTCTTTTGTTCATCTCCTTCTGTCCTGCCTCATTGTGCCCAAATTTCAAAACCAATCCAAGGGAAAGCACACCAAGCTCTCAAGATTAGCTAAATAAACATTAAACAATTTTCCAGTTGTGAAGAAAATTTGGTACCTCATGCATCACACTTTCACTTTAAGAAAATCAAGTAGCTCTTGATTGGCAAATAGGCTGTGGAACAGTGGTCCAGTGGGTTACTCAGTATGGCTCTTCTCGCCATGGTCTTTGTGGCACCTACAGATGACTGGGTGGAATTATGTAAATGTGAGGTTCTTGTGGTCTACCAAGGGGATTGGATAGCTTGTTAGCAACGTAAGTAAGATACATGGCATCCCTGCGGGGGTGGGATCATGGAAATAAGGTGTGTGGAACCCTAATATGGGAATGGTTCAGTTTTGTCATTCCACTAGGCTTAAAATGAGCCCTCCCATAGACAGAAAGGGGGATCTCACTGCCATCAAGAGAAAAGAGTGGGAGGTGGAGTGGAGTACATACTTGGACCGAAGATCCCTGCGCTTGTCAGAGAGAACCCAGAGAGGCTGGCTGAGACAATGGCAGAGAGACTAGCAGAGAGATGGGGACAGTAGAGGAGGTAGAACCAATAGACTGATATGACATAGAGCAGTGGGCTTGCTAGCCCATGGAGCAAGAAAGCTGAATACCTTTGGGCAGGAGGCTTGATGGTGGAGTAGGGTACATCTAGGTACCCCTATTGGCAGAGCTAAAAGAGTTTTGCAACACTAATCCAAGCAGGCTAGAGGCCAGGCTGAGAAGCCAAGGGCCAGAGAGGCATGCCTGAGAGCATGACTGAGAGAAAACTGTTCCAATTCAAGAATTGTATCCTGAGAATTCCTGAACCTGAATTGTAACCTGTTTATTTCCCTAATAAACCCCATAATAGTAAGTATTGTGTATGAGTTCTGTGTGGCCATCATAATGAATTATCCAACCCAGCAGAGAAGTAGTCGGTGCCATGGGAGGGACGCTTGGTGTCAGAGTTGATAAAAAGATTGGAAAGTGGCAGGATTTATGACTTTCACCTCATGGGCATCAGCCTCAGGTTGTTGTGTTGATCCTTTCTGTTCTCTCTACTAGATCTAGAGAATGTCAGAGGAGGACGCTGCCATGCTGTTTTTCTAGGAACAAAAATGAATTTGTAAGTCAGTTGTTTGGTACTCAAAATGCATTTTCCCCTGGACACTGGAATACTGGTCAGGTTTCCAACCCAGGCCCGACAACACATGGCTATTGATGAGCCTATGTTGTCCAATAAGTCTATATAATCTACACTCCAGCTTAAATACTATATATTATCAGTGAAAATCAGCAGAAAACATAAAATGTTGTAACCTTCATGATAAAATAAAGCAAAACCGTTAAAGAGGAGATAGAATTTGAAAATATATCTATATTGGTTATATTAGTTTGAGATACAAGGAGCTCTGGTAGTGTAGTGACTAAAGCATTCAGCTACTAACCAAAAGGTTGGCAGTTTGAACCCACCAGCTGGTCTGGGAGAAAAATAAGGCAGTCTTTTTCTGTAAAGATTTACAGCCTTGGAAACCCTATGAGGGTAATTATGAGTCAGAATTGACTGGATAGCAGTGAGCTTGGTTTGGTTTGAGTTTGAGATACAATCAGTTTTGCTTAAAAGTTTTTAAGACTGAAAACAAAAACTTTCGAGGACATTTCAAAGAATCACCAATCTGACCTTCCTTTTCCATAATTCAGGGGTATTACCAGACTAATGTGATTACTTCTCAGACATGATTAGTAAAAATGAAACATACAATTTCAGCCCAAAAGTCTTCAGCAAAGTCAGCTACATAATTTGTGGGACCCAGTGCATATTGGAAAAGCAATGCCCCTTGTTCAAGAAGCAGAAAAAGTAGATGAGTAAAGGTATTAAAACGTCAAGCTTTTTCTCCTGCAATCTCTCTCTCCTAACTTGTCATGGAGTTTTTATTTGCCGTTGAAAGTCTTTCCAAGTAAAGAAAAATAAAATTTAATTATTAGCATGAATTTTACCATCCATCTTTTTATAGTAAATCCCAGTTTTAAATGTAAATATAGAAGCATTTAACTGATACATGGAATCACTAAAATTACACAATTACTATATATTAGGTCACATATGTATTTATATTTTGGTCTTATCAGAAAAAAAATAGAAATGCCACACAAAAACAATTTGTTTTTGTTTCACATCTTGAAACATACATATTTTACCAATACTCTCTCCATTCAGCTTATTAATGTTTTAGGAGAGGTTGAAAGCATAAAGAACTGTCAGGTGACCTATTGTTCCCTTTCCTTCTATGTTGTCATTTTCAATGTAACTAGTTAAAAATACAAGGAAATAAGGTAGGTAAGGAAGATAATTTTAAAAACATTTGCAGCAGTACATCAACAGGAAACTGCCATATACTCAAAGAAGATTAAGAGGAGAATGTGGAATGTGGGATATCATGGTTGATGTCAGATAGATCTTGGCTAAAAGCAGAGAATACCAGAAAGATGTCTACCTGTATTTTATTGACTATGCAAATTCCACTGTGTGGAGCATAACACATTATGGATAGCATTGTGGAAAATGGGAATTCCAGACGTAGTGCCTAAGGCATTTGACTGCTAACCAGAAGGTTGGCTGTTCAGACCCACCAGCCACTCCTCGGAAGGAAGGTTGTACAATTTACTTCCGAAGTGATACTGCTTCGGAAACCCAAGGAGGGGTTGCTATGAGATGGATCCAACTCGATGGCAGTGAGTTGTTTTTTTTTTTTTTTTTGAGAAATTGTGCTCATGCAGAACCTGTGCATAGACCAAGAGGAAGTCATTCAAAGATACCAAGGGGATGCTGCCTGTTTTAAAATCAGGAAGGGAGTGTGTCCTTTCACCATTCTATTCAGTCTGTATGCTAAGCAAATAATTTGAGAAGCTGGACTATATGAAGAAGAATGTGGCATTGGGATTGGAGGAAGATTCATTAATAACCTGTGATGGGCAGATGACACAACCTTACTTGCTTAGAGTAAAGAGGACTTGAAACACTTCCTGATGAAGATCAAAGACTACAGCCTTCAGTATAGAGTATACCTCAATACAAAAATCTTCACAACTGAACCAATAAACAACATCATGATAAGCAGAGAAAAGAATGACATTGTCAAGGATTTCATTGTACTTGGATCCTCAATTAATGCACATGAAAATGGAAATCAATAAATAAAATGACATTGCACTGGGCAAATCTGTTGCAAAAGACCTCTTTAAAGTGTGAAAAAAGGAAAAATATTACTTTGAGGAGTTAGGTGCAGCTCATAATATTTTCAGTCATGTCATATGTCATGTCAAAAGCTGGACAGTGAATATTGAAGACTGGAGAAGAATTGATGCCTTTGAATTATGATGCTGATGAAGAATATTGAATATGCCATGAACTGCCAGAAGAATGAACAAATCTGTTTTGGAAGAAGTACAGCCAGAGAGCTCCTTAGAAGGAGAATGATGAGACTTCATCTCATGTACTATGGGCATGTTATCAGGAGATGTTATCAGACATGGACCTGGAGAAATACATCATGCTTCATAAAGTAGAGGGTCAGCAAAAAACAGTAAAATCCTCAACAAGATTGATAGATTGCTGCAGTGGCTGCAGCAATGGGCTCAAGCATAATTATAATTCTGAGGATGGCACAGGATAGGGCAGTGTCTTGTTCTGTTATACATGGGGTCACTGTGAGTAGGAACTGACTCCACGGCACCTAACCACAATAATTACAAGAAAAAATATGATAGGGTTCCTTAGGTATTGTCTTTTTTTCCTGTGGAAACAAGTTCTTGTTCAAGGAGAAGAATGGCCTGTCAGGTTTTCAGTGCCCCCACTTGCTTCTTTGCAAACTTAACACCCTCGCCTTGTACTCATATTGATGGGTCTACCAGAATTCTGTGCTCAAGGGGCATCATGAATATTACATCCAAATGGGGTGAGAAGAGACAATGAACATGCATATTACAATATCTCCGCTGCTCATGTGCATGTGTCATTGTCCTATTAGTCTTTACTTACAAAAGTTCTAAGATAAAAGTATAAAGAATTTCAAGACAGTGACCAAAGAACATTAAACCAAGTGTGCAGTCCTTCTGAGCATGGGGATCTATGCAACTGCATAGGTTGCACACCCATAGAGGTAATTGGGGTAACAGAAAGAAATTTTCCAACATTACAAAGCCATGATTGGTAAATAAAAAGGAAGGGAGTGAGTAAATACTGAGGAGATAGATTAGATTAGATTAGATTAGATAGATAGATAGATAGATAGATAGAAACACTAAAGCCAAAGATGAGGAAATTGAAGATTTTCACCAACTTCAGCAGTCTGAAATTGACCAAACATGCAATCAAGATGTATTGATTATTACTGGTGATTGGAATGCAAAAATTGGAAACAAATAAGAATTACAAGTAGTTGAAAAATATGGCCTTGTTGATATAAATGATCCCAGAGATCACATGATAGAATTTTGCAAGACCAACAACCTATTCATTGCAAGTACCTTTTCTCAACAACATAAACCGTGGCTATACACATGGACCTTGCCAGATGGAATGCATAGGAATCAGATTGACTACATATGTGGAAAGAGACAATGGAGATGCTCAGTATCTTTAGGCAAAAGAAGGCCAGGAGCTGACTGGAACAGACCATCAACTGCTCATATGCAAGTTCAAGTTGAAGCTGAAGAGAATTAAAACAAGTCCATGAGAGCCAAAATATGACCTTGATTATATTTCACCTGAATTTAGAGACCATCTGAAGAATAAATTTGATGCACTGAACACTAATGACTAAAACCCAGATGAATTGTGGGATGACATCAAGAATATCACACATGAAGAAAGCGAAAGGTCATTAAAAAATAAGAAAGGAAGAACAGACCAAAATGGATGTCAGAAGAGACTTGTCAACTTGCTTTTGAAAGGAGAGTAGCTAAAGCAAATGGAAGAAATGACAAGATAAAAGAGCTGAACAGATTTTAAAGAGCAGCTCAAAAGACAAAGTCAATTATTATAATGAAATGTGCAAAGACCTGGAGTTTGACAATCAAAAGGGAAGAACACGCTTGGCATTTCTCAAGCTGAAAGAACTGAAGAGAAAAATCAAGTCTCAAGTGGCAAAATTGAAAGATTCTATGGCCAAAATATTTAATGATGCAGGAAGCATCAAAAGAAGATGGAAAGAATACAGAGTCACTGTACAAAAAAGAATTGATCAATGTTCATCTATTTCAAGAGATGCCATATGATCAAGAACCAGTGGTTTTGAAGGAAGAAATTGAAGCTGCATTGAAGGAACTGGCAAAAAAAAAAAAAGGCTCCAGGAATTGACAGAATATACATTGAGATGCTTCAGCCAACTGATGCTGTGTGGGAGGCTCTTACTTGCCTATGCCAAGAAATTTGGAGCACAGCTACTTGGCCAACTGACAGGAAAAGATCCACATTTGTACCCATTCCAAAGAAATGTGATCCAACAGAATGCGGAGATTATAGAACAATATCATTGTTATAACACGCAAGTAAAATTTTGCTGATGATAATTCAAAAAGGATTGCAGCAGTATATTGACAGGAAACATCCAGAAATGCCAGCTGGATTCAGAAGAGGACATGGAACGAGGGATATCATTGCTGTCAGGTCAATCTTGGCTAGAAGCAAATACCAGAAAGACGTTTACTTGTGTTTTATTCACCCTGCAAAAGCATTCAACAGTGTGGGTCATAACAAATTATGGATAACATTGAGTAGAATGGGAATTTCAGAATGCTTAATTGTGCTCATGAGGAACCTGTACATAGACCAGGAGGCTGTTGTTTGAACAGAAAAAGGGGATACTGTGTGGTTTAAAATCAGGAAGTGTGTGCATCAGAGTTGTTTCCTTTGTTGTTGTTGTTGTTGTTATTTGCCGTCGAGTCAGCCCTGACTCATAGCGACCCCTCCTTGGGTTTCTGAGGCAGTATCACTACAGAAGTAGGACTGCCCAACCTTCCTTCCGAAGAGTGGCTGGTGGGTTTGAACCTCCAGCCTTCTGGTTAGCAGTCAAGTGCTTTAGGCACTACGCTACCAGAGCTTCTTTAACCATACTTATTCAATCTGTATGCTGAGCAAATAATCTGAAAATCTGGACTATAAGAAGTGCATGGCATCAGGATTGGAGGAAGACTCATTAACAACCTATGATATGCAGATGACACAACCTTGCTTGCTGAAAGTGAGGATGACTTGAAGCACTTATTGATGGAGATTAAAGAATATAGTCTGCAGTATGGATTACACCTCAACATAAAGAAAACAAAAATCCTCACAACTGGACCAATAATCAGCATCACCATAAATGGAAAAAAGATTGAGGTTGTCAAAAACTTCATATTACTTGGATCCATAACCAATCCCAATGGAAGCAGCAATCAAGAAATAAGAAGTCACTGCACTGGGCAAATCAGCTACAAAAGACCTCTTTAAAGTGCTGAAGTGCAAAGATGTCTCTTTGAAGACTCACTCACTCTCACTGCCATCGAGTTGGATCGGACTCATAGTGACCCCTCCTTGGGTTTCTGAGGTGGTATCACTATGGAAGTAGATTGCCCAACCTTAGGTGCACCTAACCCAAGCCTTGGTATTTTCAATTGCCTCATACGCATGTGAAAGCTGGACAATGAATAAGGAAGACTGAGGAAGAGTTGATGCTTTTGAGTTGTGGTGTTGACAAAGAACACTGAAAGTACCATGGACTGCCAGAAGAACCAATGAATCTGTTCTGGGAGAAGTGCAGCCAGAATGCTTCTTGGAAGTGAGAATGGCCAGAATTCATCTAATCTACTTTGGTCATGTCAGAAGGGGCCATTCCCTTGAGAAGCATATAATGCTTGATAATGGAGAGTCAGCAGAAAAGGGGAATCCCCTCACCGAGATGGATTGATACAGTGGCTGCAGTGATGGGCTCAGGTATAGCAAGGATTGTGAGAATGGTGCACAGCTGGGCAGTGATCGTTCTGTTGTACATAAGGTCACTATGAGTCGGAGCCAACTCAACAGCACCTGACAAAAACAAAACAAAACAAAACAGAGATAGTACTTCTTATGTTGGAAGACATCATTTCTAAAAATGTTCCCTTCTTTGATGTCAGAATTAGTCAGTAGCCGTGATTTTTTCTGGATATTTGAACCCATAGTAGAACATTAATGTATGGTTACATTTCAAAATGGGTACTTTGCATAGGCTGCCCTTTTAATATACCAATTTTAGAGACATATCTGACATTTCTAAAGTCATTATAAATTTAAAATATAGAACTAACTTCCATTGTCTAGAAAATATTTATTGTATATTTGAAAAGGTTCTGTGTTACCTATCATTCAAGACTTATTTGGTCTTTATAGAATGTATTTATGAATAAATGCTTGATACATTCAAAGTACAAAAGGAAAAATTAAATACACAATTTAGGTTTATTTGTACAGCACCTGTTAGACACTTTGACAGACATGTTGTTTTATTATTACTCTACTTAATGACTTGTTTTTCTCCCTGTAATGGAGAGTAGCTATGCATATACGAGGGGCAAAATGTTGTAGTAAATTATCCAGGGCCTGAAATATGCTGTCAATTTTTATGTAGTAGAAATTCACCTGTTTTTTTTTTTATGTTTTAATGAAGATAATGGCTTCACAATTCTTGATTTCTAGAATTGGGCCAAGGCTACACAAAATGTATCTCCAAGTCATCTCATGAATATACTACGTTTGCCTTAATATATTCACCCAGAATTTCTCTGTGTCCAGAGCCCAAAAGATGCAGTTATGTCACCTTGTCTGTCATTAAGCATACCTTCTGCTGGGATAGTCAATTATTTTTTTTTTATATTTTCAATATTTGGCTCTCTTTATCCTTATAGATTACATCTGTTTTGGAACACTAAATAACATTAAACTTATTAATCGTTGTACCAAAAATCATTGCTATTTGTCTACCTTCTCCTTTTCAGCATTTTTTTTTTTCTTGTATCTGACTTATACTGACTTCATCTTCTTGATTTACTTTCTGGTACATCTACACCAGCAAATCTCAACATTGACTACACATTTCATATGATCACTTGATTTATGCAAAGGTGATACTACATAAAAGATGCAAGGTGAAAGGATGATCTTTTCTATAAATGGTACTAGTTCTATTGTATAGTCATATTTAAAAAAAAAAAATGAACCCAATCTCTTTCTTATACAAAAGTAATTTGAGATAGATTATAGACCTCAATGTGAAAATTCAAGAAAAACTTTAAGAAGAAGTTATAGGGGTCTTTAAGATAGATTAGCTCACAGGAAGTTCATTGGGAAGTGTTCTAGGGATCAAAAATGGTGAGATATGGGAAGGAAGCAGAATTGAACAAATAGAGAATTGGGCTATGATATTGTCACCTTGGGTGATACAGTAAACTCTGTAGTTGAGATGACCCTTGGAAGTTATCCCAAACTGGAACAAAGGGGTTGCATATTTACTCCTGTCATAGACCACTAACTGGCCTTGAGAGAGGATGTGACCTTACAGCAGACATATTTCCTCACTGAAGGAAATTTCTGGAAGGGGCTGATAGCAGAGGCTATGAACAGATAGTATTCCCACCAGCTGGAGAAGTGAGTCCATTAATCTTGAAGCAGCATTTATGCCAAAATTTATTTTCATTAGATAAAATGACCCTTCACCCATCTGCACACTGATAAACATCTGAATCACTACCTACACCCTAGAGATTGGGTCTCCTGGAAGTGACATCAAAGAAACATAGTTTTGAAGAATCACTGGAAAGTGTCTTACTAGGTACTCCTCACCACCCACACTGCAGCCAAACTTCAAGGAGCAGAACCATGGTTATACATTTCCCAGTTCAAGTGGGCTCCAACAAAGTTTTGCAGATGCACATCAAATGAGAGACTCACCATTAGGATAACTTGGGAAATATCTCTCCAGAAGCAGACAAAATCCATTGTTTTGCCTCCTTTTATACATATTTGCTTTCCCCCTTGCTTTCACGCCTCATGACAGTCTTTTGTTTTGGGGATATGCCATTCCTCCAGGAGAAAAGCATTTGTACCATTTCTCACATAGTTCCTTTGGAAACACTACGGTTCAACTTGAAGAAGCACAAAGACAATTATTCCTGAAGATAACACTAAAACTAAATTAAACAAAAGATACTTTATCCGATCTTGATTCAATGAAACCATTTCTTAGGGAAGAAGGACATGGTTAAAATATGATTTCAAGAAATGGACTCACTTCAGTGGATTGGCTTTCAGCCCAACAGTAGAAAGACCTACATGCAGAACACCTACCCCAGGGAGATGCACCCATCTACCATAGGGAGATGAACCCCTTAGATCAAGTAAGCATGTGATATTGGAGGGGCAGGATTCACATAGAGGGAAAAGTGGACAGACAGGAATGCATAGATAAAAAGGGCACAGGGAGTGGGTGGTCACAGAGAAGAGAGGTGAGAAGAGTTTTTTATCATTGAAGATGGTTATTCAGGCCTGTGAATTTGAATGAGCATGAACTGTTGAATGTAAAACAAATCTGCTTTGTAAATTTGCACCCAGAGCACTATATATATATATACATACATACATACATACATATATATATATATACACACTATATATATATATATATGTGATTTCAAGAGAATTTTTTAAAAAAGAGAATCCCCAAAAGGAGGCAGGTATGAGACAGAAGATTTGTGTTTGTTTTTAAATGTGAAGGTGAGGGTGTGCAATTTGGAAGGCATAGATAGTAAAGGGAGCTTGTTTGGACATAAAGGGCTATGGTAATTTCTAAAGCTCATTGTTGCTGTTGTTGTTAGGTGCCGTCAAGTTGACTCTGACTCATAGCGACCCCATACACAACAGAACAAAACACTGCCCAGTCACGTGCCGTCCTCACAATCCTTGCTACCCTTGAGCCCATCATTGCAGTCACTGTGCCCACCCATCTCATTTGAGAGTCTTCCTTTTTTTCACTGACCCTCCACTTTACCAAACATGACATCCTTCTCCAGGGAATGCCCCTTCTGACAACATGACCAAAGTAGGTGAGACAAAGTCTGGCCGTTCTCATTTTCAAGGAGCATTCTGGCTGCACTTCTTCCAGGACAGATTTGTTAGTTCTTCTGGCAATCCCTGGCACTTTCAGCATTCTTCGTCAACACCACAACTCAAAAGCATCAGCTCTTCTTCAGTCTTACTTATTCATTGTCCAGCTTTCACATGCATATGAGGCTATTGAAAAGTCATCAAAGCTCATTAGTCATTATCATATCCTGTGCAAGATCCCCCCCTGCCCCTACACAGGATATGATAAAGCTCATTAGTCATTATCATATCCTGTGGGAAAAAACCTAAATGTTATTTATCTCAATTGTTCTTCTTGAGAATGGTCACATTTTTCTCACAGATACAGTGGCCAGGCTATATGTGAAGTCTAGTACCTCCACAGGAGCTCTGGTAGCGTAGTACCTAAGGCACTTGACTGCTAACCAGAAGGCTGGTGGTTCAAACCCTCCAGCCACTCCTTGGAAGGAAGATGGGGCAATCTACTTCTGTAGTGATACTGCCTCAGAATCCCAAGGAGGGGTCGCTATGAGTCAGGTCTAGCTCGACGGCACATAACAACAACAACAGTATCTCCACATTTAGAACAAACAATTAAAAAGCTGGCAGAATTTCTCCTGAATATATGAATGAGTGGAGACATGTTGAATGCAATATCTGGAAAACTGAAAGGAATTTTCAACAATTCTCCCACATTAAAGATGAGGAAACCACTGATTAGAGGAAGATGACCTACCCAGTTTTCATGGCCAATGTGTGGTAGAAATGGGGGCTACAATCCCAATGTAGTTCAGGCCCAGCATTTTTCATCTGATGTCACACTGGCTTAGCAGTCCTTGAAAACTTCACTGAAGTTTTAAGACTTTCATAGGCCCTAACATCTCTTATTTTTTTTAAAGCTCCATACTATACAAAAAGTACCAAAATCCATCCATATCTCACATTAAATAAACATTGTATACGTATACAACTTTTAAAGGATTTTTGTAATTAACTTTCACATGAGTGTTTCAGATTAAGAGTAATTTGTGTAATTGACTGTGATGAATCAACAGTCACCCTAGATGCTCAGAAACACTTTGAAATCAGAGTATCCAACCTATAAATTTTTCCCAAAATTAATTATTTTCTGTCTTGGAGATACATTGAGAATGCTCCCTAGGAGCATTTGATCATGTTGTCAAAAAGGACCAGTCCCTGGAGAAGGATGCCATGCTTGGTAAAGTAGAGAGTCAGTGATAACAGGAAAGACCCTCAATGAGATGGATTGACGCAGTGATACAGTGATGTGTTCAAGCATAGCAAATATTTTGAGAATGGCACAGGACTGGGCAGTGTTTCATTCTGTTGTATGTGGGGTTGCTATGAGTCAAAACCAACTGACAGCACCTTACAGCAACAACAATATAGTTAACAATTGAAAAAATTAATATAAAGTTACTTTTTTTGGAGGTTTTTTGGTTGGTTGGTTTGTATATTTTGGAACAGAACAGATTCTGGTCACTGAGATATTTTCTTGGGCAATGAGAACTTTCTGTGCCCTAAATACTATGTGTGTAATACCTAATGAAAAATCAGTCCTGCCAGTCCCTAGTAAGAGTTCTGGAACATTTTACAATGACCTTGTGGGACAAGATGTTGAACAAAACAAAAAAAAATGCACTGCTTTCAAGTTGATTTGACTCATAGAGACCTCTTCTTGGGTTTCTGAGGCTGTACCTCTATGGAAGCAGATTGCCCAATCTTCCTTCCGAGGAGTGGCTTGTGGGTTTGAACTGCTAGCCTTCTGGTTAGCAGTCAAATGCCTTAGACACTATACCCCCAGAGCTCCTAAAAGGTAGTCAGATCACCAGTTGTTAGCAGGGAGTTATAGTGAAATAAGAATTCTCATAGAGAGAATTAGAAACTTATTTCACTGGAGTGGGGAAGAGAATTTTCAACTCCCACAGCCCCCAACCTTTATTGAAGTGTTAATATGGCACTTCAGGGCAGTTAGCTTGGATGCTTAATTCTAGGCTAGCATGAATTTTTATAGCTCAATTAGAAAGCTTTGCAAAAAAAAATGTTTTTAAATGATGATGTATAACATAAATATTCATGGTTATGCACTCCTCTGAAATCATTTAGAGCTTTATTCCATTAAAGAATGACTTTTTTTTTTTTTTTTTTTTTTTGCTTCCCAGTGCTATCCATTTGAGTGGGGATGGTGGCCAGTGACATCCATCACACTTGCCCATGAATATTTATCCAATGTTTTATCCTATACTGAGGGGCTCTAGGGGCACAGTGAGTAAGGCATTTGACTGCTAACCAGAAGGTCGGCAGTTCAAATGCCGGCAACTGTTCCATGGGAGGAAGATGAGGCAATCTACTTCCATAAAGATTCACAGCCTTGGAATCCTACGGGGGTTGCTATATAGAGAGAGTTATAGATATAGATATCTTTTATATGAGATGATGGGTGTCCTCTCGTAACTCAACTGCAGGGGTCAAGTAGATTGAACTTCAAGTCAAGTCAAGTAGATGGGCTTAGGTATAGCAAGGATTATGAGGATGGCTCAGGGCAGGGCAGTGTCTTTTCTTTTGTATATAGGATTGTTGTGAGTGGAATTGACTTGCAAGCACCTAACAACAACAGCATAGATGTACTGTGAATGATTTCTCCTTTCTTACTCCTAAATATTACTTAATTCATATATCTTTTTAACTTTCTGTTAAATAAGACATTTGTTTTATTCTTCCAATTATACTAATTGAAGAAATAGTCTGTGGCTTCTCTTCTTTTTTAGCTTCCACAACCCACAGAAAATATGCACTAAGTCATTACTTAGTGACATTTCACAATCTATGCGTCCTCATTGTGAACTGCTGGAATTCTCATGCCTTCTTGAATAAAGGAGCCCAGGTGGCACAGTAGTTAACTGCTTGGCTGCTAACCATAGGTCATTCAGGGGAGAAAGATGTGGTAGTCCATTCCATAAAGATTTACAGCCTTGGAAATCCTACAGGCCAGTTCTACTTTGTCATATAGGGTCACCATGAATAAGAACAGACTCAATAGCAGTGGGGTTGGTGTTTTCCATGAATGCACGGATTGAATTTAATATATATTTTAGTAGTTTTTGTTGTTGTTTTTGTTAGGTGGAATGGAGTCCACTCCGACTCGTTGGCCCTATGTGCAACAGAATGAAACACCACCCAGTCTTGCACCATCCTCACGATCCTTGCTATACTTGAGAGAGCCCATCATTGCAGCCACCATGTCAATCCATCTCATTGAGGGTCTTTCCCTTTTTCACTGAGCCTCCACTTTACCGAACATGATATCCTTCTCCAGGGAATGGTCCTTTCTGAGAACATGGCCAAAGTCGGTGAGACGAAGTCTGGCCATTCTCTCTTCTAAGGACCATTCTGGCTGTACTCCTTCCAGGACAGATTTGTTTGTTCTTCTGGTCCAAGCTATTTTCACTGTTCTTCGCCATACCACAATTAGAAGGCATTAACTCTTTGGTCTTCCTTATTCACTGTCCAGCATTTACATGCATGTTGTTGTTGCTGTTGCTGTTGTTGTTGTTGTTATGTGCCATGGAGTCGGACCCGACTGATAGCGACCCCTCCTTGGGTTTCCGAGGCAGTATCACTATGGAAGTAGATTGCCCTACTTCCTTCTGAGGAGTTATTGGTGGGTTTGAACCGCCAGCCCTCTGGTTAGCAGTCCAGTACCTTAGGCACTATGCTACCAGAGCTAAAAACCAAACTCACTGCCTTCAAGTCAGATCTGACTCATAGCAACCCCTCTTTGGGTTTCTGAGGAGGTATCACTATGGAAGTAGATTGCCCAAATGCCTTAGTCACTATGCCACCAGAGCTCCTACATGCATATAAGGTGATTGTAAACACCATGGTTTAGGTTAAGCACACTTTAGTCTTCAAGGTAACATCTTTGCTTCTTAACTTGAAAAAGATCTTCTGCAGCAGCTTTGCCCAGTGCAATTGCCCAGTTGTCTGATTTCTTTTTTTTTTTTTTGTCTTGAAATTTTTCTTTTTTTTTTAATTGTGATTTGAGTGAAGATTTACAGAGCAAATTCACTTTCTATACAGCAGTTCACATATACTTTGTCTCATAACATTGACCACAGTTTACCACACTGCAACAGCTCCCCTCCCACTTCCTTCCCATAGTTACCTCTTCCCAGTGTCCATACCTCCATGCACTCCTGCCCCATGAGCTGTCTCCCTGTGCATAATCTTTCTCCCATGATTGTTCTCTTCAAGGAGTGTATCTACCTGAGGTAAATGTTCAACTCATATGCCTGTCTTTTGTTTGGCTGGAAACCACGGGTGTGGGTTCAATTCCAGACCTGAAGGGCAACTAAGGGCCATAGTCT
>NW_006921650.1:4660314-4660859 GCF_000298275.1 Orycteropus afer afer | reverse complement strand
GATCCAAGTAAAATGAAATCCCTGACAACTGCAATCTTTTCTCCATTTATCATGATATTTCTTATTGGTCCAGTTGTTGTGATTTTTGTTTTCTTTATGTTGAGTTACTGAAAACTGGAATCTTTGATCTTCATCAGTAAGTGCTTCAAGTCAAGGAAGGTTGTACCATCTGCATATCACAGGTTGTTTATGAGTCTTCCTCCAATCCTGATGTCACATTCCTCTTCATAATGTCCAGTTTCTTGGATTACTTGCTCAGTATAAAGACTAAATAGGCATGATGAAAGGATACAACTGTGGCATACACATTTCCTGATTTTAAACCATACAGTGTACCCTTCTACTGTTTGAATGATAGCCTCTTGGTCTATGTACAGGTTCCTCATGAGCACAATTAAGTGTTCTAGAATTCCCATTCTTCTCAGTGTTATCTATAGTTTTTATGAGCCACACAGTCAAATGCATTTTAATAGTCCATAAAACACAGGTAAACATCTTTCTGGTATTCTTTTCTTTCAGCCAAGATCCATCTGACATCAGCAATG
>NW_006921650.1:4659024-4659730 GCF_000298275.1 Orycteropus afer afer | reverse complement strand
GTTGTTGCATCTAGATGGCAGCTTCCTAGCTTTTAAGGTCCCAGTCGCTACTCGCCAAAGTAGTAGGTGGAGCAATGTTTTGTATAGTGTGTTATGCCAATTGAGCTTGATGTCCCCTGCGACCATGGTCCCAAGCCCACAGGATCAACTACTCTGTCCTGCTCCAACTATTTTTGAATTAATTCAGCAAAATTTTTCTTGCACATGATATTAAAGATATTGTTTGATAATTTCCACATTCTGTTGATCATGTTTCTTTGGAATGGGCACATATATGGGTATCTTCCAGTTGGTTGGCTTGGTACTTGTCTTCCAAATTTCTTGGCACAAATGAGTAAGTGCCTCCAGCACTGTGTCCATTTGTTGAAACATCTCAATGGGTATTCTGTCCATTCCTGGAGACTTTTTCTTCTCCACCAATTCCTTCAGTACAGTTTGGACTTCTTCCTTCAATACTGTTGGTTTTGATCATATGCCACATCCTGAAGTAGCTGGACAGTGACCAATTCTTCTTGACATAGTGACTCTGTGTATTCCTTCCATCTTTTTCTGATGCTTCCTGCATCATTCAATATTTTGCCCATAGAATCTTTCAACGTTGCAACTTGAGGCTTAAATTTTTTCTTCAGTTCTTTCAGCTAGGGAAATGCTGAGTGTGTCCTTACCTTTTGTTTTCTAACTACTCTTTGCACATGTCATTATAATA
>NW_006921650.1:4642350-4658815 GCF_000298275.1 Orycteropus afer afer | reverse complement strand
CTTTTCACTCTCTGGTGTTCAATGTGTCAATTCTATCCTTCACATGGTCTCTCAATTCAGGTGGGATATACTCAAAGTCATATTTTGGTTCTTGTGGACTTGTTTTTATTTTTTTATTTTTTTTTGGCTTCATTTCAGACTTGCATATGTGCAACTGATGGTCTGTTCCACAGTCAGCTCCTGGCCTTGTTTTGACTGAAGGTATTAATTTCTCCATTACCTCTTTCCACAGATGTAGTTGATCTGAGTCCTGTGTATTCCATCTGGCAAGGTCCATGTGTATTGCTGCCCTTGATGTTGTTAAAAAAAGGTGATTGCAATGAATAAGTCATTGGTTTTGCAAAATCCTATTATGCAATTTCCAGCATTATTTCTATCAGCAAGTCCATATTTTCCAACTATCAATGCTTCTTTGTTTCCAATTTTTGTGTTCCAATCACCAGTAATAATCAATATATTTTAATTGCATGTTTGGTCAATTTCAGACTGCAGAAATTGGTTAAAATCTTCAATTTCTTCACCTTTGGCTTTAGTGGTTGGTGCATAAATTTGAATAATGATAGTATTAACTGGTCTTCCTTGTAGAAATACAGATATTATCCTATCAGTGAAAGCATTATACTTCAGGATAGATCTTGAAACATTCTTTTTGACAATGAATGCCACACCATTTCTCTTCAGTTTGTCATTCCTGGCATGGTGGACCATATATAATTAGTTAATTCAAAATGGCCAATACCAGTCCATTCTAGCTCACTAATGCTTAGGATATCAATCTTTATGCATTCCATATCATTTTTGACAACTCCCAATTTTCCTACATTCATACTTTGTACATTCCATGGTCTGATTGTGAATGGATGTTTGCATGTGTTTTTTCCCATTTTGAGTCATGGACCATCAGCAAACAAAGGTCTCAAAAGCTTTACTCCATCTTCATCATTAAGGTTGGCTCTACTTTGAGAAGAGCCTAGTCATATTTTATGTGCCTTCCAACCTGAAGGACTCATCTTCCAGCAGTATTTAGTGCATGTATGTAGTGAAGTAAATGCATCCAATTACTTATGTAAGTCCATCCAGTACCAGAGAAACAGAAGTCAAAGAGAGGAATTGTTAAGAAAAACATAACTATGGGAATGAAAATGGGGTGAGATAGTGTAAGGATTAAAAACAAAAAAAGATTGAACATAAGGATAAGGTTAAAGAAAGAAAGACAGGAAAGGGGAAAGATTTAAAAATGAAGAAGTTGGAGCCATAAATTCATTGTTATTATTGTTAGTTGCCATTTAGTTGATTCTGACTCAAGGTTTTTAAGGCTGTGACTTTCAGAAGCAGATTGCCAGGACTTTTTCTTCTGAGGAACCTCTGGGTGAGTTCAAACTACCAACTTTTCAACTAGTAGTCAAGTGCTTACCTGTTTGTGCCACCCAGGATCTCCATGGTGGGCAGATAGATTCAGGCAAACTCTTCAATTTTCTATTTTACTCCTGACATTTTTCCCAAGAAGAAAATGCATGTGAAAGGATGTAAACACAATAATGTTCATTGTCACTACCAAAAGCAGCAAGCATAGATGATAGCCAGTGGATTAAAAGCCTCCGAGGTCAGAAGTGTACCGAAATCTACTGAAGATGTTGATGAGCTGTAGCAGGGGAAGAGTTTATGCTCCAGCAAGGAAGCTGTTAAAAACCTGAGCCTGAAGTCCAAGGTGTAGAATACCCGCAGTGATAGGAAAATAGTGCTGGACACAAGTGTCATCAATTTTGTCTCCCTGAGACAGTGCCTCTTTACCTTCTTGGCTGGCCTGGTTCAAGAACATTGATGAAGCAATTTCTCATGATATGACCTGGTTCCCATGGAATAATTCCCTGACTTCATTTGAAGAAATGTCCACTGAAGAAAGGGTCTTGGATGAGGACTTTGACATGGCTTATTAAAAGAACTTCAACATATTTGGTGTTGTCTTTGGTATTATACATAGTATAAAGAAAGAAAGGCAAGACAGATTTTGGAAAGAAGACTGGCAGGAAGGTAGAGTATAAAAAAAAGAAAGGCATGAATCCTGAAGTCCTTCCCAGCTCCCCAAATTGAAGGACAGCCTATGCATTAAAGAAAAATGCTGTTGTGCAGCACTCACTCTCTGAGGATGCAAAAGACAGGCAGGTCAAGGTAATTGAAGAGGATGGTAAGGAAATGTATGAGGTAGAATGTTTCTTTCAAGAAGTTTATCCACAGGGCTGTCTGACTTCTTCTAAATGCAAGCTTATCAAGAAATTGACAGAAAGATAATCTGGAAGCCTCCCAAGTGCTTCTTCTCTATCCAGCTCCTCCTCTGACCCACCAGAAATAAGCTGAATTTGAAGGTTGATATTTATGAGATCATCCCTCTGTGTACAAGGTAAAATTGCAAAAGGGTTGAAAATCCATTTATGGTAGGCACCAGAAGAAAAATAGTATGGCCAAGCAGGAGTCCAAGAGAGCTTCTCACAAGTCTCAGGAAAGTAATTCTGTGAGATCAAATAAGAAAGTGCTTTCTAGGCTAACTTATAAATCAGAGATTTGAAGCTGATGCCATAGAGGTTTGGGATATACTTAGCTGATGCAGAAGTAACTGACAGACCAGTGTGTATGTAGCAAGCTAACAAGCAAATACAGATTTGAAGCAGATGCCATGGATATGTGAAAAAAATGGACATATTTACCTATAAGAAAACATTTGCAAGTAACATTAGGAGTTTCAGGCTGCATAACAGCCCCTGCACTAGTACAGAGACTTGTATTTAGATCCAGAACAATATTTCCTCAAAGACAAAATATGATAATTCTCTGGTTAGCTAATGGGCCTCCTGGGTTACTATGAGGGCATATTAGATGCCAGAAAATATATACCTTTTTTTTTGCATTGCAATTTTCCATGTAACATTTACTGAAAATGATAAATTATACTTTAAGTATCTATCAGGACATTTTAGATTTCAGAAAAAAAAAAATTCTGCGTTGCAGTCTCCTATGTAACATTTGCTGATAATGGGAAATTATACTTTAAAAATTATTAACCTATCAAAATCTTTCTTCCTCTTCCTAAAAGCTCTCCAGATATCAGGTACCTTTCAAGAATAGTGACCTTTCTTCTATTGATATTTCTTCCAGGAATCTAGGAAATATAACCTTAAGTATTTGCAGAATTACATGAATCATTGCTAAAAGGCACAATATTTAAAATTGAAGATTGGATATGTCAGCATGCTACTTGGCTAAATGTTTTGGGGAATATATTTGCCTTAATGATTCCATATTTTTGTTTTGTTTTGTTTTTGTTTATCTCTCCTTTCAAAATTATCTTATTTGTTTGAAAGTTCCTTTTTCCTTTGAAAAATTGAGCCCAGTTAACAATTTTTAAAAAACTTTTTATTGTGACTTTGGTGAAAGTTTACAGAGAAAATTGGTTTTTCTTTCAACAATTCATATACATTTTGCTTTATGACATAGATTGCGATCCCCAAAATGTGTCAGCATTCTTCTCACTTATCTTCCTATGTTGACAATTTCTGTGCCTCCTTCTTCCCTACCCTTTCCTACAGTCTGAGCTTTAAACTTGGGCTATGCTGCCCATTTGATCCATATGGTTGATTGTTTTAAGGAGTGGGTACCTCCCTGGTGTTACTGTTCACCTGTATATCATTTTGAAAGTTTATTTCTTCTGGAGACCACATCTTCTAATCTCCACCCACATCATAAGCCCCACTGTCTCTCTTTCCTGTTCATATAACACGGGTCTTTGTACATCTTTTTAAATGCCGTGCATCTGTCATGCCCAAGTCTTCGCATACATTGTAGAACAACACGTGCTTAGAATCCTCTTTTCCTACTTTTAATCCTCCTAAATAAGGAGTTTTGGTGGCGTAGTGCCTAAGGCACTTAACTGCTAACCAGAAGGCTGCCGGTTCAAACCCACTAGCCACTTTCTTGGAAGGAAGGTTGGGTAATCTACTTCCGCAGTGATACTGACTTGGAAACCCAAGGAGGGGACACTATGAGTCGGATCTGACTCCACAGCAGTGAGTTTGGTTTTTTGTTTTGTTTTGTTTGTTTGTTTTAAATAAGTTCTTAGGAGCTCTGGTGGTGTAGTGGTTAAGGTATTGGGCTGCTAACCAAAATGTCAGCATTTCAAACCCACCAGCCACTCTGTGGGAGAAATATGAGGCAGTCTGCTTCTGTAAACATGTATAGCCATGGAAGCTCTATGGGGATCCACTCAATGGCAGTGGGTTTGGTTTGGTTTTTAAGTAAATTCTTAGGATCTATGATAGGCAGAATAATTCTCCCTGTGCCCCTCCTACCCTCAAAGAGGTCACATTTGAATCCCCA
Organism: Orycteropus afer afer; assembly: GCF_000298275.1. Lineage (NCBI taxonomy): Eukaryota > Metazoa > Chordata > Mammalia > Tubulidentata > Orycteropodidae > Orycteropus > Orycteropus afer. Next base: position 4,654,447 of record NW_006921650.1, on the reverse strand, counting down.
GAAACTATGAAGGGGTTAGGTTACATGGTAAAGAGAAATTTAGGTTCCAAATAGAATTAAATTGGCCAGTCATTTGACTTTAAGAGAAAGATATTATCCTGGATTATCTTGGTGGTCCAAGGTAGCCAGAGGGTCCTTAGAAATGGAAGAAACAGAAGAGAGGAATCAGAAAGAGAAAGGTGTGACTATAAAGTAGAAAGTTGCAGTGTTGCTAACTTTGAAGATGGAGGAAAGGGTCATGAGCCAGGGAACGTAGGTGACTTCCAGAAGCTGGTAAAGGCAAACCAACATATTATACCTGAGAGCCTCCAGAGAGGAACACAATCCTGTTGATAGCTTGATTTCAGCCCATTTCAGAATTCTTTCCTACAGATAGGTAAGATAATAAATTTATATTATTTAACCTGCTAAATTTGTGGGAATTTGTTATAACAGCAGTAGAAAATGAATACATCATTCTTCAGGTGGCAACTTAAAAATCACTTTCTCAGGAAAACTTTTCTTGATACCTCCAGATGGTGGACTCATTTGTTAAGATACTATTCATATGGCACTTACTCTTCTCAACATTTTAAAGAATGTAGAATGACTATAATAAAATTCAACTTTGCTGTTTATTGTTGCTGCTAGTATGCAAACTCCAAAGATGCATGGTTCTTTCCTGTCTGTTGGTTTTAATAGGGTTGTTGTTGTTGTTGTTAGGTAACATTGAGTCATTTCCAACTCATAGCAACCATACATACAACAGAATGAAACTATATCCAGTCCTGTGCCTTCCGCACAATTGTTGCTATGGTTGAGCCCGTCATTGCAACAACTTTGTCAATGCATCTCATTGAGGGTCTTCCTCTTTTTCGCTGACCATCCACTTTACCAAGCATGAAATTCTTCTCCAGGGACTGGTCTCTCCTGTCAATATGACCAGAGTACGAAAGGCGAAGTTTGATCATCCCAATTTCTAGGGAGGATCCTGGTTGTATTTAATTAAACACAGATTTGTTTGTTCTTCTGGCAGTGAATGGTATAGTCAATATTCCTCACCAACACTATAATTCAAATGTATAAATTTTTCTCTGGCATTCTTTATTCACTGTCCAGCTTTTACTTGCATATGAGGTGATTGAAAATGCCATGGCTTGGGTCAGGCACACTTTAATCTTTGAGGTGACATCTCTACACTTTAACACTTTAAAGAAGTCTTTTGCAGCAGATTTACCCAAAGCAGTATATCATTTGATTTCTCAACTGCTGCTTCCCTAAGTGTTTTTGTTACCTAGTACCGCTCTAACAGAAATACCACAAATGGGATAGGTTGAACAAAAAGGAGTTTATTCTCTTACTGTTCGGATGGCTAGAAGTCCGAGTTCCAAGTGCCAGGCTCTAGGGGCTGTGTGAAAGCCCCTCGACCTTGGGCTTCAGCTCCGCTTCCTGCTCCTGGCCCACTGAAGCTAGAGGCATCTCTTCACTCAGGCAGCTACTGGCTGCTGATGTTAACAAGCCCAAGGTTGACAAATAAAATGGCACACTCCCGATGTTACCAAACCACACGTTGTTGTTGTTGTTATGGGTCATCGAGTCAGACTCGACTCATAGTGACCCCTCCTTGGGTTTCTGAGGTGGTATAACTATGGAAGTAGATTGCCCAACCCTCCTTCCGAGGAGTGGCTGGTGGGTTTGAACCACTAGCCTTCTGGTTAGCAGTCAAGTGCCTTAGGCACTATGCTACCAGAGCTCCATACCAAATTAATTCAAGTCCATTGAAAGTTCCAAAGTTGGCAGAGCATGGCAGGCTGCTACACAGCGACACAGCTACATGTGGGGTCCAAGCATGCCATAAGCTAGAGACAATTCCCAAAGCTGTTTCTTATATACGGGAAGCAGACCATATCCTTAAAGCAGCTGCTCAGCTGCTTGTGGTAGGTCCCACCATGGAACTGATTGCCAGTCTCGTCATGGGAAATAACTACATTCAACTTCCCAGCCACTCAACCAGGCCAAGCCACATTGACACACAAACTTAACCACCACAGTAAGTGTTAATTTGGGATCCAAGTAAAATAAAATATTTGGCAACTTCAATCTTTTTTTCTGTTTATCATGATGTTGCTTCTCTATTCTGAGGATTTTTAAAATATTCATGGTGAAGTGTAATCCATACAGTAAGTACTTCAAGTCCTCTTTGCTTTCAGCAAGCAAGGTTGTGTCATCTGCATATTGCAGGTTGTTGATGAGTCCTCCTCCAATTCTGATGCCACATTCTTCCTCATGTAGTCCGGCTTCTCAGATTATTTGCTCAGCATACAGATTGAGTAAGTATGGTAAAAGGATAAAACCCTGACACACACCTTTCCTAATTTTTAACCATGTAGTATCCCCTTGTTCCTTTCAAACAGGTGCCTCTTGGTCAATGCAGAGGTTTCTCATGAGCATAATGAAGTGTTCTATTCTCATTTTTTGCAATGTTATCCATAATTCGTTATGATCCACACAGTCAACTGCCTTTGCAAAGTCAATAAAACACAGATAGACATCTTCCTGGCATTCTTCACTTTCAGCCAAGATCATCTGACATTAACAATAGCTCTGGTTCCACATCCTCTTCTAAATCCAGCTTGAATTTCTGGCAGTTCCCTGTCGATGTACTGCTGCAACCATTTTTTAATTATTTTCAGAAAAAATTTACATGCATGCGATGTTAATGATAATACCCAATAATTTCTGCATTCTGTTGGATTACCTTCCTTTAGAATGGGCACAAATATGGATCAGTTCCAGTCTGTTGGTCAGGTACCTGTCTTCCATGTTTTTTTGGCATAAATGAGTAAGTGCTTCCAGTGTGGCACTTTCCTTGAACCATCTCAATGGGTATTCCATCCATTCCTGGAGCCTTGTTTTTGCCAATGTCTTCAATGCGGCTTTGATTGTTCCTTCAACACCATTGGTTCTTGATTGTATGGTACCTTCTAATATGGTTGAATGCTGATCAATTATTTTTGGTAGAGAGAATGTGTGTACTCCTTCTATCTTCTTTTGATGCTTCCTGTGTGGTTCAATATTTTGCCCATAGAATTCTTCAATATTGCAACTCAAGCTTGAATGTTTTTCTTCAGTTCTTTCAGCTTGAGAAGTGCAGAGTGTGTTCTTCCCTTTTGGTTTTCCAATTCCAATTCCTTGCACACTTCAGTATAATACTTGGCTTTGTCTTCTCATGTCATCCTTTGAAATCTTCCATTCAGCTCTTTCACTTCATCATTTCTTCCAATTACTTTAGCTATTCTATGGCCAATAGCAAGTTTTAGAGTCTCTTCTGACATTCATTTTGGTCTTTTCTTTCTTTTTAATGACTGACTTCTTCATGTGTGATGTCATTGATGTCATCCCACAACATGTCTCCTGTTTTGTCATTAGTTGTCAATGCATCAAATCTATTCTTGAGATGGTCTAAATTCAGGTGGGATGTAATCAATGTTGTATTTTGGCTCACATGGACTTGTTTTCATTTTCTTCGACTTCAACTTGAACTTGCATACGAGCAATTGATTGTCTGTTCCGCAGGTAACCCCTAGCCTTGTTCTGACTGATGATATTGAGTTTCTCCATCATCTTTTTTTCACAGATATATTTGATTTGATTCCTGTATATTTCATCTAGAGAGGTCCAAGTGTATAGCCACTGTGTATGTTGTTTTAAAAAAGTATTTGCCATGAATAAATTATTGGTTTGGCAAAATTCTATCATGAGATCTTCAGCATCTTTTCTATTACCAAGGCTGTATTTTCTGACTACTGAGCCTATTTTTTTGTTTCCAGCTTTTACATTCCAATCACTAGTAATTATCAATACATCTTAAATTGAATGTTTGGTCAATTTCAGACTGCAGAAAATCTTAAATTTCTTCATCTTCAAAAAATCTTCAATTTCTTCGTCTTTGGCTTTAGTGGTTTAATGGTTAGTGGTAAATTTAAATAGCTGTATTAACTGGTCTTCCTTGTATCCATATGGATATTATCCTATCACTGACAACATTGTACTTCAGGATGGATCTTGAAATGTTCTTCTTGACAATAAATGTGACACCATCTTTCAATTTATTATTCCTGGAATAGTAGATCTTATGATTGACCAATTAAAAATGGTCAATGCCTGTCCATTTCAGCTCATTAATGCCTAGGACATCTATATTTTTCTGCTCCATTTTATTTTTTACAATTTCCAATTTTTCTAGATTCATACTTCATACATGCCATGTTCTGATTATTAATGGATGCTTCCAGCTATTTCTTCTCATTTTGAGTAATTCCACATTAGTAAATGAAGGCCCCCTAAAGCTTTATTCCATCTTTGTTATTAAGGTTGACTCTATTTTGAGGAGGCAGCTCTTCCCTTGTCATATTTTGAGTGCCTTACAACCTTAGGGGTCCATCTTCAGGCACTGTTATCAGACAACGTTCCACTGTTATTCATAAGGTTTTCAATAGCCAATTTTTTCAGAAGTAGACTTTCATGCCTTTCTTCCTAGTCTGTCTTAGTCTGGAAGCTCTACTGAAACCTGTGCACCATGGGTGACCCTGGTGATATTTGAAATACCACCATCACAGCAACATGCAAGCCACCACAGTATGACAAACTGACAGGTAAGTGGTGGTTTAATAGGCTAGGTCTCAGATGAAGACAAAGAGGTACATGGGAAGTACAAAGATGAACCATTTTGCCTGTACAGTACTGCATTGTCAGTGATGGCAAGCATTAATCTATGGGTTGATAGATGAGTGGACAGGCTGAACAATCAGATATGTCTAGGCAAAGGTAGGGTGCATATAACCATGTATAGGGTTAGCAGACAATGTTTCTATATGTGTATTTCTATGCACTGTAAGCATGCCTACTTGTATAGGAGAGCTGACAAGGGACAAGGTTGTGGTGGCTTCTTGGTCACAGCCAGCTACCTGGAGGGAGCAAGTAGTTGGACCTGTGGGCTCAGGACCATGGTTGCAGGGGACATCAAACTCATTTGGCTTTAGCATACTACACAAAAACATTGTTCTACTTTGGTGAGTAGCAACTGGGATATTAAAAGCTTGCAAGTGGCCATCTAGATGTAATGATTGGTCTCACCTCATCCAGAGCAAAGAATAATGAAGAAAAACAAAAATGCATGGAAACAATTAGTCCAAGGGACTGGTAGACCATGTGATCCTCAGCCTATCTGACCATGAGACCAGAAGAACTAGATGGTGACCCACTGCCACTTTCAACAACTAGGAGGGTGATCAGTGCAGGAGGTCCCAGATAGAGTGAGAGAACAATGTAGAACAAAACTCAAAATCATAAAAAAAAAAAAAAAGACCAGGTTTGCTAGTCTGATAGAGCCTGGTGAGACCCTGAGACTATGGCCCCTGGCCACCCTTCAGATCTAGAATTGAACTCACTCCTGTGGCTTCCAGCCAAACAGCAGATAGGCATATGGGATGAACATTTATATCAGGTAGATACACTCCTTGAAGCAATCAATCATGGGAGAACAGAAGGGCATAGGGAGACAGCTCAGGGGGCAGGTGTGTATAGAAGGGAAGGATACAGAGAAGAGGTAACTACAGGGAGGAAGTGGGAAGAGAGCTGTTACATTGTGGGGAATTGCAGTCAATGTCATGAGACAAAATGTATATGGACTGCTGTATGGGAAATAAATTTGGTCTGGAAACTCACCCAAATCACAATAAGAAAAAAAAAAAAAGTAGGTCTCAATAAATTTGTTCAGAAATTGACTCCCCCCTTCTCTTCCCTGCATTCACAACATTCACAAACTTTAATAGGAATAATGGTAAAACTCCCCAAACAAAATCATACAATAACTCATTTCAACCATGTAGTGTTTAATTTCCCTAGTCAAGTAGTTCTCAATGTGTCCAGCAGCATCATCATCAGTTGAGAAGTACTGAATCAGGGTTGGTCCCAGCAATCTCTGTTTTAACAAGCTTTCCAGCTGATGCTGGCTAAAATCTTGGAAGGAAGACTGGACAATCTACTTCTGTAGAGATAACATGTCAGAAACCTGAGGAGGGGTTGCTATGAGTCGGAATCGTAAGCTCAACAGCAGTGAATTTGGTTTTGATTTTTATACTGCTTAAAAGGAGCTCTGGTAGTGTAATGGTTAACTTATTTGGCTGTTAACCAAAAGGTCAGCAGTTTGAACCCACCAGCCATTCTGTTGGAGAAAGATGAGGCAGTCGGCTTCTGTAAAGATCTACAGCTTTGGAAACCTTATGAGGGCAGTTCTATTCTGTCCTACAGGGTTGCTATGAGTCAGAATCAACTTCATGGCAGTGGATTTGGTTTGGCACTGCTTAAATAAGTTCTGGTGGAGCAATGGTTAAAGCCTTTGGCTGCTAACCAAAAGGTCAGTGGTTCAGACCCACTAGCTGCTCCATGGTGAAAGATGAGGCAGAATGCTTCTGTAAAGATTTACAGTCTTGGAAACCCTATAAGACACTTCTATTCTGTTCTATAGGGTCATATAATTGAGTCAATGGTGGTGGGTTTGGTTTGGATTTTGGTACTGCTTGCTGGACCCAACTCACAGAAATTCTGATTTAGCATGACTAAAATGGAGCCTAAAGAAGCTAAGACACTTGCCTGCTAACCAGATGGCAGGTGGTTCAAACTCACCAGCCACTCCTTGGAAGGAAGTTTGGGCAATCCTGCTTCCGTAGTGATACTGCCTCAGAAACCCAAGGAGGGGTCGCTATGAGTTGGGTTTGACTCGAGGGCACATAACAACAACAACACAAAGAATTTGCATTTCCAATAAGTGCTTCAGTAATTCTGATGCTACTATTCTTGAGATCTCACTTTAAGATAATATGATCTCTATTGGAGTTGTATGCAGTGATATTTCACCAGCAGATCTCACAGTTTATGACGTCTTTATCATTTACTTCCTATGGTTTATGTTGCACCACTTCAAGAAGTTTTCCTGAGAAGATAATATTGCACTTTATAAAATCCAGTTTACATCTTTATCACCATGAGCAGCAATTAGGTTGAGCAATCCAAATAATTTATTTAAGAGTATATAGTTGTCTGTGGCACACACTTCAGATTGCTTGATTATTTAAAACAGCAATAGTTCTTGTAATAATAGATTAAAAGTGACTCTAAACCAGTTTGCTTGGCTCTACAATCTACTACTTAATTATTTTCCTAAGAATGAATGTAAAATTCCCTGCTGTTATTATATTTCTGACAGTGACAGCAATTGCTCATAAAATATTTAATAATGTGCTTTAATGAGTAAGAAAAATAACTTCCTGAACAAAAATTACATTTTAAGGCATGTTTAATGCAAGATTAATAATGGATAGAGATTATAGATAGTTTTGCAATCAGCTTTCACTTGAATGTTTCTGTAGCTAAGGACTTTGGCACCACTTTTGTGAAGGGAGGGCCCACATGGAAGCTAGGTTATTGTTTTGAATCAGCGCGATGGTGCTTGTGACACTGACAAACAATGCTTCAACACAGTGACACATGGTGGCCTCTTAGGCTAATTTCAAAGTACAAATAGAATCCCTGAGTTGCACAAACAGTTAAGCACTTGGCTACTGAAAAATTGTTGGCAGTGAAAGGCATGGTGATCTGCTTCCAAAAGGTCTCAGCCTTGACAATCTTACAACTCAATGGAATTGACTCAGTGGCAGTTACGTTTGCATATTTATTTATTTATTTATTTATTTTTAAAATTTTGATCCTTTACCCACCAGGCTTCTTTCGGAAACAAATTCTTACATTTAACAGTTCTGGGATCCAATGAACTGGGACAGAGACCACATTACTATTCACCCTTTTGTAATAGATTCTGTTTGAAAGAAGGTACTCAAAATGCAACACAACCATTGCCACGGGGTCAGATCCAACTCACAGTGACCCCTCCTTGGGTTTCCGAGGCAGTATCACTAGAGAAGTAGATTGCCCAACCTTCCTTCCAGGGAGTGGCTGGTGGGTTTGAACCTCCACCCTTCTGGTTATCAGCCAAGTGCCTTAGACACTATTCTACCTGAGCTCCCATTGAAAGAAGGTAGATGAGAGAATAAGAAGAGAGCACACTTCTAGGGGAAGCAGGGGGACAGAAAGTAGATGGAGGGAAAAATGTAACGAGGCATGAAAATGCTGCCACAGGAAGATAAAGCTCCTGGGAGATAAGCCTTTGGAAAACAAGAGGACTTCATTGACAAATTTGAGGATACTGAAAACACTGATGATTGATTCATTTACAGTGACTTTAATGAAGGATAGGATTATAAAAAAGCATGCAAGTTAAAATCAGGTGATTGTTACCTTAAGACAAAATATAATATAATATTTGCTTTTAATGAACAATATTTACATAGTTACATTAATGTGTGACATGATTTTCTATCATGAAAATCCATAAGTAGTATCCAAAAAGTATAAAGTCAGACTGAGCAGTATTAGCATATTCTTTAGAAATATGAAAATAAATACAACATAATCAACAGCAACTTCACAGCTAAAAGAATTAAAATGTTTGCCTCTTTAGATTAGAAATGAGATGAGAATGAGGCAGAGTTCAGGTGCTTTTTATAAAAATTCTTTTGAAATATGCATGTATTACTAATAAAATGAAACAGAGAAGACCCCAAAATAAAGACTATGGTGCTTTATTTCCTTTCACTGAATATCTCAAAAATACCTTGAAAATTTATTCCATTTCCTTTTTGAAGATGCAAATTGTCTTGAAAAAAATAAAAAAGGAAGAAAGAAAGAAAGCAATAACAACAACAGAATTCAACCAAACATGTTTAAAATTGGATTTTGAGTTCAAGCTCTGTTGCCTCTTACAATTGCATGTGTTTGGGCAATCATCTTACTTCTCTGAGCTTCAGTTTCCTCATCTGTAAGAGTCATTGTGAGAATGAAATAAGATTACACCCATGGAGCACTTAGAAGGTGCCTGACACTTCATCCATTCTACCCTATTACCTGTCCCATCTAGCTTTCTGATGTTACAAAAATAGTTTTTAAGTCCATGTCCATAATTATAACAAACTCTTATGTGACCTCTTAGCACCATTAGCCACTTTGGCTCTTCGTTCCTTCTTTTATATTTATACTATCTCTTTTATCACAATTTCCAGGGATTTCTCATAGCTTTACGGTCATTATCTTCTCAGTATTTTTTGATGGTTTTTTCTCCTGGATGCTTTTTTCTAGGATCTCTTCTCTTATCATTCCACAGTCTCTCCCCAAATGCATTATTTCATAGCTTTAATTCCCATACATCGACAATTTCCACATTTGTATTTGAAGCACAGATTACTTGTATGATTTCCAGACCTGTGTAGCTTCATATTTCCTTTCTCCTTTGGGATCTTTCAGGTGTATTTCCAACTTAACCTGTCCAAAACGAAATTCATGATATATTTGCCCTACAAGTTCTCTTCCACTATTTCCTAACATCATGTGTGGCACACTTAGACACTTAGTAACATACCCAGAAGGCTAAGAGTTCCTTGACGCTTCCCACTTTGGACCTCAAATCCTGCTGCACAGATAATTTCTTTTAGGGATCAGCACAAGGCTGGTCCATGCACTGCAATGTCCCACAAACTCAACCAAACTCACTGCCGTCAAGTCGATTCCAACTTATAGTGACCCCCATTGGTTTTCTGAGGCGGTAAATCTTTACGGAAGTAGCTCGCCCCATCTTCCTTCCACAGAGCAGCTGGTGGGTTTGAAACATTGACCTTTTGGTTAGCAGCCAAATGCCTTATCCGCTATGCCACCAGAGCTCCTGTAATGTCTCACAGAACTTGTTATCTGTCAACAAAATGGCTCATGTGGTTGTGGAGGCTGGCAAGTTCCAAATGCATAGGTCAGGCATCAGCCTGGAGTATTCTCACTTGCATGGTTGCAGGGGCCAACAAACTCAAATCAGTTGGTCAGACAACAGGCTGCTATCTCACAAGGCTGTGGAAGCTGCCTCATGTCCCCATACCAGAGGTCAGATGATGATGAACCAGATGCAGGATCCAGAGCAAGAGAGAGAACTCTGCAAGGGCATTCATATATACATATGCAGACCATTCCCTTAAGTAAACGGAGGGTGGTGACTTAAGTCACACCCTCTAGTAAGGTGGTGACTTAACATACATCCCAACCTAATCCTGCCTCATTAATGTAATGGACAACTCACTTCAAAATGGAGCCATAACCACAGGCATACCAAAAAACCCAAAACCCATTGTCACTGAGTTGATTCTGACTCATAGCTACACTAAGAGGTCAGAATAGAACTGCCCCACAGGGTTTCAAAGGTGGTAAATCTTTACAGAAGCAGACTGACTCATTTTTCTCTCACAGAACAGTTGGTGGATTCAAACCACCAAACTCTTAGTTAGCAGCCCAATGGTTTAACCACTATGCCATCAGAGTTCCTTAATGTAGAGGCATACAGGCTAAGGTTTACAATCCATCACAAAATGTAGTACTATGGCCTGAAAGGCCATATTAAGTAGTTCACTACACATGTTCCCAGTCCCAAAATCCCTCAACATAGAATATAGACTTTACATCCTAAATATATCCCAAATCAATCTGTCTTCTTTTCTTCCACCACCACTGCCCATACCACTCTAATCATACTACAAACATTTTACACCTGAACTATGACAGCTTTCTAACCATTCTACTTATATCCTTTCTTGCACCTCTAATGCATTTTCCACAGAGAAATTCAAACTACTGGCCTGTTTTTGTTGTCCCTGCTTCTGGCATATTGTAAATTTTCAATGTATATTTATTGAACTGGGAAGCTCTGGTGTTGTAGTGCCTAAGGCATTTGACTGCTAACCAGAAGTCTGGCGGTTCAAACCCACCAGCCACTCCTCAGAAGGAAGGTTGGGTAATCTACTTCCGTAGACATACCTCCTCAGAAATGCAAAGAGGGGTTGCTATAAGTCGGATCCAACTCCACAGCAGTGAGTTTGGTTTGATTTATTTATTGAACTAATGAATAAGTGAATTTTTGTGTGGGGTCTTGTTGTGTGCTATTTAGTCAATTCCAACTCATAGTAACCTTATAGATCAGAGTAGAACTATCCCATAGGGTTTTGAAGGCTGTAATCTCTACAGAAGCAGAGTGCCTCATCTTTCACCCATGAAGCAGCTGGTGGGTTCAAACCACCTACCTTTTTATTAGCAACCAAGTTTTAAACAGCTGAGCCACCAGGGCATGAGGTCTACTTAACCAAATTATGAAAATTAAATGAATAACATATATAAGCTATAAAGCAGTAGTCGCAGTGGTTAAAATTTACACTAAGTGTGAAAAGCTCCTCCACCTATTGAGAGAAAACAAATTAGTTTCCAATATATGAGGAAAAAGGAGCTCTGGTAGCATAGTGCCTAAAACGCTTTGACTGCTAACCAAAAGTCTGGCGCTTCAAGCCCACCAGCCACTCCTTGGAAGGAAGGTTGGGCAATCTACTTCCTCAGTGATACCGTCTTGAAAATCCAAGGAGGGGTCACTATGAGTCCAGGCCAACTCGATGGCACATGACAACAACATAGGGAAAAATAGAGAGAAAGATGAGATATTTGAGTAGGAAGGAGAGAGTGAACCTTTTGACCCTTGCATTGTTATTTCTGTCAGAGAGGTTTTGTTTGTTTGTTTGTTTGCCTTAGGCTTTTACCTCTTAATTTTTCAGAAATAGCTATTGACTTAAGACATTTGATGTCAATACAAAAATAATATATCTTCTGTAATAAACGACAGAACATTTCAATAGCTTTACATTGAAGAGGATTAGAATGAAAACAAACATTAATGACCAGGAAAAAATGGCCAAAACATTTATAGTACAAGAATCAATTTGAAAGCCCAAAGAAAGAAAGAGACTCCATACAAGATCAGGGTCAGAAGGTGGGCAACTGGTCTTGTGAGGATACGACAAAGAAGAATCTCAGAGTCCAGTTCAACCACAGGAGACTACAAACCACTTTGCACTTGAGGAGTAACCTAGGGGGTTAATTGAAGGAAAGTTTGTGGGAACTGTGAAGCAGTTATTCCATTTTGTGC
>NW_006921650.1:4624535-4627090 GCF_000298275.1 Orycteropus afer afer | reverse complement strand
TCTTCTGTGTCTGTGTTAATTGGTTTCCCTTTTCTTTGTTGAAGAGGGTCTGTGCAATCCTTCTGCCTAGTCCGCCATCTTGCCCCGCCTCCTCTCCAATTTCTTCAGTGCAACTTGGACTTTTTCTTTTAATGCCATTGGCTCTTTATCATATGCTACCTTCTGAAATAGATGGATAGCAATCAATTCTTTTTGGTACAGTAATTCTGGTGATGTCCACATGTGAAGGTGCCATTTATGTTGTTGAAAAAAGATATTTTTCCTCTGGACTTCCCATTTGTTATCTTAATTAGCAAAAGAACTATTCTAACAGCTTTGCTTGCTAAACATGGAACCTCAGCCATCATGTAGTATATATTTTGAAATCAGAGGTTAGCTAATTTCTCAGAGGTTGTGAAAATCTATGTTTGTAGAGGCCTTAACAGTGCCCTAGGGCTTTTTTGCTCTGGATCTTATTTTGCATCTTATCTTCCATCATACTTTTCAAACATTCTGCTTTTCTCTTTTAGACTTTATGTAGAGAAAGACCTTAGAATACTATAAACCTAGTGTTATATGTCCTAGAACAGCTATTTGGAATGGAATAATTAATCTCATTTTACTTACAGCTTGTGTGTTTTATCCATTGACTTATGGGTCTTAAAAGTTTAGAGTTCAGACTGTGTTACGGACTTGACCTTCCCATGATCTTGTTGACTTATCTGAAGAGAGCCATCTGGCTGTAACATTGTCACTTCATTTCAGGTGGAGGTCAGGTATCTTAATCCTCAGCCACAGTTCTCTGTGACTCTTCTCCAAAGCTGTACACTTTGTCAGTGAGAACAAACTAACAATTTAACAGAATCCTTTCAGTTTGCTAGTAGGACCCTCAATAAAGAGAATGGTTATTTAACATAGGCACAAAGTTTGTATATTAATTAGTCAGAGCTTTCTTGGTTATAATTCAAACCAATCAAAAATAATTAGCTCACTTAACACATAGTCCAAGGATGAGACCTTCAGACTTGACAGGATCTAGAATTTCAAACCTTCTCTTTAATACTCTCTCACTCTTCATGTCTTGTTTCTTCTTCTCCATGCACAATGGTCTTTTTACTTCTTGCTTCAGGCATCTTCCTCCATGTAACCAGAGAAGATGACCAATTTCAGTCATGACTTTACATTGTCCCAGCTTGACCACCAATAGAAATAAGGCAGAATTCTTCCCTCTAGCTATATATCAATCTTAGGGTAGGACTTCCATTGTCCTTGCTTTGGGTTATATGCTTTCTCAGTTCTAATCAGTTCATCCAGGGGAATAAAACTCACTGCCGTTGAGTTGGTCCTGACTTTATAACCTCCTTGGGTTTCTGATTGCCCAACTTTCCTTCCGAGGAGTGGCTGGTGGGTTTGAACCACCAGCCTTCTGGTTAACAGTCAAATGTCTTAGGCACTACACCACAATGGAATACTGTAATAAGCCATGTGTAGGACATTTGTTCAGCCTTGTTGTAGGCATAAAGAAATGGGATTGGGAGACTCCCAGTAAGATGGTGGAATAGGCAGACAAGCTACACAGATCCTCTTCAACAAAGAAAAGAGAAACCAATTGACAGAGATACAGAAGATAATCCTGGAGTCCTGAACTTTGAAAGGAAGTATACAGAAGTGGATTAGGCACCAACTAGTAGAAAAACCTGAATGAAAACAGTGAGTACAGAGACAGATGGAGCTGCAGACTGTCAGCTACTCTGATGGCACCAATAGCTTGAATATGTCCAAGTGACATTGGGACATAAAAATTGACCTAAAAAATCAACCCTGGTTGCCAAGGGCTGCAGGGATAACTGTGCCGGTGGCCTATGACTAGGAAGGGAAACAGCAAGGAGGGAGACAACCTGAGCTGTGGATTTTTGGCTGTCCAGAGGGTGCAGCCATTTTGATTGTTTAAAAATGATGGGCATTTTGGATATTTGAGGTGACTGAGGCCACAGCCATTTTGCATGTTTATTAGCAGCAGCTACTTTGGATACTTAAAGATACAGCATTCTCACTCAGATTCCAGGATCTAAGAATAACCTTTGTTTGCTGAGAATGGCAGGGCCATATGAGAGCCTGACATTGGGAAAGGAGACAGGTGGTGAGTGTATAAGTGCTGCCAACTAGTGAACAGAGGGGCACAGTACCTTGCTTATATAGATAACATCTAAACAAAACAAATAAAACAAAAATCATGGGCAAGTCACTCCAACATACAATCACAAATATAAACACAAAAACATCACAATGACTCAGAGACAACAGAGCATCACAGTCCACACAAAAAAGCAAGATAATGCAAGAGACACAAGGAACCAAGATACAAACCCAGAAAACATCCCTGAGGAAGAAGCAGCTTTGGAACTCCTTGATAAGGAATTCAAAAGAATCACATTCAGGTATCTTCTATGGATTGAGAGACAGGTAAAGGAAAACACTGACAAAATTGAGGAAACCACAGAGCAAACCCTCCTGGAAAAATTTTGAAAGACAATACAAGAACAAAATGATAAAATTAATGAAAAATTAGAAATGAT
>NW_006921650.1:4600800-4623635 GCF_000298275.1 Orycteropus afer afer | reverse complement strand
CCTCAAAGAAAAATGATAAACCTTCACATCACAATAAAAAAGAGGACCAGCACAAATATTTAGCAAATACTAAAACAATAGCAAAGAAGGAAGTGATAACATGATTCATAAACACAATGAGCTCAGCACAGAAAATTATATGAAACAAAGAAATCAGCAATACCATATAGAAAAACACATAACAAAATGACAGCAACAAATTCATACTAGTCAATAATTACACTGCCAAAAGAGTAAAAAGAGAACCTACAGATTGGAAAAAATGTTCAGCAATGGCATATCTGACAAGGGACTTATTTCTAAAGTTTATAGAAAACTTCAACACCTCAAAGACAAAGAGATTAACAATCCAATTAAAAATGGGTAAAAGACAGGAATAGACACTTCATCAAAGAGGATATTCAGGCAGCCAGCAAATACATGAAGAAAATGTTCATGGTGATTAGCCATCAGAGAGATGCAAATCAAAACAACAGTGAGGTATCATCTCACACCAGCACTAATGGCAAAGTTCAACAAGACAGAAAATGACAAATGCTGGTAAGGATGTGGAGAGATTGAGACTCTTATACACTGCTGGTGGGAATGTAAAATGATGCTACCACTGTGGAAAGCAGTATGGTGATTCTTTAAAAAGCTGAAATTAGAAATACTACCTGACCCAGCAATCCCATTACTAGGTATATATCTTAAAAAAGTGAAGGCCAGGACAGGAACAGATATGCACACCCATGTTTACTGCAGCATGATTTACAATAGCAAAAAAGAGGAAACAATCTATGTGCCCATCAACAGAAGAATGGATAACCAAACTATGGTACATACACAAAATGGAATGGCATGCAACACTAAGGAATAATGTAGAATCTGCCAAACGCCATACAACATGGATGAATTTGGAGGACATTATGCTGAGTGAAATAAATCTATCACAGAAGGACAAATATAGTATTAGTTCATTATTATATGGAAGGAAACTTTGTTTGTTGGTTACGGGGGTGGGGGGGACACCACAAAAAGAAAAAAATGCATTGACCCATGTCACCTTGTCACCTTAGTTTTATGTTTGTCACTGTACATAAATTATATTTCAATAAAATGTATTAAAAAATAATAATAAGAAGAAGAAATGGTATTGGGAAGCATAACTGATACCCTATCACTAGCATGTAGAAGAGGGGAAATATTTTCAAAAAAAAAAAAAAACAGAGAGTGAGAGAAAGGATGTGCACTGCCCAGTAGAAATTATAGATGTTAAAATTTGATACATACATTCTCACACATTGATAATGTTTCTGAGGTTGAATACCCATGGTGTCTTATAATCTCTCCAATAACCAACACCCTTACATGATTTGATTAGGGGTATTTGGGAGGCAGAAGGGAGAAAGAATATCAGGACAACAAAATCAAGGTTGAAATATTACGACTTAGCTTCAATTTTCTGTTACTGGGGTATTTTTTCTGCCCTCATATTCCAGAAAGTACATTGTTCCTTTTGTGGCATTGAGTTAAAACAAGGAGAGTAAGAGATTTTTGACTTTTTTGTGTTTGTGCCTTCTAAATGCAATTTCAGCTATTATACCAGTCAAAGGAATACACTCTGCCAAATAGCATAAAGTGTTGAAAATGTGTCACACCACTTACACGATGTGATTTGATGGAAGTTCACATTTCTGTTTCCTTAACAACTCTAACAAATCCAGAAGATCCAGTACATTAATATTTAGGAATACTGTTGTTGTTAGGTGCCATTGAGTCAGTTTTGACCTATAGCAACCCTATGTACAACACTGCCTGGTTCTCAACCATCCTCACAATCCTTGCTATGCTTGACTTCGTTTTTCCAAACACTGTGTCAATCCATCTCATTGAAGGTCTTCCCCTTTTTTGCTGACCTTCTACTTTACCAAGCATAACATCCTTCCCCAGGGAATGGTCCCTTTTGATAATGTGACCAAACTAGGAGAGATGAAGTCTGGTCACTCTTGCCTCTAAGGAGCTCTCTGGCTGCACATTTTCCAAGACAGATTTGTTAGATCTTCTAGCAATCCATGGTATATTCAGTAATCTTTGCCAACACCATAATTCAAATGCATCATCTTCTAAGATTTTCCTTATTCATTGACTACTGTTGTTGTTGTTAGGTGCCATCCAGTTGGCTTCAACTCATAGTTGATTCTATGTACAACAGAACGAAACACTGCTTGGTCCTGTGTCAGCCTTACAATCCTTGCTATACCTGAGCCCATCATGGCAGCCAGTGTGTCAATCTTTCTCATTGAGGGTCTTCCCCTTTTTCACTGACCCTCCACTTTGCCAAGCATGATATCCTTCTCCAGGGAATGATCTCTTCCAACAACATGACCAAAGTAGGTAAGGCCAAGTCTGGCCATTTTCGCTTCCAAGGAGCATTCTAGCTGCACTGCCTCCAGGACAGCCTTGTTCATTCTTCTATCCATGGTACTTTCAGTATTCTTCACCAACACGACAACTCAAAAGTATCACCTCTTCTGTCTTCCTTATTCATTGTCCAGCTTTCACATACATATGAGGCAATTGAAAATATCATGGCTTGGGTTAGGTGCACATTAGTCTTCAAAGAGATATCTTTTTTCTTCAGCACCTGAAAGAGGTCTTTTGGAGCAGATTTGCCCAGTGTAACACGATGTCTGATTTCTTGACTTCTTCCATGGCTGTTGATTGTGGAACAAGTAATATGAAATCTTTGACAACTTCAATCTTTTCTCCATATATCGTGATGCTGCTTATAGGTGCAGTTGTAAAGATTTTTTCTTAATGTTGAGGTGTAATCCATACTGAAGATTGTAGTCTGATTTTCATCAATAAGTGCTTCAAGTAGTTTACACTTTCAGCATGCAAGGTCATGTCATCTGCATATGGCAGGTTGTTAATGAGTCTTCCTTCAGTCCTGAGTCCACATTCTTCTTTACATAGCTCAGTTTCCCAGATTATTTGCTCAGCACACAGATTGAATAAGTATAGTGAAAGGATACAATCCTGATGCACTCCCTTCCTGATTTTTAACTATTTCATTGACTACTCAAAAACCAAAAAACCAAAACCACTGCCATTGGATGGATTC
Source organism: Orycteropus afer afer (assembly GCF_000298275.1). Lineage (NCBI taxonomy): Eukaryota > Metazoa > Chordata > Mammalia > Tubulidentata > Orycteropodidae > Orycteropus > Orycteropus afer. The sequence goes on along the minus strand of NW_006921650.1, from coordinate 4,620,529 downwards.
TGATTCATAGTGACCCCTATTGGGTTTCCAAGGTGATAAATCTTTACAGAAGTAGATTGCCCCATCTTCCTTCCATGGAGTGGCTGGTGAGTTTGAACCTCCAACCATCTGGTTAGCAGTCAAATGCCTTAGGCACTGAACCACCAAGCTCCTTTCATTGACTACTAAAACCCAAAACAACCAAACTCACTGCCATTAAGTCAGTTCCAACTCATAGTGACCACTCCTTGGCTTTCCAAGGCAGTATCTTTATGGAAGTAGATTGCCCAATCTTCCTTCTGAGGAGTGAGTGGTGAGTTGAACTGCCAGCCTTCTTTCTGGTTAGCAGTCAAATGCCTTAGGCACTGTGCCAACAGAGCTCCTTCTTTGACTACTAGGAGCGGGTGAAACTAGTAATTTCCTTTCCATTTTGTGATAGGATTTGGAAAATATAATGTTGCAAGGATAGTTCTGGTTAAACTTGTAACCCAAGAGAATGAGTAATTTATTAACTTAGCAAATTACATCTTTAAGTTACTTTTTTTAAGTTTAAAAATGAATTCAAAAGGGCATCAATGGAAAAATAGAGGAAACACTGTTACCTAGTGACAAAATAGGAGATAAATGACAATTCTAAAATGTCATGGCATCACATTGCCAAAATCTCTTTCAGGACTTTTTAAATAAGTCCCACTGAATATATATCATTATAATGATTCTTAGAAGCTTGAGATCTGGAGGTTCCAATGTGGTATCATCCCTGGAATTATCCAGGAGCTGACCAAGTCTGCTAAAGTTCTTTTGCAGACAAGCTGACTTGATTTTTATTGCCTTCCTTATGGGGATAAACATGCTTTTTGAGCTGTAGTAACAAAGATAACCATATACCAGACACATAAGTGTGTTAGATTTCTTGTTCCAATCTTTAGAACACAGGTGTGCAATTTAATAGTCATGTGATTTTAGCTCATCAGACCAATTACAATTTATATCAATGTGCATTGTATTGTTGTCTTAATTGATTGATAGACTACTTGGTAGAACAGTTTTTATCAAACTAATTTTGGTCATCAATTAGAATTAAAGAGAAAAACAAGCAGGTAAACAAAACTTGAACTTCTTGAATGATTACAGAAATGTTTTCTGAGTAATGAATGTTGGGTCATATGATTAAGGCAAACCAATCCATAAATTTGGGAATTATCTAAATAATTCAAAGTGGTCATCATCCTTTGATTATATACATGGAATTTGGGTTTGGAATTTCTCTCCTCCCAGGGAGTCCTGGTGGTACAGTTCTTAATGGGCCCAGCTGCTAACCAAAAGGCCAGTGGTTTGAACTCACTAGCCACTCCTTGGGAGAAAGATGTGGCAGTCTGCATCTATAAAGATTTACATCTTCGGGAACCCTATGAGGCAGTTCTACTCTGTCCTATAGGGTTGCTATGGGTCAGAACTGACTCAACGGCAATGGGTTTGGTTTGGTTTGGTTTCTCTCCCCTCATCAAATTTCAAGTGCCCTATCAAAGATTAAGCAAGGTCCTTGGATCAATATGGTACAATCACCTAACAGTATTTTAATGAATTACTAGGACCATCAATTTTATAAGAAAGTGTGGGGGAAGCCATTAAGGAAGTAAACAATACAAAAATAATATACTTTATATTTTTAAATTAAACTGCAAAGATGTTTTCTGTCTGTAAGCATGTGCTAAAGGGGCAGGGAGACACCATCTTCCAACTTCCTCTAACCCCACAAGAGGAAGACATAATCACCATCAGTAACCCAAGGTCTATTCCTGCAAGGCCAGACATGCTGCCTCCCTCCAGCCCTTTCACCAACCATTCCTCCCAAAGCACCCACCACCTCTCTCCTGGGTTCAAAAATTTGCTGCAGTGGCCACACAGTACTCACAGATTATGGGGTTTATTAGGGAAGCACCAGGCTACAATTCAAGTTCAGGAAAAATGCCCAGTCTCTCTCAGCCAACAGTCTCTCACAGTCTCTCTCCCAGCAATGCATGTCCTTCAGTGTCTCACTCAGCAATGTGTGTCTCTTGTGTCTCTTTCCCAGGAGCACGTGTCTCTTTCAGCAGCATGTCTTCCTCCACCAGCAGTCAGAGAGACCTCTACCTCTAGTAGGCCTCCTTTTGAAGCCAAAAGAGTGGCCAAACCAACCAATCATAACATCAGAATTCTAAGCACCTGAGAGAGAGTGTGAACCTCCCAGAACATTGTTTTGTGCCACTCCCAACAGAAATACCCCAGGTGGACAAATTTAGCAATCAGGAGCTCCTCAGTTACTCATGGCAAATTCCACCTAGGAGTTTACAAAGACTTATGGGTAGAAAAACCATACTAAGTAATTTACTACACCACATCATGTCACTTTGGCTATAACTCCACACCCTTAGAATGTCATTTAACTATCTAGTCATAAAGGATGTTTTGCTAGACAAATTGAGAAGTACTAGAATAAAAAAAAATACAAAACATCTTCATCCTTCTACTTTAATAGGGAATTATACATTTTTGTTTCTAAATCCCATAACAGAGGAAGACAATTCTCTTTGGAAAGATTCACGGGGAACCTAGACTTCTATGCTCTTACTTAGGAAAATGATGGGCTGGTAATGCCTGTATCTATTTGGTCAATTTTTAGATGCACCTGTTTGAAAGCTATTAACATTTATACTAAGAAATGAGAAAAGCTAGATAATTTTGAACAATAATTTGGGATATGTGACACCTCTTTGAATTTCTGAGGCACCACCTCTACAGAAACATATTGCCCAATCTTCCTTCCAAGGAGTGGCTGATGGGTTTTTGAACTGCCAGCCTTCTGCTTAGCAGTCAAGTGCCTTAAGCACTATGCCGCCAAAGCTCCCATTATTTTATGTTTAATAGTTTTATTTTGAAATAATTTTACTTTTACAGAAGCGTTGCAAAAATAGTGGAGTCCCCAAATACCATTCTTCCATTTTATGTAAATGTTAACATTTTACATGAGCATGATATGTTTATCAAAATTAAAAAGTTTCCATTGGAACAGCATTATTAATTAAACTACCAATATCATTTGGATTTCTTTTGTTATTTCACTAATGACTTTCCTTTTTTTTCCTTTTCTATTCTAATAGCCAATTGCATTTATACCAAAAAACCAAACTCACTGCTGTGGAGTCAGATCCCACTCATAGCGACCCCTCCTTGGATTTCTAAGGTGGTATCACTACGTAAAGAGCTCTGGTAGCATAGTGCCTAAGGCACTTGACTCATAACCAGAAGGCTGGCAGTTCAAACCCACCAACCACTCCTCGGAAGAAAGGTTGGGCAATCTACTTCCATAGTGATACCACTTCGGAAACCCAAGGAGGGGTCGCTATGAGTTGGGGTCAATTGGATGGCACATAACAACAACAACAACAACATCATTACAGAAGCAGATTGCTCAACCTTCCTTTCACCTTCCTTTCGAGGAGTGGCTGGTGGGTTTGAACCGCCAGCCTTCTGGTTAGCAGTCAAGTGCCTTAGGCACTATGCCACCAGAGCTCCTAATTGCATTTATAGGATATGTATTTTTCACTTTTCTCTTTTCATCTTCAAAATAGCAGAATGGACAAAACCATTTTTAAGAGCTTTGATCCTTCAAGTTTATCAACGGCTATTAACAGTTGCATATTCTCATTAAAAGTAGTGTTTAACTTATTTTAAGCAGGCTGATTGTTTTTAAATCAATAAGAAATTTATTGTGTGAAGTTTTAAACTTGAGTATAACAGAAATAGGAGTTAAAAAATTACAAACATTTTAAGGCAGTGCACAATCTCTTACCTTCTAGCAAAATCCTTTGTACCTAGAAAATGATTTTCTGATAGGCTTGTTGTTGTTGTTGTTATGTGCCATGGAATCAGACCGGACTCATAGCGACCCCTCCTTGGGTTTCTGAGGCAGTATCACTACGGAAGTAGATTGCCCCATCTTCCTTCCGAGGAGTGGTTGGTGGGTTTGAACAACCAGCCTTCTGGTTAGCAGTCAAGTGCCTTAGGCACTATGCTATCAGAACTAGATATGATTTACTACAGGAAAGCCCTGAATAATTTTTGTTTGGAATTTTTCAACTCACTTACCACTTCTAGCTCCAACTAGTACTCTCTTATGACACAGATAAATGTTGAAGTGCTTGAAGGCAAGGGGCTATTCTAACTCATTTTTGTATCCTGAAGATTACCTTGTTTGATAAATATTTGTTGAATTAATGAACATGTGAGATTACCTAGAATCTTCCAGCTGGAGTAAATTTGAAAACTTGAAACATCCCCGGGTTAATTAGACCCTAGAGCCTCCACCTCTGACTGCCATTGAGATGTTTTGATGTTACTAGTGTCATAGAGACTGATGGCTGATGTGTTATAGACAGCTTCACGGAAAGTCATGAACCCTGGTAGAATATTGCTAGAAATCTCACCAACTTTTAAATGTCTAATGTTTCTTTTCAGAGAGAACTAACAAGAGTTCTTATTTCTCACAAATGTTCAGTTAAATAGAGAGATATGTCCATAACATAATAATAAATATCAAATGAAGTGTTGTTCATATCTTGCTCAGCTGTAAGCAAATTCCTAGTAATGAAGGTATCGTTCAAAAACCAATCATTCCAGGGCTCTTAATACTGACATGCAGAGTGGACTAGGACAGAGATGATCCCAGTTGTCACCCTACTGGTCTCAAAGTGTCACTGTCCTACTGTAATGTCAAAAATGTCAAATGTAAATCACTGCATAATGTTGCAGAAAATGGAAAACAAGAGGTGTTGGAGAGGATATGGAGAAATTGAAACTCTCAACCACTGCTGGTTGGAATGCAAAATGGTATACCTATTTGGGAAAGCATTTTGGCAGTTCCTCAAAAGGTTACACATGGAACTATCATATGACACAGCAATCCACTTCTAGGTATATACCCAAAAGAACTGAAGGCAGGAATGCAGACAGAATTCTATTCTTCAATGTTCATTGCAACATTTTTCACACTAGTTTCAGGTGGAAAAAACTGACGTGCCAATTAACAGATGAATGGCTTAACAAAATGTGGTAAATACATACAACAGACTATTATTCAGCTATAAATAAAAATGAAGTCCTACTACATACAACCTGGATGAACTTTGAAAACTTTATGCTGAGCGAAATATGTCAGTCACAAAAGAACACCGACTGTATGACTTCACTTATATGGTATTCTGCAAATATAGAGAAAGAAAGTTTATAAGTTTTAAGTGGTTACCAGGAGTAAGAGGGAAGGAAGAAGAGGAGGTTTTTTATGTTAATAGTGGTAGGATAATTAGGAAAAAGATAAGGATAAGTGTTGCATAAGAAGAAGAGTTTAATCAAGGCCATTGAATTGTTCATGTAGAAGCTGTTGAATTGCTGAGTGTTTTGTTGTGTATATTTGCATTATAATTTTTTAAAAATTAATCTCCAAGGCCTGAGTTTTTTATTTTCTTCCTGTCTCAATTCTGGAAGTTTTACTAGTTCAACCTCATTTGTATATTCTCCTGGCATTACATGCAGTTAGTTGTTTTGTGTTTTGTATAATTTCATAAATAACCTATATTATCCAAAGAATTTATGTAGGAACTTATTCATATATGAAAGCAAAGAATTCCTGCTAAGCCACAAAGTCACTACCTTTTTTTTATTTTTTAAGCCTGAGGGACTTGAAAGTCTCAATATGTTGCTAGAGCTAATTTCTAGTTAAATCTTGTGGATGTTAACTTCTTATAAGCCTATTTCATCCAGGAAGAATGTTAGCTGCATCATAGAATAATTTGTGTGTTATGCATTTCCCAAAACACCGAGAAGACATCCATGTACAAGAGGTCCTGAATACGTATTTTATGAGTATTTGCACCCTTCTGCATGGGAGCTCTGGTAGCATAGTGACTAAGGCACTTGGCTGCTAACCAGAAGGCTGGTGGTTCAAACCCACCAACCACTCCTCGGAAGGAAGGTTGGGCAATCTACTTCCATAGTGATACTGCCTCAGCAACCCAAGAAAGGGTCGCTATGAGTCAGGTCCAACTCGACGGCACATAACAACAACAACAACAGCATGGTAAGGGCTTTCTGAGCAAAGAGCACTAGCACCTAGTTGAAGAATGACTGAATTGCAAACTTATTTTAGAGATTTGAGATAGTGTATTGCTTCAAGCCCTCTCAGATGAGAGAATTCGTATACATTCCAAACAAAGTTGTCTCTCTCTCTCTCTCTCTCTCTCTCTGTCTCTCTGGAAAGGAGGATGGGTATGTGCCAGCAGCATCTATATAAACTCAGTTACCTAACTTCAGAGTTCCTCTCCTGTGATGCAAACCCCACAACACTTGCAGGTATATCTGGCTTTCACTGTGTCACCTGTGGGGAACCAATACAAGATGCTCTGTGAATAAATAAAAGAGTTGTTCCCTGACCCAGGGATCTTGTGATGTTTGCCTATGACAGCCCAATTTGTTAACTTCCAAGCAGAGTAACATATCAGACCCTTCATAGTTTCAAACCTAACAAAGGTCCTATCCACTCTTAAATGCGTTCTTTTCCTCCTCCAGTCTAGTTTCTTCATTTTAGGTAGCTTGATTTTAAAATAAATAAATAAATAGAATAATCAAATCATGCTACATCCATGCTTAACCCCATTCAAATATTTCCCAGCGCTCTTTGAGTAACGTTCAGAGTCTGTTCAGCGGGCTTTCAAAGGCCTGCTGGTTCTGGCTCCTGCCAACCTCTCCAATCTTATTCGGTTCCATTCTGCCCCTTGTCCATTCTGCTCAAGCCACACTGATTCCATTTTAATTCCCCATCTACACTAACTTCCTACACAAAATAAGATACTTGTGAAGGCCATCCTTCTTTTTGCAACATTCTTGCTCCTATTCCATACACTGATGGTACCTTTTCATTTTTCCATTATTGGCTCCTTAGATGATGCCTCCTAGAGAAGCTTCCCTATTTCCCCCCTACTCTCAACTGTTATCCTTCATCATGCTGTTCTTTTCTTTCAGAGTATTTAGTACAATTGTATTTATTTGTTTAACTTATTGTGTCTCCTACCCCATTAGACTCTAATCTGCATGAAAGTAGGTGTCATATAATATTGTTCACCACCATATAATAAGAATTTAGCTTAGTACCTAGGAGCTCAATGAATATTTGGTAAAACCATTAACAAAAGAATAAATTGCCAGTATTACAGGTATTCCTATTGTCCCTTGAATATATAATGTATATTCCTTACTCTGTGTTTCTATGTACTAGTTCTCTGCCTGAATTACCCTTTTGTCTTATCATCATTTGTCCAATTTGACTGATACAGGTCCCAAATTAAATCCCATTCTTCAACTAAAGTTAAAGCTTTAGTCCCAAATCTTTTTGAATGGGTTGCTCTATAATGGTTCCCCCAGCAGAACCCAACTGCTCTGCATTTTTGCTGCACTCATTTTAAGCATTGCTTATTCTGGAGCCTGTTTATATACTGCCATATTACACCTTAAGCATAAAGAGTGTGTGTGATTCTATCCAGTACATTTTATGTTCCTTTTGGGGAGGGACCATATCTGAGACTTCATTTATATTCCTTACGGGGCACAAGTTATACTTTTATTGAATGGAATTCAGCTAAAAATATACTTAATTTTTAGGATAGGCATAATTTTTAGGATGCCTGTTTTACCTGATTCTCCCTGTGCTCTAAATATGCTTTACCCATCCTTCTCCCAGCCTTTGTTTATACTGCCTTCCTGCTTGGAAAAGGACCCACTCATTTTTATGTTGATCCTTTAAGGATAAGTTCAAGCCTCACCTCATCCATAAAATCTTTTCAGATTTTTCTAATTGTCTTTTCGTTTTTCTCTGAACTCAAGGCATTTGTTTCTCTACTATTTATTTCTAACTGAATCAAATAAATAGTAGATTGCAGCCTGTACTATGGCTTAAACATCTGTATTGTATCTAAAGCACGTTGCACAGCTGGTGCGCATAGGAGGTGTTCAGTAAGCTTTTGCAGATTGTGTAGCATGAGCAAGTTGTCTTGTGAATTGCTTTTCCCTCTAAAAAGGAAAGGGGGAAACTTTCAGTTAGCTGAGGGGGCTGTCATTCATTTGGGTGCAAATTAATTGAGGTCAAGTTTTCTTAGAAAAAATTATTATTTAGTTTTCTTTCATTTAATATACTTGGATGATTAAATCCTCTATTAAAATGGTTGCACAATATCACTAAAAATGTATTAGTTCTAGGACTCAGATTGGGCTCATTTTTATTAAAGAATGAGGAGGAGAAGGAAGGAGTGGAGGTAGGAGGAAACGACTAAAAAGCATATGTGACTCAGTCATCTTTAAATGTAGTAATTAAAAACTGTAGTGAATATATATTTAATATAGTTACTAAATCTGTTCTTTCTTTCAGGTGCCTGAGCTGGATTGAATTGAGACTTCTTCATGAACATTCCAGTGCCTTTCAGGCAGCTGCTATTAGTAGGGAATTACTTGATGGTCCCTATTAATCAGTTTGGTAAGGTTTAACTTGAAGTCACTTGCTCTTGTGCTCTATCAAATAATAGTTGGCATTTGGTATCAATTGTGAGATTTCTTTTTTTCCTCTGGCAGCAATTGAAATTAATTTGATTTTCTTCCTGCCATGCTTATCCTTATAGAACATTATTTCTTCTTAGTTTTTGACATATTGGTTGCTTGATGCACAACTTGTGCTCAATCTTCCCCCAGTAGGGTACCTAGCCTAATTGACAGTGAAGAAATTGGCCTATCAGATCACCCAGCATGTCACAATGGCAGACACTGCACACAATCCAGGTGTGCTTACCCTTTGCCCTCTTTCTACAACTCTATCTGCCTAGCCTGGGATGAGACTCTCAAAGGGGCATTCACGCAAATTCAAATTATATTAAGAGTTAGATGTTGTGGTAGGAAAAGGAGAAGCTCTGGATTCAGATAGAGCTGCTTTCTCATTTCTGTGTGACTTGTAAGAAGTCATTTAGTCTCTCTGTACCTCAGTGACATATACATGCATACATATATACATACATACATACATATTTGCTGTTGGGTGTCATTAAGTAGGTTCCAACTCATAGTGACCCCATGTGACAGAGTAGAACTGCCCTATTTGGTTTTTCTTGGCTATAATCTTTACAGAATCCGATTGCCAGGTCTTCCTGCTGTAGAACCATTGGGTAGGTTCGAACTGCCAATCTTTAGGTTAGCATTTGAGCACTTAGCTGTCATGTCACCAGGACTCCTTGTTCACATAATACGTCCTTCATTTATATAGATAAGTGTGTGTGTGTGTGTGTGTGTGTATTTTTTTTTCTTTGAAGAGAACTTCTATCCTGCAGTTTCAACCCAAAAGGAATAGCTATGATATTTTTTTGGAGGCATATGTCAACAAGTCATTCTTTAAAGGATCCCTTGACTGGAATAGCTTGGGCTGAGTAAAAGAACAGCCTTCTCAGGGGCCTGTGGACATTGCACCAAGAGTGATTTATGTCTTGTGATAGCAAGTGCTCACCTTTGGAACCACAGCTTGAGGAAGCTTTTGTGTAATGAGTTTTGTGTAACTCTAATAAACACAAAAACATCTACTTTATAAACATGTTCCATGTGGACTCCTGAGGCTATAGTGCTGATGAGCATATTTCTTTTAATGAAAAAGAAGATGAACTGCAAGCACTCAATTAGAGAGGCTCATTCAGATCACTAGAAGCTTTCAGGTTTGAACACAATAGAACAGGTTTCAAGGGGCTTGAGCAGGAGGAACTTTAATGTGAGAAACACTGAACTTGCTTTTATTCTTAGCGGCATCCTTTGCTTGTCCTCCCTCTAGACTCAGAGCTGTGCTGCTGGGATTAAACTCATTTTCCGACAAACTCTTTTTGTTTCTTTTAATGCTCTGCAAACGGACTCTGAAATACATGCATGTTAGTCCCTGTGAGTGCAAACAGTTTGACAACACAGTAGCAGTAGATGATTTCCAGCTCTCACCCGATGCCCCTTCCCATTGCAGAAGCATCCCAAGCCTTGGGATGATTCTCATCCAAGAGTTTCATGGTTCAAATGTTTGCAAAGAAAATAAAGGTTTGCAAAGAAGATGAAGTGATTCTCATCTAGTACTGCCTTTGCTCATGGACGATGGTTCAGAAACCAACTTTTTGTCTTTCAGATCAGCTTGTTGGTAATGGAATTGTAGGCAGTTGATGGTGCAAATCATCAGAATAAAAACCTCTGAGAATAATGATCCTCCCACCTGCAGAATCACCTTAGTGTGCAGATACAAACATTCCAAAGATTCAGATGCAAGCCTTTTCCAGTTTAATGCTGTTAAAATTAGGACCATATCTCTAGCCAGATCCAGGACACAGCAGCAGAGTTCTAATTACATCTATTGCTTCCTTGTCTTCCTCTAATTTTCTTTCCTTCAGGTGGCCCAATCATTGGCATGCCCTATTTTATCCACATTCTTGGTATGTTTTTATTTTGACCTTTATTTAAAATAAGAGAAAGAGATTTGGGTCCCAAAGCAACAGAAATAGCTGTTTCAACAACTCTACTTCTTTTTGTAATAACCTGTTCAGTAGAAATATATTTTACTGAACACAAACACCAGCCATACACTGTAGCACACACTAGAATTCAATAGTGAACACAGAAACAAACCCTTACAGCCCTAATCAAATAACCAGATAAATAAATAATTCTGGTTTATGATCAGTGCCATGGGTGAAAATACAGGCTACAGTAAGAACTTGTTGTTGGGCAGCTGATGAAGGCTAATAAGTCAGAGAAGCTTCTCTGAGGAAGTATCATTTAGACCAAGGACTGATGGATGATGAAGTGAAAGAAAGAGAAAGACCATCCTGGATTACAAGAACAGCATATGCAAAGCCCCAAAACCAAAATGGAGCTTGTCATATTGGAGGAATTGAAAGCAGAAAAGTGTGGTCCAACAACAGAGAGCTGAGGGAGAATGAGCAATGGTGCTGGAGCGGAGTGGCCACAAGTAGGATGGAAACTGTTACGTTTTTAATCTTTGAACATGAGATACCATCGAGAGGTTAATCAGAATGGAGATGAGATCAGATTGGTTAATGTAACTGCAGTGTGTAGAATACATTTAAGAGGGGATGTTGTTTTAAATTATCTCCACAAATTCTTGGATACTATTCTATTCAGGAAATGAAGCTTAATTCCCTTCACCTTGTGTGTGGGATGGGCTTAATGACTCGTTCCCAATGAAGAGCATGTGGTAGAAATGAAGGAATACATCTAAGACTAGATAACAAAAGACAATTGTGGCCTCTGCTACACTTTCACTTTAATCACTTGTTCTGGAAAAAGCCAGCTGTGATATTGTGAGGAACTGAAATCTTTTGACAAGAAACTGGGTCCCCTGCCAGTTTCTTCTCCTGCCTTCACAAGACTGCAGCCTCTGCCAACATTCTGAGACTTCAAGCCAGAACCAGCCAGCTTAACTGTTCCAGATACCTGACTCTCAGAAATTGTGTGTGATACTTGCTGCTAAATGTTGGGGTGATTTGTTCTGTAGCAATAGATAGCTAATATAGGGTGTGAAAATAAGAATGGTAGTAGGTAGTGCCCACAGGAGTCTACAGAGAAACCCTCAGTGAGATGGATTGACACATAGTGTATTCAAACAGACCAGTGATCATGAAGATGACATAAGACCAGGCAACACTTTTCTCTGATATATATAAGGTCATCATGAGCTGCAACCAACTCAATGGCAACTAACTAACGTCCAGGCAGATGATGATGGATGCTTGACTGAAAGTGATTTTTTTTTTTTTTTTATTCAAGGTCAGCTCCACTCATTCTTCCCAGAATACAGCATGAGGATTAAAGCCTAACCATTGGAAAGCTGTAAATGTGGATTTGAGTCCAGGCTTTATTACTTAGTTACTAAGTGAACTTGCAAAGCCTCTCTATATCAAAGATTTATTTATTCACATAGTGGAGTTAACAGCATTACTTCACTTTTGGATTACATAAAGTAATACATGGAAAGTCCATAAAAAGGGTTCTAAAACATAGTAACTGCTCAATACGTATTACCTGCCAGTTTTTGTATTATAATTAAGTATCTAGTCATATAGATGATAAATCTTCTCTCCCAATTTTGTTCTTTGCTATCAGACTCATCTCCATTAAATATCATTATGTTACATTTATGTTACTAAATGTCACCTCAACATTTAGCAACAAAAATATTCATAGATTACCTATTACTTTCTAAATAAAACTCCCAATTCATTAGCCTAGAATTGAAGGTCTTCAAACCTCAACCTTGAATGACCATCTTGCTACCTGTGTGAACCTCTACTCCACACGTATTCATCTTCTCCTCAATCAGCTTCCTTCTTTTGTGGCTTGTGATATTTGGTTGAGTCATTTAATTTTTCTGACTCTTGGTTTCCTCATCTGTGTTCTGCCTTCTTCACTGTCATTAATAATAATAAATACCTGCGTCTTCACCGTCATTAATGGAAGTTCAGTGGTTGCACTATGACTTCGTCTGCGAACTCATTCTACTCCTAAGAAGCCTGAGCCATGTACAACTCACATTGTGCATCTGCTTACATAAAACAAAATAGCAAAGAGCATCTCTCTGGAGGTTTTAGCAGCTGTGAGGAAGCACATCGGACCTCAGGCCTCACTGGTATTAACTCACTTTCAGGACATCCAATCCATCATTCTTACCTTGTTTCCCAGCATGAGCTTGAAATGTGGTGAATCATTGCTGATGCATGCTCAGTCATGTTCTATGCCTAATTAACTTCAGTTAGTTCATGTTCACAGAACAATCCAAGGCCACTGTTTCTTTACACATTGAGTCAAAGAATATGAAAAAGAAGATTTCTTAATAAGTCTGGGCAATAGAGCCTCTGCTGACAGCTACAGAGATGGCTTCAAACCCTCATACTGGTGAGGACCTCAAGAGCCAAGGGGTCTGAGAAATGAAGATATTTGACTTCTATTGAATGCAGTATAGATCTATAATTTTAAATAGTGCATCCTCACAACAATTTCCCATTTGTATAGGCCTAGATGATTGAAAAGTATGAGCATGTAATTTCCACTGTCTAGGGGAAAGATGAGGCAATCTACTTTCGTAAAGATTTACAACCTTGGAAACCCAATGAGGGTCGATATAAGTCGGAACCCACCTGATGGCAGTGAGTGAGTGAGTGAGTGAGTGTCCCTGGTGGTGCAAACAGTTTGTTCTTGTCTATTAACCTAAACATTGGTGGGTCAAACCCATCCAGTGACACCATGGAAGAAAGTTCTGGCAATCTGTTTCCATAAAAATTATGGCCAAGAAAACCCTATGAAACAGTTTTACTCTGCAACATATGGAGTTACCATAAGTCAGAATCAACTTGCAGACAATGGATTTGTTTTATTTATTTTTGTTGTTGTTGTTTATACTCTATACTGAGGTTATTATTTCTGGTAGAATGACCATCAGAATCCAGAAGCAATACCTGAACTGTCTTTTATCAGTCTCTTCTTCCTCTCTCCAAACCACCTGAAAGAAGAGAGAAGCTGCTGAACAGATGAGCTTTCTAATTTGTCAAGGACCCAGCAAAAATGTTTTAAACATTTAGTTTTCTATTGCTTGAATTAGCACTAAAACACAATTATTATAGTTCATCTAAAGTAAGGCAGTGATTTTTGCAATATGGTATATCATGAGGATTTTTTGGGAAAATTTTTGCAACTTATTCTTCTTGCATTCATATTTTCAATACCAAACCCAAAGTTTTTCTGTGTAATTTTGCATTTAAACATAATTTCCACTATCGAGTGATTTAACAATTTCATTGCCTACTTGAATTATTTAGCCTTTATATAGCTATCCAAACATGAGTGTTACAAGAATCCTTATCTAATATTTATTATTTTACAATGCATCTGATATTTCAATAGCTTCTGAATGTAAATCTTATTTATCAATGCCTTTGAGATATAGCCTCAGTTCCAGCATTTTTTTTTTTTTCAATTTTTAAGTAAACTTTTTCTTTCAGAGAAAGACATAAATCCTAAGTGTACCACTGAGTGAATTTTTATAAACTAAACACAATTACATTCTATTTCATTTTAATTGGTTATTTCTTTGTGGATAATCAAAGAAACCCACCATAGTATTAGTTTCTACTTCCTGTCCATCAGTTTGTCTTACTGTGTTGATTTTGAGTGTTGCTGTGATGCTGGAAGTTATACCACTGGTATTACAAATACCAGCAGAATCACCCACTATGGACAAGTTTCAGTGGGGCTTCCAGACAAAGACAGACTAAGCAAGAGGACTTGGTGATCTACTGAAAAATTTGGCCAGTGGAAAACTTATGAACAGTAGTGGAACATTGTCTGATACAGTACTGGAAGATGAGCCCCTCGGGTTGGAAGACACTCAAAATATGGCTCAGAAAGACTTGCCACCTAAGACAGAGTTGACTTTAATGGCATGGATGGCAGAGTAAAGCTTTAAGGACATTCATTTGCTGATGTGGCATGACTCAAAAAGAAGAAACAGCTACAGATATCCATTAATAATTGGAACATGGAATGTATGAAGTATGGATATAAAAAATTTGGTAGTTGTCAAAAATGAAACGACATGCATAAAGATTGATATCCTAGGCATTAGTGAGCTGAAATGAACTAAAATTAGTGAGCAATTTTAAATCAACAATCATGTGGACTACTATGCCAGGAGTGGCAAATTGAAGAGGAGTAGCATCACATTCATCATCAAAAAGAACATTTCAAGATCTATACTGAAGTACAGGAGCTCTGGTGGGGTAGTGCCTAAAGCACTTAACTGCTCAATAGAAGGCTGACGGTTCAAATCCACCAGCCACTCCTCAGAAGGAAGGTTGGGCAATCTACTTCCGTAGTGATACCACCTCGGAAACCCAAGGAGGGGTCACTATGAGTCGGATCTGACTCGATGGCAGTGGGCTAGTTGATTGGTTAAACTGAAGTACAACACTATCAGTGATAGGTTAATATCTATACATCTATAAGGAAGGTGATTTAATATGACTGTTTTCAAATTTATACATCAACTACTAATGCCAAAGATGAAGAAAATGAAGATGTTTACCAAGTTCTGTGGTCTGAAATTGACCAAACATGCATTCAAAATGCATTGATAATTACTGGTGATTACAATGTGAAACGTGGAAAGAAAGCAGAAAGATCAGCAGCTGGAAAATATGGCCTAGATGATAGAAATTATTCTGGAGATAATATGATAAAATCTTATAGGACCAACAACTTATTCATGGCAAATACTTTTTATCAGCAACATATACAACAACTGTGCTTACGGACTTCACTAGATGGAATATACAGGAATCAAATCAACTACATGTGTGGCAAGTGCCCACAGAGAAGCTCAAGATCTTCAGTCAGAACAAACCAGGGGCCAACTGCAGAGCAGATCAACAGATCAACACGCTCATGTGCACGTTCAAGTTGAAGCTGAAGAATATTAAAACAAGTTCAAAAGAGCCAGAGTGCAACCTTGAGAACTTCCTATCTGGCTTTAGAGACCATCTCAAGAACAGGTTTGATGCATTGAACACTAATGATCAAAGACCAGATGAGTTGTGGGATGACATCAAGGATATAATATGTGAAGAAAGCATCAAAAAGACAGGTAAGAAAGAGAAGATGAAAATGGATGTCAAAATTAACTCTGAAGCTTGCTCTTGAACATAGAGTAGCTAAAGTAAAAGGAAAAAATGATGAAGTGAAAGAGCTGAACAGAAGATTTCAAAGGGCAACTCAAGAAGACAAAGTAAAGTGTAATGAAATGTGCAAAGACCTGGAGTTAGAAAACCAAAAGGGAAGAACAATCTCCACATTTCTCAAGCTGAAAGAACTGAGGAAAAAGTTCAAGCCTTGAGTTACAATACTGTAAGAATCTTTGGGCAAAATATTGAATGACACAGAAAGCATCAAAAGAAGATGGAGGGAATACACAGAGTCATTATATCAAAGAGAATTGGTCAACATTTAAACATTTCAGAAGGTAGCATATGATCAAGAACTGATGGTACTGAAGGAAGTCCAAGCTGCACTGAAGACATTGGTGAAAAACAATGCTCAAGTTGAGATATTTCAAAAGCAGATACAATGCTGGAAGCACTAACTTGTTTATGCCAAGAAATTTGGAAGGTAGCTGCCTGGCCAAACAACTGGAAGAGATCCATACTTGTGCCTATTCCAAAGCAAGGTGATCCAATAAAATGGGGAAATTATTGAACAATATCAGTAATATCACACACAAGTAGAATTTTACTAAAGATAATACAAAAATAGTTGCAGCAGTGCATTAACAGGGAACTGCCAAAAATTCAAGCCAGATTCAGAAGAGGGCATGGAATGAGGTTGCTGATGTCAGATAGATCTTGGCTGAAAGCAGAGAATACCAGAAAGACGTTTACCTGTGTTTTACCGACTATGCAAAAGCATTTGATCACATGGATAATAACAAATCATGGGTAACATTTCAAAGAATGGGAATCCCGGAACACTTTATTGTGCTCACGTGGAATCTGTACATAGACCAAGAAGCAGTCATTCAAACAGTACAATGGGATAGTGCATGGTTTAAAATCAGGAAAGGTGTGTGTCAGGATTGTATCTTTCAGTGTATTTACGCAATCTGTATGCTGAACAATAATCCGAGAAGCTGGACTACATGAAGAAGAATGCGACACTAAGATTAAAGGAAGACGCATTAACAGCCTGTGATATACAGATGACACAACCTTGCTGAAAGTGAAGAGGACATGAATCACTTACTGATGAAGATCAAAGAATACAGTTTTCAGTATGCATCAAACCTCTACATAAAGAAAACTTGCAACATCATGATGAACGGAGAAAAGATTGAAGTCATCAGGGAATTTATTTCACCTGAATCTGAATTCAATACCCATGGAATCAGCAGTCAAGATATCAAATGATGTATTACATTGGGCGAATTTGCTGCAAAAGATCTCTTTAAAGGGTTAAAAACAAAGATGTCAATTTGAGTACTAAGGTAAGCCTGACCCAAGCCTTGCTATTTTCAAATGACTCATCTGCATGTGAAAGCTGAACAGTGAATAAGGAAGACCCAAGAAGAGCTGAAGCTTTTGAGTTGTGGTATTGGAGAAGAATACTGAAAGTACCATGGACTGCCAGAAAAACTAACAATCTATGCTGGAAGAAGTGCAGTCAGAATGCTCCTTGGAAGCAAGAGTGGACAGACTTTGTCTCACCTGCTTAGAGCATGTTGTCAGAAAGGAACCACTCCCTGGAGAAGGATATCCTGGAGGGTTAGTGTAAAAGGGGAAGAGCCTCAACAAGATGGATTGATGTAGCAGCTGCAATGGTGGTCTCAGTTATAGCAAAGATTGTGAGGATGGGGCAGGACCTGGCAGTATTTTGTTTTGTTGTGTATAGGGTTACTGGGAGTAGGAAGTGACTCAGTGGCACCTAGCAACAACATAATATTAGCTTCCCTCAAAAAGCAATATATAATTTGCAAAATGCTAATTGTGTTATGATTTTCTTTTCAGTTAGATTTGTAATTGCACTACTTAATATGGTTGTTGCCATAGTAAGGTGTCATCGTTTCACTTCTGACTCTTAACAATCTTATAGGACAGAGTAAAACAATAGCTCCATATGGTCTCCTAAGCAGATCACCAGGTCTTTTCTCCTGTGGAGCAGCTGGTGGGTTCAAATCTCTGAACTTCCGGTTAGCAGCTGAGTGCTTAAGCATTGCACTACCAGGGCTTCTATACCTTCACAGTGGGACCTTTAATTTAAGAGAATTTTATTAATATATTACAGTCTGTGCATGATTATTACTGATTTAGACTTTATTACATCTTACTGTGTGTATAGACACGTGTATCTTCATTAGCGTGTGTGTGTATTGGGAATAGAGATGGCACTGATTTGAATGTTTTTAATCACCAAGTGTATGAATTGAGATATTTTATAATATTTATATTTTAAAACTAAGCCTTTGTTCTTAGTCCTTGACAGAATAGCTGAAAAACAAATTCACTTCAGAATTTACATGTTGTTGTGTAATTTACATGTTGTTGTTGACATGTGCCGTCAAGTCGAACCGACTCATAGCGACCACTATGGAAGTAGATTGCTCAACCTTCCTTCCAAGGAGTGGCTGGTGGGTTTGAACCCCAGCCTTCTGGTTAGCAGTCAAGTGCCTTAGGCACTATGCTACCAGAGCTCCACAAAATTTACATACTAAATATTAATATTCTAGTTTTGAATATGCAACATTGTAAGTGGAAGGGACCTCAGAGACAGTGAGCTCTCATTTTACACATGAAGAAACCCATATATTTGAGTGAGTGGCCTGAGGTCACACACTGGTTAGAGGTTCACCCAGGGTTTCACCACTGCCCACTCTCCACCTCATTCAACCCAAATGCCTTATTACTCTCTTCTCTCTGCACCAAACTGTGAGAACCAGCACTCTTACTGACCCCTCACTTTCACTAACAGGGGAATTTCTCTGCAGTGTTCAGCACTCAGTAGTACGTCGATACCCCCTCCACTTACAGGGTCCTGGCTGGGGCTGCCCTTTAGATAGATATACATTATAGTAGAAAGGGGTGGCTGTTTTAACTGTATTTTTTTAAATAACTCAAAATGACAATTTGGGACTTGGGTTGAAATGAAAAATGGTTTTCTATCTTTGTTTTCAGTGAAATCATAAAACTCTGATTACAATCATTGGCCAAGCAGTAGACATGCTAATGTAACATGGGATCTCAGATTGTTTCCAGCTCCAGTTTATGTACTCCAAGCTTAGGGCTCTAAGAGTAATATATTGTACTAACTAAGATCTTCTGCAATCCAGATAAGATGTTTACAAAAATATAGACTCAAAAAAACTTTCCTGAAAGAGATAGAAAATTAATGAATCAATGATAGGAAATGAAAAATCAACTCTTGCCTATAAGTTGCACAGGTGTCTGTGTGTGTGTGTGTGTGTGTGTGTATACACATAAACACAACAAGGGAGGATTTAACGGTAAGGAGTATATAGCAGCTGAAGTTTGTATCTCTTCAAACATCTAACCAAGTCTGAAGTCAGGATCACTGTGATCACTATGTCTCCTGTTATATTTCTAAGCAATTTCCTAATCTAAATGTCTCAGTAGAACAAGCCAGTCATTTGCTAAAACAATTTTTGCATCTCCTTAAAATACATTCTATCAGTGATATTCCTAAAAAGATGTTGCTCTTTTATTGTTACCTAAATGGTTCTCTTGCATTCAGACATTATTTCAAGGTGCTAAAATTATTTTTGGAAGTAGGTAAAATATAGAGAAGGGAAAACAAATTCTATAAATTGCCATGGGGCAGGGGGTAATTCCCTCTATGATAATTCCCTCTATTCCTTCTATGACTGGGTGGGTAATAGGGTACATGTGTAAGGTTGGTGTCTTAGCTCTCTAGTGCTGCTATAACAGAAAAACCACAAGTGGATGACTTTAACAAACAGAAATTTATTTTCTCATATTTCAGGAGGCTAAACCAAAAAAAAAAAAAAAAAACCTCACTGCTATCAAGTTGTTCCTGACTCATAGCAACCCCCATTGGGTTTCCAAGGCTGTAGATCTTTATG
>NW_006921650.1:4596264-4600230 GCF_000298275.1 Orycteropus afer afer | reverse complement strand
GTAGTGATCAGAAATAGATGATAAAAGGTCTAATTTGTAGTTGGCAAGTGGCACATTACTGTCTCAAAGAAATTATGGTGATATATTCTACAAAGAATCTATTAAAATCTAAGTTAATGTTTGGTAAAAGAAAATTGCAAAGTCAACATTGTTTATACAGGACAATGGATTCTGAGTCCTAAAATGAACTCAATTACATGGAAGCTTTTAGGAATCACGATCATTTAGGCTTATTTTGGTCTGTTGGTCTTTTTTTTTATAAATAATCATTCACTGTGATGCTGAAGTCAGTTGACTGTTCTCAGGAAAGATTTTAATTAAATGCGTAAATCCTCAGGAAAGCCTATGAAATACTTATAAAGTTGCCACTGAAATTTTCTGTCAACAATCTAGCAGTAAAAGGTCATTTAAAAGAAAGTTTTTTACCTGTTTGGAATTGAATTGTGCCCCTCTCCCCCAAGGACCCCTAACACCTATACCTGTGGATATAATTCCATTTGGGGACAGGATTTTCTTTGTTGTGTTAATGAGGTCATATCACGGTAGGATGTCCTAAACCTAATCACTTCTGAGGCAGATGGAGTGGAATAGACAGAGGTAAGCAAGCACACACTGGGGACGACAGTAGCACATGTGAAGGTCACCGAGGAACCAAGGAGCACCAGCACCCATGGAAAGAGAGCCTTCCCCCAGAGGCAGTGCCTTGAACTCTGACTTCCAGCCTCCTGAGCTTGCAGAAAATACACTTGCCTTTTTTAAATCATCCTCTTGTGGTGTTTCTGTTACAAGAGCACTAGACAACAAAGACGCTTTTGTTGCCTAAAGATCACAAAAATTTCTTACAGTTTCAGCCATGCTGAGTAGCTGGTATTAGACTTACCTTCCCACCATCAATAACCATAAACTTGAACTAAAATATGCAAAGGAACTGTTTGCAGATATGAGACAGGAGCCTATGCAAGGTTACAATCCTTGAGAGAGAAGGAACACACAACACAGTAAGGCCACAGTCACTAAGGCTTTTTCGTTGGAGACAATTCTGGATTACGGTGCAAGGAGATAGAGTGTGTCTTATTCTAGGTTCTCTAAAGGAGCAAAAATCAGTGAGATATAAGTACAGAGATTTACTTCAAAGAAATGGCTCACACAGTTACCAAAATCTGCAAGTAAGGCAAAAGGCTGGAGACTTCTACAGGGTTATGTCCCAGGAGCTGAAGGATGGGCAATGAGAAGAATACAGGGTTCAAGGGAAGAGGAAGGGTCGGGGGGAACCTTTGTCAGAACATCCGTGGAAGATGATTACATTATATATTATGGAAGAGCAATCAGTCCAGTATCTGCCAAACCACTAAGAATCATAGGCTAGCCAACGTGACGCATAACACTAGCCATAATGGAGCCCAAGCAGGAAGTGGTAGACAAAATGCCAAGTACTTTTTATGATTTTAAAACAGTTTATAAAAATGTGTGCCATTCATTAAAAAATCAGATTCATTTTTGAAACTGGGACCTGGAAACTCACAAGCAAACCAAAACATTTGTTTTTCTTGTTGCAGTATAATACCTTACAAAACATTTTGATAATCTAAATCTCTTCCTTTTTTATGTTTTTATCTTTAACTTCTAGGAAATCTAGAGAAATGGGTATGTGGATGCATGCTAGTATTTCCTTACCTAGTAAAATTATTTTTTAAAAAAATTCCAATCTCCAATAAGAAATTATTGCATTGATCTTAGAATCAAGGAGTAACTTAATGGACAACTCTCAAGTGTAATGGCAGACAAAGCACGTCCAAGGATAGCTAAGTAATTTGCTGAACTGGATGCTGAGCTTGTCTGCTCAAAGTAAGGATTTTATGGTTGCATAATTGAGGCAGAGCTTCAGTCCTAACTTGAAACCACTTTTAGATTGGGAGAGTAAAACTGGATCAGCCTCACAAGAGGCAGGCTTCACCCCTGCGTGACACATACCCTTAATCTGCTCACTCACTGCCTAGAGTCATTTCCTAGTCATTGTGACCCTTCCTTGGGTTTCTGAGGCAGTATATCTCTACAGCAGTAGATAGCCCAATCATCCTTCCAAGGAGTGGCTGGTGGGTTTGAACCGCCAGACTTATGGTTAGCAGTCAAATATTTTAGGCATTATGCCACCACTGCAAACAATGGGTGAGCATGGTAAAACTTCCTGGAATGTTTTGTCCAAATAATCATTACTATTCCCTTCAAATCCACCCAGATATGTTAAGAAAACACAAAATACAATGGACCTAAAGACAAAACACAAGACAAGAAAAGGAAACTTTTAGGGTCATATCCCTGACACCTCACAGGGGTCTGTGCTTACTCTTGGCTGCCTCTGGGGAAGAAATGCTTTAGAAGGAAAAGCATGAGTTGTAATATCAGGTTGGGATTCAAATTCATCTCAGGCTCTTGCTAACACTGTAACTTTTAGCAAGTTGCCTGAATTCTCTCAAGTTTTGGCTAGTTTATATTAAAAGAGAAGGTATTAATACTTACCTCAGGAGCTCTGGTAGCATAGTGCCTAAGGCACTTGACTGCTAACCAGAAGGCTGGCAGTTCAAACCCACCAGCCACTCCTTGAAAGGAAGATGGGGCAATCTACTTCCGTAGTGATACTTCCTTGGAAACCCAAGGAGGGGTTGCTGTGAGTTGGGTCTGACTCAACGGCACATAACAACAACAATACTTACCTCAAGTGTTGCCAAGAATTAAAGGAAAAATGGTTGTGAAAACCTCATACATGCCTAGCTAAATATTGGCCTCTCCCCTCTACTCATTTCCTAAAATTTTGTTGCATAATTTGAGTATGAGTTTCAAAGGATGAAGAATGGGAGACCATACTGTTTTACCTCAGATTTGCTCCTTCCACTAGATTTTTCATGTTGGTGTGGTGATAAAGGTTGTCTATGGTATGAACACAAAGCTTATTCCATACTTGACTCCTGCCTAGTGAGCCAGGCCTAAGAGCCTCTAATTGCTTCTTTTTTCTCAGTTTGACAAAGCTGAGTAAAAGCATTGTGAGATAGAAAGATTATCTTGATGTGTTAGCTTGAGTAGGGCAAGAGGGTAGATGAGAGGCCCAGTCAGGGGCTTCCAGGAATTCTGGTGTAGTAAAGGGAAAAGAGATAGGGAACATGTTGGAAGACTCCAGGAGAATCCCTAAAAATGAGTGGAGAAAGTTTGGGGTCAGGACTTTGCTGCTATTTTGCTGTCTGAGGAACCTGAAGGTAGCTTCTGCATTGGAGTAAAGTGGGACCAAGTGGTGGTGAGTGACAACAACCTCTACAGCAGTGGTAAGGGGGCTGTCTTCCACCCCAGTGGTTCATATGTAGTAGGTGTTTATAAGATGGGATTTTGTAATTCAGGAATTGACTACTTAAAGAGTGGTTTTTACAATGATATCTGCAATTAGAGTATTTGTGCAAATATGAAATCCCTTTATAAATGAGTATGTACTGAATGCAAAGCAAATCGAGGACATCAAAACAAAACAAGACTTTAAGATCATCATTTACCCATTCTTCATTCATTCAGCATGCTTACCGGACATGCATCATGTACTCAGATGTTGGGAATATAAAATTACAAGCCCAGTTTCTGCCCTAAGAGATATAGGTTCTACCTAAGACTGTATATGGCAAAGTCATTCACTAAAAAAGGATATGTGAAATTTATGTTCTAAGTAGTAACATTTCTTAATTTAAAAACATTATGTCAACTTAATTTTTTCTTTGTCTCTTATTTCTCAAAAGCCCACGAACACTTCTAGAACAATAAGGGAAAAAATGTGTGTGTGTGTGTGTGTATATATATATATGCATATATACACACACACACATATATGTATGTATATATACACACACACGTGTGTGTGTGTGTGTGTGTGTGTATAAAACCAAACCAAAACCAAGCTCACTGCCGTCGAGTCTGATCCTACGCATAGCA
>NW_006921650.1:4588041-4595009 GCF_000298275.1 Orycteropus afer afer | reverse complement strand
AGTTAATTAGGCCTCCCCCCAGTTTTAATTAGGTTTGAACCGCCAGCCGTCTGGTTAGCAGGCAAGTGTCTTAGCCACTATGCTACCAGAGCTCCCATATCTATCTATATCTATATGTATATCTATAGATAAGTATATGTTGGTGCATAAACTGATTTGTTTTGACTGATTTTATCTGTCAGGGCAATACACAAAACAGTCATATCAATCAAAAAGTCATTTCATTTTGTTTGTGTTTTAACACTCGCCAGCCTAGGGCTTGTCACGGACAAAGGTTTCTTGATTACATTACTGTGGTGAGCAGTTGCATCGCTTCTATGGGAGCCATGCCAGAGACATCCATCAAGAGAGAATTTATCTATCTATAGAAGGCTGGCGGTTCAAACCCACCAGCCACTCCTCGGAAGGAAGGTTGGGCAATCCTACTTCCGTAGTGATACTGCCTGGGAAACCCAAGGAGGGGTCGCTATGAGTCGGGGCCGACTCGACGGCACATAACAACAACAACAACATAGATATAGATAGATATATGTACATAGATAGATACCAGGATATAGATATATTCACTTTTCATTCATTCTCTGGCTCTCTTCTAAACATACAGTACTAGATTTTCTGTTCCTGAGGCCCTGGAAGGCTGAATTTTTAGTACACTACCGGTGTGATTTATGTATTTAAAAACTGAGAACTATCATCGACTTTCTTAACATTCTCCCTTATCGTAAGAGAGAAGAATGATGCCTAAGACTATAAAAGCAAAGGCCAGAAAGATCACATCTGTTAAGAAATTTTTAAATACAATCTTTCGAGGTATATGTTGGTGCATAAACTGATTTGTTTTGACTAATTTTATCTGTCAGGCCAATCCACAATACAGTCGTATCAATCAAAAAGTCATTTCATTTCGTTTGTGTTTTAACATTCGCCAGCCTAGGGCTTGTCACAGACAAAGGTGACTTGATTACATTACTGTGGTGAGCAGTTGTGTCGCTTATATAGGAGCCATACCAGAGACATCCATCAAGAGAGAATTTATCAGTGGGCAAGTCAGCACTTAATGAAAGTGTCAATGGCTTTCACAGAAAAGTTTATCTTGATTCCTGTTAAAAATCTTGAAAATAAACTTCACACCTGAGTATAGAGTAAGATTCATGTTTGATACATATATTAATCAAACATATTGCTGAGATCCATTGTTGAGATCAGAGGGAAATGTTGAAGACAGAGCAAAAGCAACACTATTCAAGGTCCTTCTACATTCGTGAAAGCTTCCATTGGGTCTCATCTGACAGCAGGGTTACATGCTTCTAACTTAAATCCAGGAAGTAGATCCCAGCTTGTACTTTGAGTAACCAAAAAACCAAACTCACTGCCGTCAAGTCATATCCTACTTATAGTGATCCCTCCTTGGGTTTTTGAGGCAGTATCACTACAGAAGTAGATTGCCCAACCTTCCTTCCGAGGAGTAGCTGGTGGGTTTGAACCGCCAGCCTTGTGGTTAGCAGTCAAATGCCTTAGGCACTACACCACCAGTACTCCCCAGAAATCTGGTTTGACAACTCTTCCAGGTGATTCTCATGTGCACTCAACTTTGAGTAATGTGGTTCTCAGACTTGAATGCACATCAGAATCACCTGGAAGAGTTGTTAAAACAGATTTCTAGGCTTCATTCCTGGGAAGTTGCCAGACAATTTGCATCTCCATCAAGTCCCAAGATGATGCTGATTCTGCTGGTCTGAGGTCATTACTTAGAGAACTACTGCTATAGAAATCAACTGCACATATACTTGAATTTGCAGCTCAACTGGTCTTTAGTGTAAATGACTTTTCGTGTTGCACGGATTTACCTTCTTCCTTCCTAACACTTGTCCTACACCCATCCTCTACCTTCTCTACTAAGCACAATGGTGCACACTAGTTCCCAGAAATTTCTATTCTTAATGCCCATTTTCCACATCAGGAAACCTAGTGACAGCACTGGGTAAAATTATGGCGCTTTCTCTTCACTTTTCAATGCTTACTGTGTTTTGTTTGCTGTTGTTATTTTAATTTTACCTTCTGAAGAATTTCTGAATATGTCTCATTAGTAGTCATAATGTTATACTTGGCACTTAATGATTTCCAAGCTTCTGAGCAGGGTGAGAAATCAGAGACTGACACTTAATTTTTTTTTTTTTTTACAAAGCCATCTTTTTGGTTTTTCTTCTAATACAAACCTACCCAAGTCTCTTATCTGAGTTGGTTTTAAAAGCCATTTTGTGTGACAAATTGTGTTACATTCTTTTCTTGCACACCGTAGACATTCTTTCATGGACTGATTAACAGACTATAAAGATCTCTTATAGAAGTTATATAGGGTAGTGGTTAAAAGCATAGGCATTGCTGACAGAGAACCTCAGTTCAAATTTCAGCTTTGCTTCTTCATAAATAAAAGGTGACCTCCAGCAAGTTAACTTTTCCTCTCTGAGCCTCAATTTTCTCACCTGGATAATAGAGAAAATGCCTTCCCTTTGGATTATTATGAGCATTGGCTTAGATGTAAGAATAAGCATTCTAAATAGAAACCATTATTGTTTCTTTAAAAAATCCCTTTCCACAATACAAAAAGTGAATGAACTGTTGAATGTAAAATGATTCTGCTTTGTAAACTGCAGCCAAATCACAATAAAAAGTTTAGGTTTCTAAACTTTTCAGACCTTCCACATTCTCCTAATTTTATATTTAAAAATAAAAAGCTCTATGGAAAAGTAGAGGAATGCATTACCTTTGCATATACTGTACTGAATATTACGGGAAAGTACTGTTTTCAAGCCACATGGTATTCTTGTTATGGTATAGCGGTGTGTTCACTTTACATTTACTCTTATTTCAGTAGTGGTTGCCTAAATCAACATTAGCTAACCAAATTCAGACAGTTCAAATAAACATCAGAGCACTGGAGAGGACTCTTCCCCAGCCAACTATGTCATGTTGGAATGTTGGGTTACCACAAATATTCAAGAAAAACTTTGGGTATCCCATCTTCTCCTGCTCCTAATATAGGATATTCATGTTACAAAAGTATTTGCAGCTAAGGTGAGACAAACCTGGAGATTACATATACATAATATATATATATATATATATGAATAGAATAAAATCATTTGTGCCAAATTTTAGCTGCTTTTATTTTTTAAATGAAATTTGTAATTTAATACTTCTCAGGCTTTAGATCCTTGTTCGTGGAATGTAAATTAATCTCTTCTGATGGAGCATCAGCTAACAAAGAGTCTGGTTAACTTAAGACAAAACAAGATGTGGAGAGGAACAAAATAATGAAATTGATTGGATTGAAGAAAATGGATGACCAGGGCAGGACAGAGCAAAAAGCACAAGAGCTGAGGAGTCCTGAGACATTCTTTGACTCCCCCTGGAGCTCAACTGCTTTTCCATCTGTGTCATTCTGCTCAAGAAAGAGGAGTCTGTCTACCTGGTTTAGTGTGAATCCAGTTCTCATACTTTGTTAAGGGAGGGCAGAGTACTTTGAAGGACAGTCTCACCTACAGGATGCCATATAATTTCTGGGGCCTAGAGAGAGTTCATCTGCTATAACCACACATAAAGAGAATGGATGCTAAGTAGGCAAAAAGAAGTATAGACAACTGGTACAAATAGCACATAAATATATTTGAACAGGACATATTCATCTAATTTGAAAGAAAAGATAGCATCACTGTAAGACAACACTAAAATCATCTTTGGATAAATATAACTTTAGGCTTGAAGCTATCAGAATATGTTGTATACCATGTTATGCACACTGAATTATATAAAAGTTAAAATTTAATGTTAATATCCAAATGGCAAGATAAAACTCATTAGATGGAAAAATATTCACTTGAAAGGTTAATTTATTCATACCTAATATAATAGCTATTTTGGTGTCCACTTCGAATAGTACGAGCAATAAAAACTTTGGCAATATTGCTAATTTATTGAAAACAGTATAACCAGTGAATATTTAATAAAGCCCCACACATTTTAATCTTCTTTCCATCTTGTCTAACAATTTCTGTCTCAGGAAATTAATTTAATATTTTTAATGCTTAATATTTTAATTAGTGTTCAATTTAGAGAGATGGAATAGGAATTTAAGCTTAAGACAAAATTGTATCTACAGGCTGAAGAAAGAGTTAAAAATATGTAAACCCTGGCCCTATAGAGCACCAACTGGCAGGCAAGAAAAGGCATAGGAGACCACCCTGGGGCAGTGGAGAGAACCCACCACACCAGAGAAATTGCAGCCACTCCATGGATCTACCTTCAGTACCTGCTTTTATTGGTAAACTTGGGACCACTGGGAGGGAGTTGAGATTCCTCCAGCTCTGGTACTGCTGAAGTGTGGGAATAGTGAGGAGAATAAAGTCTCAAGTGGGTGGGCCCTGGGACAAACTCCCATTGCAGATTGGGACAGTTATCCTCTGTGCTTTTTGGCACAGAGGAGCCTGGAAACCAGGGTTTCTGCAGCTGTCTGAAGCTGGTGGTAAGTGGTGGCCCCCTAGCAATTGGAGTCTTTGCTGAACTTGAGCTGTGAGCCTGTGAGTAACAGTATAACATCATCATTAGCAACCCACTCAAAGCCCTAGAAACTGCTCCTGGCACCTTAGAGCTTCTCTCTCTCTCTCTCTCTCTTTTCTTCCCCCTTTCTCCACCTCTACCCTGCCTCATTCAATAGAAAAACCATGTTCAGCCACCATAATAACTGCTAGCTCCAATCCTAAACTCCCTTTACAACAAATCGAGACCTGCATCCACATTCCACACAGTGATTCCATTACCATAAGAACACCTGAATTGATAGCCAAAAACAAAAATAAAAAACACCAGCTCCACCTTTTCAAAATATTAAATTATAAAACCAAGACAAAGCAAATCAATACATAACTAATGGTTAAAGACAACTCCAAAATGTCTAGGAAACAACAGGCAACCTCAAATTAAAAAAAGAAAAAAAAAATCAGGATAAGACATTAGAAGTAAAATTCCAAACAAAAGTCTCATTAAACATGGAGGAAAAAGAGGCAATAGAATTATCTGAGAAGGAATTTAGAAGGAATGTTTATAGAGCTCTACAAGAGCTCAAGGAAACCCCAAACAAAAGCAAGGAGAACACAGACAGTACCCTGGAAGAACTCAGGAAAACCATACATGAACAAAATAACAGGATTAATGCACAATCAGAATTCATACAAAAACAGCAGTTAGAAATCCAGAAGATGAATACCAAAGTCACAAAATTGCACAATACAGTGTAAGCACAAAAGAATAGGATAGAATTGGCTGAAGAAAGCATTTCCCAACTAGGAGACAAATCCCTGGACGCTAGCCTGTATGAAGAAAATCAGAACAAAGATTTAAGACAAATGAAGAGAACCTAACAGTTACATGGGATGACATGAAAAGAAACAGCATACACCTCATTGGAATTCCAGAACAAGAAGAGGGGGGAAAAAAAAAAAACACTGAGAAAATTGTGGAAGACCTACTAACAGAAAACTTCCCCCATATCGTGATGGAAGAAAAGATACTTGTCCAAGAAGCTCATAGAACCCCATACAGGATAGATCCCAAGAGAAAAACACTGAGGGATATCATAATCAAACTCTCCAGAACCAAAGACCAAAGAAGAATTTTGCAAGCTGCCCAGGACTAAAGAAATATTACTTATAATAATCAAACAGGCTGAGCTCCAATTACTCAGCAGAAACCATACAAGTAAGAAGGCAATGGGATGGCATATATAAAACACTGAAGGAAAAGAACTTCCATCTAAGAATCCTATATCCAGCCAAATTGTCTGTCAAATATGAGGGCAAAATCAAGGCTTTCTCAGACAAAGAGAAATTAAGGGATTTTGTGAAAACCAGACCAACCCTACAAGAAATGCTTAAGGAAGTCCTTCCAATAGAGAACCCACAACAGAGAACATCAAAATCAGGATACATGACATTAACCCTAAAGCCAAATCAGAACTCAAAATAAGACCATAAAACAGTGTACGCTAAAAATCAAGGAAGCCAATCTGTACACGACAACAGCAACTAACCAAATAGAGAGAATAAAAGTTCTAGGTACAAACTTCCAAATGGAGAAGAAAACAGGACAATGTCCTCATAGAACAGACAGTTCTAAAAATATAGAGACAAGAATTCCCTCCAAGGTAACAACAGAGAAAGTTAACAATCCCCTTAAGCAAATCAAGAAGGAATGAAAACATGTTGGTTTAGTAAGCACAAAATCAACAATAAAGAAGAAAAGAGAGGAAGCACTTGACAACAAAACGAACTCAGCACAGAAAAGTATATGGACCAAGGAAACTTCAACAACACACACAGACACACACACAAATAGAATGACAGCAGTCAATTCATACCTATCACTAATTACACTTAAGGTGAATGGACTAAATGCACCAAACAAGAGAAAGAGAGTGGCAGACTGGATAAGAAAAGAAGACCCATCGATATGCTGCCTACAAGAGATCCACATTAGACACAAAGATAAAAACAAATTAAGATTTAATGGGTGGAAAAGAATATACCAAGTCAATGGTAACCAAAAAAGAGCAGGAGTGGCAATATTAATTTCTGATAAAATAAATTTCAAGATGAAAAACAACATAAGAGACTAAGAAGGACACTGTATGATGCTGAGTCGATTGACAAATAAGACATTACAATAATAAATATTTATGCACCCAATGAAAGTGCTCCAAAATACGTGAAGCAAATATTAATCGAATTAAAAGGGACAATAGAAAACTCTACAATACTAGTAGGAGACTTTAACATCCCACTTTCAAGGAGGGACAGATCAACTAGCAAAAAACTCAACAAAGGGTTCCGGCAAGATGGCGGACTAGGCAGAAGGATTGCACAGAACCTCTTCAACAAAGAAAAGGGAAACCAATTAACACAGACACAGAAGAT
>NW_006921650.1:4579155-4580906 GCF_000298275.1 Orycteropus afer afer | reverse complement strand
AAAAAAAAAAAACTCAACAAAGATACAGAAGAACTCAACAACACAATCAACCAAGTCAACCTCATAGACATATACAAAGCACTCCACCCAACAAAAGCACAATTCACATTCTTCTCCAGTGCACATGGATCCTTCTCCAGCATAGATAATATGTTAGGAAATAAAACAAGCCGCAATAAATTAATAAACATTGGAATACTACAAAGGATCTTCTCAGACCACAATGCTCTAAAATTAGAAATTAATAATAGGAAGATCAAGGAAAAAATATCAAACATGTGGAAGTTGAACAATTCACTTCTCAAACTATGGGGTAATAGAACAAATAAAAAGTGAAATTAAAAAAAAAATTCCTAGAAACAAACAAGAATGAAGAAACAACATACAAAAACCTATGGGACACAGCAAAAGCAGTACTCACAGATCAGTTTATAACAATAAATGCATACATCAAAAAAGAGGAAAGTAACAAAATCAAACTCTAACTCAACAACTCCAACAACTAGAAAAAGAACAACAAAAGAATCCTACAGTATCTAGAAGTAAGGAAATGATAAAGATCAGAGCAGAAATAAATGAAACAGATAGCAAAAAGCAAAAGAGAAAGACAACAAAACAAAAAGCTGGTTCTTTGAAAAGATTAACACAATTGACAAACCATTGGGAAATCTAACAAAAGAAAAGAAAGAAAAGATGCAAATTACAAGAATAGTAAACGTAAAGGGTGTCATCACAATAGAACTAACTGAAATAAAAAAGATACTGGCAGAATGTTATGAAAAATTGTACTCCAACAGATTTGAGAACCTAGAAGAGATGGACAAAAATCACAAGACCTACCTAAACTATCCCACTCAGAGACAGAATACTTGAACAGACCTATAACAAAAGAAGAAATTGAACTGATCATAAAAAGAACTTCCCACAAAGAAAAGTCCTGGCCCTCATGGCTTCATTGGAGAATTTTACCAAATATTCAGGGAAGATTTGACACTGATGCTACTCAAGCTATTCCAGAAGATAGAAAAAGATGGAATACTCTCAAACTCATTTTATGAATCAAGCATAACACTAATACCAAAACCAGGGAAAGACATCACTGAAAAGGAAAACTATGGACCAATATCCCTCATGTACATACATGCAAAAATCTTTAACAAAATCTTAGCCAACAGAATACAACAACATCAAAAAAATTAATACGCCCTGACCAAGTGGGATTCATACCAGTTCTATCTACAAGGGAGGTTCAACATCAGAAAAACAATCAATGTAATCCACCACATAAACAAAACAAAAGAAAAGAACCATATGATTATATCAATCGATGCAGAAAAAGCATTTGATAAAATCCAACACCTGTTCCTGTTCAGAACTCAGCAAAATAGGGATGGAAGGGAAATTCTTCAGCATAATAAAAGGCATATGTACAAAGCCAACGGCCAAGAACATTATTAATGGAGAAAGACTCAAGGCATTTCCCTTACGAACAGGAACCAGACAGGGATGCCCCTTATCACCACTTCTATTTAACATTGTATTGGAAGTCCTGGCCAGGGCAATAAGACAAGAAAGAGAAATAAAAGGCATACATATTGGCAAAGATGAAGTAAAACTATCTCTGTTTGCAAACGATATGATCCTGTACATAAAAAAACACAAGAGACTCAACAAAAAAAACTACTGAAACTAATAGAGAGGTTCAGCAATGTGGCAGGATACAAGGTCAACATACAAAAATCAATTGGATT
>NW_006921650.1:4559777-4579055 GCF_000298275.1 Orycteropus afer afer | reverse complement strand
TGGGATTCATACCAGTTCTATCTACAAGGGAGGTTCAACATCAGAAAAACAATCAATGTAATCCACCACATAAACAAAACAAAAGAAAAGAACCATATGATTATATCAATCGATGCAGAAAAAGCATTTGATAAAATCCAACACCTGTTCCTGTTCAGAACTCAGCAAAATAGGGATGGAAGGGAAATTCTTCAGCATAATAAAAGGCATATGTACAAAGCCAACGGCCAAGAACATTATTAATGGAGAAAGACTCAAGGCATTTCCCTTACGAACAGGAACCAGACAGGGATGCCCCTTATCACCACTTCTATTTAACATTGTATTGGAAGTCCTGGCCAGGGCAATAAGACAAGAAAGAGAAATAAAAGGCATACATATTGGCAAAGATGAAGTAAAACTATCTCTGTTTGCAAACGATATGATCCTGTACATAAAAAAACACAAGAGACTCAACAAAAAAAACTACTGAAACTAATAGAGAGGTTCAGCAATGTGGCAGGATACAAGGTCAACATACAAAAATCAATTGGATTCTTTTACACCAACAAAGAGACCTCTGATAGAGAAATAAGGGAAACAATACCATTTACAATAGCTACTAAAAAGATAAAATATCTAGGAATAAACCTTACCAGAGACAAAAGATCTATACAAAGAAAGCTATAAAACATTACTGCAAGAGACAAGGGCTCTACATAAATGGAAGAATCTGCCTTGTTCATGGATAGACTGAATATTGTGAAAATGTCAATACTACCTAAAGCAATCTACACATTTAATGCAATCCCAATCCAGATACCAACAAAACTTTTTAAGGACATGGAGAAGTCAATTACTAACTTCATATGGAAAGGAAAGAGACCTTGGACAAGCAGAGCACATCTGAAGAAGAAGGAGAAATTGGGAGGTCTCACACTCCTGTATCTTAAAACCTACTATACAGCCACAGTAGTCAAAATAGCATGGTATTTGTACAATGATGGACAGACCAATGGAACAGAATTGAAAGTCCAGATATAGATCCATCCATCTGGACACCTGATTTTTGACAAAGGTCCAAAACCCATTAAATGAGGAAGAGACAGCCTCATTAACAAATGGTGCTAGCAAAACTGGATATCCACTTGCAGAAAAATGAAACAAGACCCATACCTCACCCCATACACACACACACACAAAGCTGGATTAAAGACTTATAAGTAAAACCCAAAACTATAAAATTCATCAAAGATAAAACAGGGGCAAATCTAGGAGCTCTAATTATTGCATAAATAGACTATCAAGCATAACCCAGAATGCACAGGAGGTAGAAGATAAGCTAGATGACTGGGACCTTTTAAAAATTAAATTATTATGTGCATCGAAAGACTTTGTCAAAAGAGTAAAAAGAGAACCTATAGATTGGGAGAAAATATTTGCCTAAGACATATCCGACAAAGGACTTATTTCCAAAATCTATAACCAGACGGCTGGCAGTTCAAACCCACCAGCCACTCCTCGGAAGGAAGGTTGGGCAATCCTACTTCCGTAGTGATACTGCCTTGGAAACCCAAGGAGGGGTCGCTATGAGTTGGGTTTGACTCGACGGCACATAACAACAACAACATAGAAAACTTCAATACCTCAAAACCAAAAAGACAAACAGCTCAATTAATAAATGGGCAAAGACTTAAACAAACACTTCACTAAAGACGATATGCTGGCGGCCAACAAACACATGAGGAATTGCTTGTGATCATTAGTCATCAGAGAGATGCAAATCAAAGCAACAATGAGATAGCCTCTCACCCCAGCAATGATAGCAAAGTTCAACAGGATGGAAAATAACAAATGTTGGTGAGGTTGTGGAGAGACTGGAACTCTTGAGCACTGCTGGTGGGATTGTAAAATGGTACAACCATTGTGGCAAAAGGTATGGCGTTTCCTTAAAAACTGAAAATAGAAACACCATTTGACCCAGCAATTCCATTACTAGGAATATATCAGGAAGAGGTGAGAAGCAGCACATGAACAGACATATGAACACCTATGTTCATTGCAGCACAATTCATTATAGCAAAGAGATGGAAACAACCTTAATGCCCTTCAACGGATGAATGGATAATCAAATTATGGTACATTCACACAATGGAATACTATGATACATTATAGAATAATGCGGGATACGTGAATCATCTCGCAAGGTGGATGAGCCTGGAGGACATTATGCTGAGTGAAATAAGTCAGTTGCAGAAGGACAAATACTGTATGAGCCCATTACTGTAAAAAGACAAAGAAGGGTTTGCTTGGAAAAGGGAACACACTTTGTAGGCTACTGGGATGGGGAGAGAAGAGAAGAGATTAATTTCAGGCTAGCTGGGGCCCACATGATGACATGGGTAAGAGGAGGGATGTATGGAAAGAGTCTGGGACCACCATGATAACATCAGGAAGAGGGAAGACACCAAATTGTGCACATAGGAAATAGACGACAGATGTTAATACCAACCAGTATGTCCACAATACTGCATTACCATTAACATCAAACACCAGGCTACAGATAAACACATAAACATCTGAGAGGATCAGTTGGGGGTCAGTAAACAGGAGTATACTCTAGACCAAGGATAGATTCAGTGGAGGCTGATCTTGCACACACACTAGTGATACAAAATACCCTTATCCTTACACAAAGAATAGAAGACAGACATAGAGTAATCCCTCACAGACACCCAGACACTGTGGGAGAGAGATCCAATGGATCTACCATCTCAGGACCATAGTACTGGGAGACACCAGACTCAATTGGCACAACAAAATACACAAAAGTCTTACTCCTCATTCTACATTGGTGAGTAGTCACTGGGGTCATAAAAGCTTTCAAGTGGCCATCTAAGATGCAGCTAATGGTCTCCTATCATCAGAAGTGAAGAAGAGTGGGGGAAAAAAAACAGGGCATTTGGAAGCAATCAGCCATAGGACATGATGGCCCTTGAGACCATAAGAACTAGATGGTGCCTGGTGGCTACCAATGCCAACCACTCAGGAAAGGATCAAAACTGGAGATCCTGGAGAGAGTGGGAGGGAAAATGTGGACAAAAATCCAAAAACTCAATAATGACCAGAATTTCTGGTCGGGTGGAGTCTGGTGAGACCCCCAATACTATGGCCCTGGGATACATTCTGGACCTGGAATAAAACTCACTCCCAGGGGCTGGCCCTCAGCCCAATAGTAAACAAGATGTTCATGCAGACCACTCAATCCAGGGTGATGCACCCACATACTCTATGGAAATGCATCCCTTGGAGCAATTGACCACGGGTCACCAGAGAGGCAACATTCGCACAAGGAAATGCAAGACACACAAGAGTGCATCATTATGAGGGGCACAGGGGGAGCGGGGATTACTGGGCAGGAAGGGGAGGAGACTGGGTTAGGGCTGGGGATGGTACATGTGGAGTGAAACTAAATGTACACATAATGTTGAATGTAAAACAAACTCAGCTCTGTAAACTTGCGCCTAGTTCTGGTAGCGAAGTGCCTAAGGCACTTGACTGCTAACCAGAAGGCTGGTGGTTCAAACCCACCAGCCACTCCTCGGAAGGCAGGTTGGGCAATCTACTTCTGTAGAGATACCGCCTTGGAAACCCACTATGAGTTGAATCAACTCTATTGCAGAGAGACTGAGCAATGTACTCCAGGATCTGGTGGAGGCAGGACAGAGCTTAGCACTTGAGTCAAGCCCCCACTGTAGAGAGGGAAGATAAAGCCTGGCATTCATTCAATCTCTAGGATACACTATGTCTCAAGCTTGTTATTCTTGGATACACATAAGTGAGTAAGAGGGCTGCTTCCACTCAGTGCACAGAGAAGTAGGTCTGGTCCTACCTGCAGGGCAAAATCCTGAGTCTCTTCACTACTTGAAATTAAGTTTCGATTTCTTTTTAAAATAAGAATATGTTAAATTCCATAGTTCTAACCTTTATGCTTTAAAAAATATTTTAAAATGCATAATTAATATTGTTATTATGTGCCATGGAGTCAGACCTGATTCATAGCGACCCCTCCTTGGGTTTCCCAGGCAGCATCACTACAAAAGTAGATTGACTAACCTTCCTTCCAAGGAGTGACTAGTGGGTTTGAATGGCCAGCCTTCTGGTTAGCAGTGAAGTGCCTTAGGCACTAGGCTACCAGAGCTCCTGTGTAAATTACTAAGAATCTAAAAATCAAATGAGGAAAATGTTGTCTAATCCTTAGGCACCTTACTACATCTTTGCTCACATCACATCTCAACTGTCTCCCAGAAGCAGCAAAGCGGGTAGCCAAGAGCACTGACTCTAGAGCAGGACTGCTCAGATTGAAGTCTAGTTTGCCTTTGATCTTGGAAAAGATCACTTAACCTCCTTGTGCCTCAATTTCTTCATCTGCAAAATAGAAAAAAAATAATACTATGTCATGGGGTTCTTCCAAGAATCGAATGAGTTAATCATTGTAAAGCACGAACAGTGTCAGCCCACTGTGCTATGTAAGTGCCATGTAAGTGTTTGTTGAATAAAGGTGTGAAAAACTTCTTTAAGACCCTGGAGATCCTAAGAAGGCACATTCGTGCTCTGTAAATTGCCTAACTTTTTCAAACAACAGCACTATTTTTCCTGCTTGATATTTTCTTCGCTCACTTTGCAAGAGTCTCCATGACGAATTTCCACTTAGCATTCAACAATTGCAGACAGAGCTCTGTCTGTGAAAGTCAAGTGAACCCATATGTTACAAATGAGTGTCAGGAATGGCAACAGCAGTAAGGGCTTCACAATCTGTGAGTGAGAAAAAAGCCCATGAAATGCAATAGGAAATGAAGTACTCCTTTTCCACTTCTAAATCACTTCAAACTCTTTCAGCATGAAATGAGTGTTGGGGATGTGAATCACACACAGTATTGCTGTGGGGTGGAGAGAGGGGAAAGCTAACTGGGCTCTGCCAGTTAGTCGGAGGTGAATTCAAATCTCGACCCAATCATCACTATGTGGATTTTTTCCTCAGAAGCAAGCTACTTAAACTTTCCTCAACTAAAAGGAAAAACTTTGTCACTTTGGCTGGATTCTAAAAATATATATTTGTGACCCAATCATGTAGCAAGTAATTCCCATCTTTGTCTAAGTAATAAACAGACTATAGGTTGGGTATTCAGAAATTTGAGCACCTAGGAATACACGTTTATATTTTTCATATTTTTCAGTGGAGAAAGGAGAACAGTGCTGCCCCAAGCCTGTCTTTTATGAGCTTCATTGGCCAAGCTATCTGATTTTATTTTTGCTTTCAGAAGTTGAGAATATTAATGCATATTTTATAGATAACAATGTATCAGAGTATAATAAACAAGATCTGTTCTATAAACTGTGTTGTGATTTGGATGACTGGCCTGAGAAGGATGTATGAAAGGCTCCTTTATCCCTCAATAACCACCCCCAGGTCAGCCTAAAAAGAAATGAAACATCTGAAAGCTCTTGGTTCACAGACCTGGGGGAGTCACACCAACCAAGGGTTGCGCATCAGATGGGCTAGTGCTAACTTGGCATCAGGGCCTTCTCCTAAAAGTGACGTACATTGATGACTCTCAAATGGATTTTTTTTCTTTTAATCCATGAGTGACAGAGTAACCTGTTACAAATCAAGCTCAATCCTGTCCTTGATAACAGTGTGTTTATTGATTGATTTTCTCAGGAAGAGTCGGGCATAACACACATATTTTCTTTATCACAAGATGGATTAATTCTTTAAAACAATACCAAGAAGAATCATGAAAAGTGGTTCTAATTTTCCTTTACTTTCAATGTCTCAAAAAAAAAAAAAGACCAAACTCACTGCCATCCAGTCAATTCTAACTCATAGTGATCCCCATTGGGTTTCCAAGGCGGTAAACCTTTACAGAAGTACATTGCCCCTTCTTCCTTCCTTTTGTGGACCAGTTGGTAGGTTTGAACTGCCAACTTTCTGGTTAGCCACCAAATGCCTTAGGCACTATACCAGGAGAGTTCCTTTTCAATGCCTCATTGCTTGGCAATTTTCTTTACTATCATTTTTAATGGAAAAATACTTTAAATTTACCTATTGAAATTCAACTGGCCACAGCAATTTATACAAGAGGAAATTTTAAAAGAATCAATAGGCATGCTAATAATCAGGGGGAAAATGCAAATGCAATACAGCATTTGTTTCCAATTACCACTTCATCAAGTCCCAGTTACAAATTGAGTCTCTTTTATTTCAATTAACAATTTAATGGTGCTTTAGCGAGATAAAGAATGTTTTAAAAAGAAACCAAGCCTCTGATAAAGAGCACCCAATTTTCCACCAAAAGAAAGCAAGATAAAGGCTTTGAACTATGAGAAAAAGCCTAGAATAATTTATGTGCTGTGCTAGTCACCACAGGTAGGAATTGTAGATGTTGGTTCTATTGTTTTGGGTTTTGTTTGTTTGTTTTTAATATTCTCCTCTTCCCGATACTCTTTCCCATTCTATTGCACACTGCTCTTCTGATAGTCTACCATGGAGGGAAAGCCAGCCAGCCAGCCACATATCTACACAACAAGCATTTACAGAGCACCTACTTTGTTTCAGGTACTTGAGTACTAGGTCATAGGGATCCAGTGATGAATAAGATCCCATCCCTTCTCTGAAAAGAGTGACAATGGGATAGGCGGACATAGGAACTAATGGTTCTACAATATACCTAAGCCAGTAACAGAATGAGAAGAACTTTAATGAAGAAAATTCATTTACTCTAACATGTTATATAATTTCATCCAGAATTCCAGGTATTTGTGATTAGGATAGTGAGACATCTGATACCATATAGGTGACCACAAACCATATCTATAAAGCAGAGAATGTCACAAATTGTAATTTCAACTCTGGCCAGGATAAAGCCATAGAATATGAAGGGTTCAAGGAATTGAATTGACTCTCTCATTTTACATATGTGGGATCAAATATACACATTTGCATTTCTAGTAAACCAAGACTTAGAGAAACTAAGTCATTTGCTTAAGAAGACATAAAGGATCGTTGGAAATCAGTATGAGAGCTCAGCTTTCCTCATCTTTAATATAACATGCTGGAGATGATATTTTGTCTTCACTCAAATGCATACATTTATATGGCCTTGTCTAATTTGACCTCTCCCCAAATTCAGGATATGTAACTCTTGTTCTCTCATTTATGTGGCTGAAGCCTTTCATGTCAGCAGGTGCGTCTGCTAAATGAGTTAATACTCTTCCTGTGTTATAAGAGAATTTGAAGGAACAGAGAGGCCCAAACCACTCTGAAATTACATAAGTAGTGTCTTGCAGCTTTTCTCTGAGAGGTGCCATCAACCTGAAATGCCCGTTGGGCATGACGAGCCACTGGTGCAAGTGTTTAAGTGCTCAATTGCTAACTGAAAAGTTGGTGGTTTGAACCCACCAATCACTGTGTGGAAGAAAGATTAGGCAATTTGCTTCTGTAAAGATTTACAGCTTTGGAGACCCTATGGTACAGTTTTCTGTCCTATAGGGTCACTAGGAGATGGAATTATTGACAGCAATGGTGGTTTTTTTGTTTGTTTGTTTGTTTTGGTTTTGGTTTGGAGTGATACATATGGTGGCTGATACATGGGTGGTATATTAGTTTCCTTTGACCACTATAATAATTTACCACAGACTTGGTAGCTTAAAACAACAGAAATGTATTTGCTCACAGTTCTGGAGGCCAGAAGTTTGAAATTAGTATCTCTGGACTGAAATCAAGGTGTCAACAAGGTCATGCTCTCTCCAGCTTTGCTCCTTGTAGGATAGAATCTGTTCCTTGCCTGTTTTAGCTTCTGGTGACTGCTGGCGACTTGGCATGTAGTCACATCACTCCAATCTCTTTCTCTGTGTTCACACTGCCTTCTCCTCTGTAGCCACCATGATAACATTAGGAAATGGGATGTCATCAAATTGTGCACATAAGAGATAGATGACAGATGCTAATAATATGTCCACAATATTGCCTTGCCATTAACACCAAACACCAGGCTACAGATAAACACATAAACACCTGAGGGGAGCAGATGAGGGTCAGTGAAAAGGAGTATACTCCAGACCAAGGATAGATTGAGCAGAGGCTAATCTTGCACAGACACCAGTGATACAAAATACCTGCAGTCCTTACAGAAACAATAGAAGACAGACACAGAGTAATCCCTCACAGACAACCAGACACTATGGGAAAGAGATCCAATAGATCTACTGTCTCAGGGCCACAGTACTGGGGGACACCAGACTCAATTGGCAGAAGAAAATACATAAAAGCCTTGTTCTGCATCCTACATTGGGGTCTTAAAAGCTTTCAAGCAGCCATCTAAGATGCAGCTAATGGTCTCCTAGCATCAAAAGCAAAGAAGAATGAAAAAAAAAAAAAAGCATTTGGAAGCAAGCAACCAGCCATAAGACACTATGGTCCTCAAGACCAGAAGAACTAGATGGTGCCCAGCTACCAATGCCAATCACTCAGGAAAGGATCAAATCTGGAGATCCTGGATAGAGTGGGAGGAAAAACGTGGAACAAAATCCAAAAACTCAATAATGATCAGAATTACTGGTCAGATGAAATGTGGTGAGACCCCCAATACTATGGCCCTGGAATACATTCTGTGCCTGGAATAAAACGTACCCCCAGGGGCTGGCTCTCAGCTCAATAGTTAACAAGATGTACACGCAGACCACTCAACTCAGGATGCCACATCCACATACTCTATGATAATACATTCCTTGGAGCAATAGACCAGGGGACACCAGAGGACCAACATTCAAATTGAGGAAATGGAGGACAAACAGGAGTGCATAAA
Source organism: Orycteropus afer afer (assembly GCF_000298275.1). Lineage (NCBI taxonomy): Eukaryota > Metazoa > Chordata > Mammalia > Tubulidentata > Orycteropodidae > Orycteropus > Orycteropus afer. The sequence goes on along the minus strand of NW_006921650.1, from coordinate 4,570,209 downwards.
TATGAGGGGCATGGGAGGAGGGTTACAGGGCAGGGAGAGGAGGAGACTGGGTTAGGGTTGGGCATGGTAAATGCAGAATGAAACTAAATGTACACATAACGTGGAATGTAAAACAAGCTCTTAAAATAATAAAATAAAATAAAATAAAATCTTCTGTCTCCCTCTTACCAGGATATATGTGATTGCATTTAAGCCCTTCCCCTACCAGATAATAAAGGACAAAGTCCTAGTTCAAGATCCTTAAATTAATAACATCTGCAGAGTCCTTTTTAGCCATATAAAGTAACATTTATTGGTTCCAGATATTAGGACATCTTTTCAAGGGCCATATTCAACCTACCACAGGTGGGTAATCATGACACAGACTCTTTCTGGTTTTGTCCCATTCATTTAGCACACAATTACTCTGCTCTAGTATTTTAAGAGATTTCTATTACCATTTTTTTTTTTTTTTTTGCTACCCACCCACTCTAAATGGTATATAATTTTTCTCATAGCCTCTCATTTATTTATGATTTTTTCTAATATTTGATTGTTGCCTGGGTCAGTGATCAGAAGTAATAGTGAATATCACTATAAAATGCACAAAAATGTCAGAAGGAAGAATCAAGAGACACGTGTTTTGTATGTTGGGAGAGATAGGTCGTTTTTTTTTTCCTGTATTTAGAGTTGGAGTTTATCTTCTCACAATGACTGTTGTGTTTGAGGAAGAGTGTTCTTATTCCCAACAATATAGTTAGATAAGATGATTTCATAATAACTATCGATGTACTCTCAGATGGGTCTGTGTTTTATGGCAACTTTTCCATATTATAGACTTTAAAAAAAAATACATAATGAAAGGGGAAGATAGTCAGAATCCCTGTTGCAGAAAAAACAAACATGAATGTATTAATGTGCTCTTCCCTTACTGGAATAGTATTTCACCAAAAAAACCTAACTCACTCCCCTCAAGTTGATTCTGACTTACAGTGACCCCTTTGGGTTTCCAAGGCAGTAAATCTTTACGGAAATAGATTGCCCAGTCTTCTTTCCACAGAGTGCCTGGTGGGTTTGAACTGCTTTCTGGTTAGCAGTCAAATGCCTTAGACACTACACCAGCAGAGCTGAGAAATCCTATGCTAGAGAGGGTCTCCTCTGGGGGCCTGGTTTGATTTTCTAATTCCAGTTGATATCTGAGCATACAACACAACATTGTCATAGGGCCAGAGGGTACCACACATTGTTATGCATAAAGTATAGAGTTAACCCAGCAACCACATGGTCAAGGATGGTGTTCTGAGAACCACAGTGATAGCAGAGATGTTACTTATGAGACTGCCACTTATAAGACTACTTTCCTAAGCAAGACTGACTCAGTTCTATGCTCACACACAACCTTTGGCCCAACTCAGGGCAGAACTATTTGCAAGTGGCAATCTCAGTAGCAGTTATCAGAATGGAATTAGTGGAAAGAACTTGTTTGACTGTATTAATCCCTATGTCTATATTCCCCAATTTGCTTCTGGTTTCTGCCTAACAAGCAAGTTCCAATGTGATGTCTGAATAGGAAGCTTTTGTGTATAACAAAAAGCATGTTAAAATGAATAGACCACCAGGCTTATCAGTCTCTGTGTATTTACTAAGCTGTCAAACCAAAACCAAAAAAACCAAACTTACTTCCATCAAGTCGGATCCGACTCATAGTGACCCCTCCTTGTGTTTCCGAGATGATATCACTACAGAAGTAGACAGCCCAATCTTCCTTCCAAGAAGTGGCTGGTGGGTTTGAACTGCCAGCCTTCTGGTTAGCAGTCAAATGCCTTAGGCACTACACCACAAGAGCTCCTAAGCTGTCAAAGCTAGAGTAATATCTAACTTTCCTGGTTGTTGTGTGGATAACATCTGTTTGTAAAGTGAAAATACATGTGAGGTGTTATATCCACATGCCTTATTTATAATGGAGAAATATTCCTCAGCTGCATGATACTCCTCTTTTAAATGAATAGATTAGATCAGCATTGACATTCAGGTTCTAGCTTGCTCATAACTTTTCTTGGCTCTTTTTCCAAATCAGATGTGGCAGCAGTTGTGACTGAATTAGTCTAACTGCTCAGACACCTGCACTTCTGTTTAGTTGCCCTAGTCTATTTTCCAAGGCCAAGCCCTGTAATCATTTATTCTCATCAGTATGGGCTGCTATTCCTGAGCGTTCATTGGACCTGCATCAGGAAAAGCACCAACACAGCCTTCAGAGAGAGCTCCAAGGTGCATATTCTAGCATAAGCCTACCAAAGCAGGAGCATCCACCATGCCCTCCTTTCTCAGAGGGTGGAGGAGAAAACAGGACTCTGACAACTGGGAATGAGGGCTTTGGTCCTGATCATGGTCTCACTCCTTTGATTCATCCCCAAAAGAGAGAAAGACTATTGTTACTGCTGTTATGATAACTGCACCCCTAATTTATGTTCAGGACTACTTTTTGGACAGAAATGCATGGTCTTACCAGTTGTTGAAACCCTGACATCCTTTTATGGTGGTATGAAAATAACTGCTTCCCAGAGACTCTGGGTGCCACATGCTGCCCTTCCAGAGTCCCTCCTGATTTCCACCAATAGGTTAGGAAAACAGGAGGTCTTCAGACCCTTCTAGTGCCTTTTCTGATTTTGAATGGCTTGAACACCTCTCCTAGTTTTATACTCTTTGGCTTTCAGGATAATGGAGAAATATATTACTTTACATTGAAGATGTTTAATTTACATGCAACAGTAAATATTGATCATGAGTTTGCTGTACGCTTTCACTGAGAACCAAACTCACTGCCACTGAGTTGATTCCAACTCTTCACAATCCACGTTGGGTTTCCAAGACTGTAAATCTTTACGGAAGCGGATTGCCTCATATCTCTTTTCCATAGAGCAGCTAGTGGATTTGAATCACATTTTGGTTGGCAGCCAAATAAATGCCCTAACCACCACACCACCAGAACTCCTTTGCTATATGATAGAAACTTTTTTTTTATATACCAATTTTTTTTCCCCTCATGAGTTGTGTGAACATCATTGGAGAAGACTTTGATCTTGTCCAATTTGATTTGCAAAAGAAAATATTCAGAGATATTTTATAGACCTGCTGTTTTCTCTTGGTTATGATAACCTGTACTGGAGGAAGTACAGTTGAATGCTCCTTAGAAGTGAAAATGGCCAGACTTTATCTTAACTACTTTGGTCATGTTGTCAGAAGGGACCATTCCCTGGAAAAGGATATCATACTTGGTAAAGTGGAGGGCCAGCAAAGAAAAGGAAGACCTTCAGTGAGATGGATTGACACAGTGACTGCAATGATGGGCTCAAGCATAGCAAAGATTGTGAGGATGATGCAGGACTGGGCAGTGTTTCATCCTGTTGCACATAGGGTCACTATGAGTCGGAGCCAACTCAATGGCACCTAACAACAACTTGATAAATTGATGTCACCATGACAACCCATGTTCACTAACAAATGGGGTCAGAGGGGCAGCTTCTTGTGGCACTTAACTATTTCATCCAGGAAACCATAATTTATGTGAATTTTCCTTTGGCGATCTCAGGTAGTTTTTTATATTCCATGTGGAGTGTGATAAGTCAGGGACCTTGAAAGCTATTTCATAGGGAAAATGCAGAACACAGCAGGAGTGTTCCAGAGGAAAAAAATGAGGAACAAAAATAAACAATGATTATGCAACCACTGGTCAACTCAGTGTCACTTGTATCTTTTAGAAAATAATTCCGATCCCTTGTTCAAGCCCAGAAACCTAGAGGTAGTGGTTAATAACTTGTCTGCCTGTCCTCATAATACTAACTTGTTATGGTATTAGATTTCAGAAACTTAATACTCCTTAGTACTCTGTCCTTTGTGGGAGGAGACTTTGTCAACTTTAAAAATTTCTGATATATTGTGAGGTCTCTAGGTTGCTTAAAAAGATTTGTGTATGGTTCACACCTAGTTAATATGTGATTAAATGAGTTTCCAGTGAAACAAAATTTAAATAGACTTTCTATAAACAAACAACTGGATTGTAAGCATGACTTAGTAACACATGCACACAAGGCAAAAAAAAAAAAAAGTTCTCTTACAAGGAGTGTGCTGTTGACCTCATAATGAATCAGATTCCCCACTCCACCCCAAGATTGGCAAACTCACAGTAAAAGAAACATTTTGGAAAGATATAGAAAACACCCAGTCTCCAGTCCTCAGAGATAATGTACTTAAAATGAATAGGCTCTTTTAAAGGTGTGCCTGTGTATGTGTGTTGAAAAGAAGCAACAAGAGATAGAGAAAATCTGCATTCAACAATCCTCCTCCAGAGAGCTCAGCTTAAGTGTCTGTGAGAGTACTGATTGGGGATGACAAACAGTATGTGTAAACCATTGCTCAGTAGCAGATAAATGACAAAACAGGGAAATACAGGGAAAATGCAGAATACAGCAGAAGTGTTCCAAAGAAACAGAGAGACCAAAAAGACAACCATTAGGCAGCCACTGGTCAACTTAGCACTAGTTGCTTTCATTAAGAAGTAATTCAGAGTCCTTTTCCAAACCCAGAAAGTTAGAGGTAGCTGTGATTTCATTTCTTTCTATTTTGCCGTTCAGGATGTATCTTCGTGGCATCAGTTGTCAGTCATGTTTACCCTACATTTTTCTTTTTGTCACAAAGAATACCATTCCTTTGCTTTCCCCTTTACAGAGTGCTTACTTATCTTCTATAGCATGTGATCCTCACAGTAACCACTAGGTCTGTTTGGATTGGTGATAAAGCCATCAGTAGATACAGGTGTGGCTTTGGGGCTCTGGTCCTAATGGCACTGTTGAGCTCATCCTGGAGCTCCAGGATAGATCAGGGAAGGGTGCCAGCTTACCTGCTAAGTTTCCACCCTCCACAGCATCCTGGCCTGATTGAATTGTTATTAGGAGTCTTGTGATTTGGACATATAATAGCATCATTGTCCAAAGCCTCTTGAAATGGGATGTGGCATAAAGGTTTCACTTTAGAATTAAAGCATTGCTGTAGTAGAGTTAAAGAATAGAGCAATGTATTATTTCAAAGTGTCATTCTAGAAGAACCTGGAAAATGGATGCAATACAATTGAATTATGTCACAGACCTCCTCCAAATACTCTGTGCAGCCAAAACTTGGTTGCTTCTGTGGTAATCTTTGTGATTTCTCTCCTCATAGAAGACTATGAAAATTAAAGAATCATCAAGAATTTTCAAACACAAGCTCATAGCAAATATCTAGCAGCTACGCCAAACATAAATGTTCTTTTACTGGTAAACCAGGGGAAAAAAAAAAAAAAAAACCTCACTGCCATCAAGTCATTTCCAACTCATAGCAACCCCCATTGGGTTCCTGAGGCTGTAAATCTTTACTGAAGTAGACCACCCAGTCTTCCTTCCACGGAGCAGCTGGTGAGTTTGAACCTCTGACCTTCCAGTTGGCAATCAAGAAGTCCAAATTCAGAGTGCTGGCTCTAGGGGCTTTCTCTCTCTGTGTGTTATTCAGGAAGGTCCTTGCCTCTGTTGAGCTTCTGCTCCTGGTCCATCTTCATGTGGCCAGGTATCTCTCTTCTCCCATCTCTGCTTCTCCCCTTGCTTGTTTAGTCTTGTTTGTATCTCAAAAGAGATTGACTTAAAATACACCCTACCCTAATACTGCAGCATTAACATAGCAAAGAAAACCTGTTCCCAAGTGGATTGTAATCATAGGCATTAAAAAAGGAAAAAAAAAAAAAAAAAACCTCACTGCCATTGAGTCGATTAAGACTCATAGAGATCCCCTTTGGGTTTCCAAGGCTGTAAATCTTTATGGAAGTAGATTGCCTTGTCTTCCTTCTGTGGAGCAGCTGGTGAGTTTTTAAAACACTGACCTTTCAGTTAGCAGTCAAGTACCTTATCCACTATGCCACCACAGCTCCTTTTTGGATGGAAAAGAAGCAATATTCTATTGGATTCTTATTCCTGGTAAGAACCTGACCAGAGTGCTGTTAGCTGGCTTTCATTCACAGAACCACAAAATCTCACAATTGGTCTTAGGTACCTTTGGCACCATCTAGTTCAAATAACTGACATTGCAAATGAGAAAATGGAGGTTTGGAGACATTAAATTACTTGCCTAGAGTCATACAGCTTGTTTATGGCAATGTCAGCACCACAGCCCAGGTTTTATGATGCCGTAACTAGTGGTTTTTCCCAGAAATCCAGATGGACCTATAACCTGGCATTAGTATCTAAGAGACGGATGGTAAACACGTCATCTGGCATCTTGATTGATTGGTTGGAAACCATGATTGGTAGAGAAGCACAGAGTACATGTTAAGAAGCTTTCTGGGGTCTTACCTAGACTTATCAGAATAGAGCACCCAAGGTCAATTTCAATTTCTTCCATGGGGGAAAAAAAGAAGGCCACCAGATGTCACATAATTCTGATCTTCGTTGTTGTTATTAGGTGCCGTTGAGTCAGTTCCTACTCATAGTGACCTTATGTACAATCAAATAAAACACTGCCAGGTCTTAAGGCATCCTCACAATTGTTGCTATGTTTGAGCCAATTGTTGCGGCCACTGTATCAATCCGTTTCATTGAGGGTCTTCCTCTTTTTCTCTGACCCTCTACAATGCCAAGCATGATGTCCTTCTCCAGAGACTGGACACTCCTAGTAACATGTCCAAAGTAGATGAGATGAAATCTCTCCAGCCTTGCTTCTAAGGAGCATTCTCACTGCACTTCTTCTATGACAGATTTGTTCTTACTCTGGCAGTCCATGGTATATTTAATATTCTTTTCCAACATAATTCAAAAACATAAGTCCTCTTTTGGTCTTCCTTATTCATTGTCCAGCTTTTGCATGCATATGGGGCAATTGAAAATCCCATGGTGTAGGTAAGGTGCACTCTAGTCCTCAAAATGACATTTTTGTTTTTTAACACTGAGGTCTTTTCTAGCAAATTTTCCAAGTACAATACGTCTTTTGATGTCTTGACTGCTGCTTCCATAGGCATTGATTGTAGATCCAAGTAAAATGAAATCCTTGACAACTTCCCTGATCTAAGAACATCCAATTTTCTTACTCTTTATTTGATCTTTATAAAGTACAGGTACTGGTTACAGGAATTGACTGCAAAATGAGAGTGTATTTACAGATGATGGTAACATATTGCCAAGTCAACAGGTGCCTACTATTTGTTTCAGCCTGTGCTGGGAGCTATCTTTATCAATAACAACAATATTCAAGTAGAAGGGAAAGAATTTAGCCATCATCATGCTAGTATGGTCATCTTACAAGAACACAGCACTTTACATTTTCAAAGTAGTTTTAATGTATTATCTCATTTGATACATACATCAAAGCAAAGGAGTATATATGATCCAAGCGATAAATGTTGTAGCATCTACTCCAGGTGTTTTAGGAAAAACTCTTTGAAGGGATAATAGGGAGGAAGGAAAATTTGTTCAATAAAAACCTTCTAAAAATAAAGGTAATAATAGTACTTTTAAAGATTTCTATTAATAAATATTTCATTTAGGTATTCAGATGGAAGCTTCTTTGTCAATAAAAAGTGACTAAATTGAATCAATAAATTTTTGTTCATATTTCATATCTCAAAATATTGCTTTGAAATTCTGCTCATATTTCATGTTTAGTTGCTTGGCAGTCCAAGTTCTAGAGTGGCACAATGCCTTCATAGTTGTCAACATGCTTAAACAAGAAGCCAGAGTTCAAATCAAGCTGTCTGAGCATTATTTAAATAATTCCAAATGTCCTCAACCAATTCTCTGTGTTGTTGATTTTCTGCCATTTAGTGAAGGAGATGCAGTTAGTATCTATATTTTATTTCAGTCAATTGAACAAGAAAACTTCATACACCCTTAGAGCAGGTACTAAAGTACCACACAGAATGCATTCAACCAAAAGTTATTTTCACTGTAATCTTCTCTGTGGCTAAAATTGTCAAGAAATGAAGCTACAGATGGACAGTATCTCCGCAAGTGGGCCCACTAGACTCATGTTTCTCAAATTTTAGTCCCAAATCATCTCTATCAGAACCACCTGGAGTGATTTTTCCTGCTGAAAAATGCCAAAATTAAATTTACTGAATCAGAATCACTGAAGGTGGTTTCCGGAAATTTAATATACTCCTAGGGGATCCATATGTTCCTTCTAAGAGCAGCTATTCAAATATCCCCATGATTCAAACTGACAGTGTTTGAGAGGTCCCAAAGGTACAAGTCAGGGCTCTTATCTTTCCTAAGAACATGATAAATCAGAAAAATGACCAGTTTTCTGAGTATTACAGTGTTTGGATGTGAGAAAAAACATCAGAAGACTGATAGATCTTTGGGATTGTATTTGTTTCCTAAAATCATCTCTTCAAATGAGAAAAAAACCTGTCTCTACCCTGCCCCAAGTCATGGTTAGCAAATCATAATCTCATAACATCAGCAGTCACAGCATTCTCTCTTTTCTTTGAAACTTGGACTTTAAACTTTCTGAATATGATAGAGACAGAAAGAGAGAGAGAGAGAGATACCACATAACTGCTACCAATAACAGAATTTACTTGGCAGTACAATAGTAGCTCATTAGCTTTTTTTTTTTTGAGAGTTAATCTGAATTTTTTTTTTTTTTAATATTTTATTATGGCTTGGACAAAAGTTTTTAGAGCAAATTAGTTTTCCATTAAACAATTTACAAACATTTTACTTTGTGATATTAGTTGCAATCCTTTCCGTGAACAGCTCCCTTCCTCCTTCCTCACTGGAGTCTCTGTTTCCATTGGTCCTTCTTTCTTACCCCTTTCTGCCTTCTGAATATATATATATATATATATATATATATATAGTTTAGTATGGTTGATTGTTCTGAGTCTGTTTATCATGGATGGTATTATTCACTTTATATCACTTTATAGGCCTATTTTTGGTTGAAAGGTGATCCCAGGTAATGGATTCAGTTTCAGTCTTGAAGGGTGTCTAACACCTTGAAAGATGTCTTGGGGCTTCCCGCAGTTTCTATCAGACCAGTCTGTCTTTTATTTTTTTTTTTTCTTTATGATTTGAATTTTGTTCTATTTGTCTCCCACTCTGTCCAGGAACACTACTGAGTCAGAATCTACTCAATGGCAGTTTTTTTTTTTTTTTTTTTTCTGTCCAGGACCTTCATTTATGATCATTTTTCTGCACAGTCCATGTGCTTCTTTTGGTCTCCAGGTAGTGGAGGGTGTGGTTCATAGATCCATTAGTACTTTGGACTAATTGTTTCTTTGAGTCTTGGGTTTTCTTCACTCTTCTTAGCTCTGGGTGGGGAGAGACAAATAGTTGCATCTTAATGGGCACTCATAAGCTTTTAAGACCTGAGTTGCTACTCACCAAAGTAGAATGTGGAACATTGTCTTAGTGGACTCAAAAACCAACCAAACTCGCTGCAATCAAGTCAATTCTGACTCACAGCAATCCCATTGGGTTTCTGAGGTGGTAAATCTTTATGGAAGTAGATGGCCCCATCTTCCTTCCACAAAGTGGCTGGTGAGTATGAACCACCAACCTTCTGGTTCACAGTCTAATGCCTTAGGCACTGCACCACCAGAGCTCCTTCTTTGTGGACTATGTTATGCCAATTGACCTAAGATATCCCCTGAGACTATCATCCTAAATCCACAAACCCAGTGATTCGTTCCCTCAAGAGGTTTGTTTATAGGTAAGAAGTTTTCATAACTTTGCCCCCTGTTTGCTCTACTACGTACATGGACGTATTTGTAGCATATACAAATATGCATGTAGAAATATCCTATGCCAAAGCTATACATACTCATAGTTATTCTCCCATTCGCCATCCCACATCTGTTCAGCTTGCATGTCTAGCTATATATCCACTCATGGATTATTGTTTGTTATTATTGTTATTGCAGAATCATGTATGTAATAGAATTTATCATTGGTGACTTTTGTACTTGTGCACCTCCCAGTGTCTTCCTTTGCGTTGTGCTGACCTTCCCCTTATTGTATATTGTATTTCCTTCATCCAAATTAATACAAGTCTACTCTCTTGTTAACGATTTACCTTTCCTCCCCTTGCCATCACTGGTGGTCCATCAAAGAATGTTTCTTTCTGCGCATAAACCCTTTCTTGACTTTTTTTAATAGTGGTCGCATACAATATTTGTCCTTTTGTGATTGACTTATTTCACTCAGCATAATGTCCTCCAGGTTGATCCGTGTTATGAGGTGTTTCACAAATCCATTGCTATTCTTTAATGTTGTGTACTGTGCTATTGTATGCACATACCATACTCTTTTTTTAATTATTTTAACCCATTCATTCATTGATCGGCACTTAGGTTGTTTCCATTTTTTGGTATTGTGAATAATGCTGTGATGAACATGGGTATCCATTAAAAAAAAAAAAAAAAAAAAAAAAA
>NW_006921650.1:4557584-4558807 GCF_000298275.1 Orycteropus afer afer | reverse complement strand
TTTTTTTTTTTTTTTAAATAAATTTTAGAAATCAGTGCCTTGTCCAATATGTCATTGCCAAAAATATTTTTCCAGACTTCAGGTTCTCTTGTTACTCTTTTGGAGAAATCTTTTGATGAACATAAATGTTTAATTTTTAGTAGCTCCCAACTCTCTAATTTATCTTCTGCTGTTTGTGCATTTTTAGTTATGTTTGATAGAGTATTTATGCCATAAATTAAGGCCTCCAAAACTGCTCCTATTTTTTTCTATGATGACCTTTATAGTTCCAGGATTTATAGTCAGGTCTTTGATCTATCTTAAGTTAGTTTTTGTATATAGTGTGAGGTATGGGTCCTGTTTCACTTTTCTGTAAATGGATATCCGGTTTTGAACCAGGACCATTTGTTAAAGAGGCTATCTCTGCCCCATTTATTAGGTTTCAGCCTTTTGTCAAATACCAACAGTCCATAGGTGGATGGATTTATTTCTGGGTTCTCAATTTTGTTCTATTGCTCAATTTGCCTGTTGTTGTACCAGTACCAGGCTGTTTTGACTACTGTGGTTCTATAGCAGGTTTTGAGATCAGGGAGTGTGAGGCTTCCCCCTTTCTTCTTCTTCAGTAATGTTTTGCTTACAAGCAAATTTGGTGATTAATTTTTCTATCTCTTTAAAGAATGTTGATGGTACCTGGATTGGGGTTTCATTATATCTATAGATCACTTTTGGTAGTATTGACATTTTCACAATATTAAATTTTCCTATCTATGACTATGTATGTTCTTCCATTTATGTAGGTCTTTTCATTTCTTTGGTTTCAAAACAGTTGTATTTAGTATAATAAAAAGAATAAGAAAAAGCCTAGCTAACATTCATCATGAACTCACTAGATCTATGTCAGAGTATGTCATTGCTCTGTTCAAAACCCTCCAATGGATTACCATCACATTTTATTTTTTACTGAGATATAATTCACACGCCATACAATTCACCCTGGTAAGGGTACAATTCCATAATTTTTAGTATATTCACAGGGTTGTGCAACCACACCCACAATTGATTTTAGAACACCACCCCTAAAAGAAACCCCACATTCATTAGCTGCCACTCTTCATTTCCCCCTAACTTCTCCAGATGTTGTTGTTGTTGTTATGTGCTGTCGAGTCGGCCCCGACTCATAGCGACCCCTCCTTGGGTTTCCGAGGCAGTATCACTACGGAAGTAGGATTGCCCAACCTTCCTTC
>NW_006921650.1:4554975-4556709 GCF_000298275.1 Orycteropus afer afer | reverse complement strand
AAAAAAAAAAAAAAGGGTTCAGATTTGCAGGTCTGATATAGCCTAATAGAACCACTGAGACTATGGCCTCTAGCTGCCCTTCAGGTCTGGACTTGAACCTACTCCTGTGGCTTCCAGCCAAACAAAAGACAGGCATATGAGCTGAATATTTACATTAGATAGATACACTCCTTGGAGACAACAATCATGGGAGAATAGAAGGGCTGTGTTTGCACAGGGAGACAATTTAGGGGGCAGGAGTGCATGGGAGGAAAGGACACAAGGAAGAGGTAACTATGGGGAAGAAGTGGGAGGGGAGCTGTTGCACTGTGGGAAATTCCAGTCAATGTCATGAAACAAAGTGTATGTGACCTGCTGTGTGGAAAGTGAATTTACTCTGTAAACTTCCATCCATATCACAATAAAAATTTTAAAAAAAGTCATGTTTATTAATTTTCTTTGTAAAAATATTTTGTAATCTGGTTAGGTTTATTCCTATGTATATCATCTTTTTGGTAGTTATTTTAAATGGCATCGTTTTACTGATTTCTTTTTCAGAGATCTTTTTATTAGTGTGGGGGAATCCAACTGTTTTTTGTATGTTGATCTTGTGCACTGCCACTTTGCTGAATCCTTCTGTTAGCTCCATTAGCTTTCTTGTTAAGTCTCTGGGATTTTCCATGTATAAGATCCCTATCATATACAAATAGGGATAGTTTTACTTTTAATTTCCCAATTTGGATGATGACTTTTGTTTCCCTTTAAGTCTTAGGACTTCCAATACAATATTGAATAGGAATGATGATAACGCCTGGTTCCCATTCATGAGGGGAATGCATTCAGTCTCTCTCTGTTAAAAATAATGGCTGTTGGTTTTGTATACATGCCCTTAATTATGTTGAGAAATTTCCCTTCTATTCCTATTTCACTGAAAGTTTTTTTAAAAAAATCAGTAATACATGTTGTATTTTATCAAATGCCTTTTCTATATCAATTAATATGATTATGTGGTTCTTCTCCTTTGTTTTATTTATATGGTGGATTATGTTGATTATTTTTCTAATGTTGAACCATGCTTGCATACCTAGTATGAATCCCACTTATTCATAATGTGTTTTATTTTTGATATGATGTCTGATTGTATTGGCTAGGGTTTTGTTGAGAATGTTTATGTCTATAGCTCTGGTGGTATAGTAAAGACATTTGGCTGCTAACTAAAATGGTGGTTTGAACCCACCAGCTGCTCAATGGGAGAAAGATGAGGCAGTCTGCTTCCATAAAGATTTAAATATTTTTGGCAAATAAACCTTGGAAACCCAATGGGGGTTGCTATGAGTCAGAATCTGCTCAATGGCAGGGTGCAAAATGTTCAATAGGGATTTTGGCCTATAATTTTCTTTTTCAGTGTTGTCTTTTCCTGGCTTTGGTATCAGGATTATGCTTGCTTCACAGAATTAATTTCAGGAGTATTATATTCTTTTCTATGTTATAGAATAACTGGAGTAGAATTGGTATTACCTCTTCTCTGAATTTTTGGTAGAATTTTCTAGTGAAACCATCTGGGCTAGGATTTTTTTTTCTTTTTGGTTGGAAGTTTTTTATATGATGTCTTCCTTTTTTTTTTTGTAATGGGTCAGTTCATATTTTCTACTTCAGTCTGTGTTAGTTTAGGTAGCTATTGTTTTTCAAGAAACTTGTCCATTGCTTCTAGGTTTTCAGATTTATTGAAGTATAGTTCTTCATGTTGTTGTTGTT
>NW_006921650.1:4539685-4554290 GCF_000298275.1 Orycteropus afer afer | reverse complement strand
TTTTTTTTTTTTTTTTACTGCTCTTTTTACAGTTATAGGAGTTGTTGGGTTAAGGTGTTGATTGTGGTTCTTTCTTCATTTTTGATGTGTGTATTGTTATAAATTGTCCTCTTGACACTGCTTTTGCTGTGTCCCAGAGATTTTGGTATACTGTATTTTCATTCTTGATTGATTGTAGGAATTTTTTTTTGTCCCATTTTTAAAAATGTCTTCTATTACCCAGTAGTTTTTCAGCAGATTGGTATTCATTTTCCATGTATTTGATGTTTTCCCTTGCCCTTCCTGTTACCAGTTTCTAATTTTACAGTTTTGTGATCCAAGAAGATATTTTGTACTATTGTGATGTTTTTAAATTTATGAGGCTCCCTTTGTGGCCTAATACATGGCTTATTCCAGAGAATCATCCAGTGTGCTGGAAAAGAATGTGGCACAATAGATAAGGATGTGCTATTGATGAATGGAGTGTTCTGCATATAACTATGAGGTCAGATTAGTTGATTGTATTGTTTAAATCTTCTACATTTTTGTTGAGTTTATTTCTAGTTATTCTGCTCTTGAAAATGGTGTGTTGATGTTTCCTGTTATTACTGTGGAGTTGTCTATTTCTCTTTCAATTCTTTTAAAGTTTGTTTATGTGTTTTGGAGCTCTTTCATTGGGTGTGTAGATACTTATTATGGTTATGTCCTCTGGTTGAACAGACCTTTTAATCATTATATAATACTTTTCCCTGTCTCGTATGCTGGTTTTTATCTTAAAGTCTATTTTTATCAGAAATTAATATTGCCTCCCCTGCTCTTTTTTTGTAGCTATTTTCTTGGTATGAGTTTTTCAATACTTTCATCTTTAGCTTATTTTTATATCTGTCTTGAAGGTATGTATGTCTCTTATAGGCAGCATATTGATAGGTCATGTTTCTTATCCATTCTGCTACTCTCTGTCTCTTGATTCACGCATTTAATCCATTTACATTCAGTGTAATTATCAATAGGTATGAATTTACTGCTGTCATTTTGCTGTTTTTGTTGGTTTTGCTTTTTTTTGTGGTGATGCTAATGATTTCTTTGTTCCATATATTTTTCTGTACTGAGTTCATTTTATTTACGGATTCTCTTTTCATTTCTTTCATTGCTATTGTTTTAGTGTTTACTGAATCTTTGTGTTTCTTCTGTTTTATTTTGGTGAAAATGTTAATTAATTTTCCTTGAGGTTATTTATTATTTATTATTATCATCCTAAATTTAAAACAGTCCATTCTATCTTCATATCTGCTTGACTTCCTCTCCATTGTGAAGTTCTGTATGTACACCATTTATTCCCTTTTTTTTTGCTTTGTAATTGTCATCATTTACAAATGGACATCTCTGGTGCCCTATTTTCAGTCTTGTATGTTTATTTTATGTTTATACTTCTATATCTGGGTTGATTTCTGGGGTGATGTTGTCATGTGTCCTAATCTCAGGTTGTTGTTTATTGTTATTGGATCTCTGTTTGAAAGATTTCTTTTAGCATCTCCAGTAAGTTTGATCTATTTTTTACAAATCCCCTTAATTTCTGTTTATCTGGAAATGTCCTAATTTTGCCATCAGATTTGAGGGTCAGTTTTGCTGGATATGTAATTATTTGTTGATAATTATTTTCTTTCAGGGTTTTATGTATGTTATCCCAATGCCTTCCTGCTGGCATGGTTTCTGCCAAGACATCTTATTGGTTCTCCTGTGTAGGTAAATTTTCATTTTTCCTGAACCGCTTTCAAGATTCTTTCTTTGTCTTTGGTTTAATTATTGTATGTCTAGATGATTTTCTTTTGAGTTTCATCCTAGTTAGGGTTCTTTAAACTTGAAAGTTATCTTCTTCTTACATGATATTAGATAAATTTTCTTCTGGCAAATATGTGACAATTTTCCTGGTGCTTTTTTCTTTTCTTTCTTTTTTTTTAAATCTCTTCCTGTTCTAGAATTCTGATCACACATAGATATTGCTCTTCAAGGTGTTGCACATAATTCTTATACTTTCTTCTTTTTTTCATTCTTTTTTCTGATTGTTCCTCTAATAGATTAGTTTAAGTGATATGTCTTCAATTTCATTATTTCTGTCTTCCATTGATTGAATTCTACCCCTTTGCCTTTCCAATGTGTTATCTATTTCTGAAATTTTAGTATTAATCTTCTGGATTTATATTTGCTGGTTTTGTAAAGTTTCTAATTTTCATATTTTTATCTATTTGTTCTTGGTTTCTTTTTTTTTTTAGTTCTTATAGGGTTTTGTCTGTGTTTCCCTTGATTTTGTCTAGATTTCCTTGGTGTTGTCTTTGCTTTCCTTGATCTCTTTCTTACTCTGTTGAAGTGCCCTAAATATATATATATATTTTTTAGTTCTTTATCAGATAGTTCCAATACCATTTCTTCTTCCAGAAGATTTTCTGTCCCTGTATTTTGGTCACTAGCTTGATTCCTATAGTCCTGTTTTCTGCATGTGTGATTTGGAATTGTCTGTTGTGTTTAAGAGATTATAGTGTTGTTGCATTAATTCATTAGTTGTATCTTGTTTTTCTGCACCTTTTTTTTTTTTTTTTAATATACCCAGGCAACAGGGTGAATGTGCTACTCTGATCACTAGTTTGGTAGCACTGGGGCTCTCACCAGCTGTCTCCTGGTTAATTTGTTAGCAGGTGAGAGTGTCGGTGTGAGTTTCTAATTGCTGGGCATGTTGAATAGTTGAAGGCAGGCTGGGGAATTGTTGGTCACAGTCTGTCATTGATTTAGTGGTGCTGGAGTGGGTGGTAGCACTTGCCCAGTGGGTGATGCAGCAGGTGTGACATGTATAGCTTAGTAGAGTCATTGGCTCCCCATTGTTGGGGGAAAAGAAAGGAGAAGGAAGAGGAAGAAGAAAGGGAAAAACAATAGGAAGAAGAAAGCAGAACTAAGAAGAAAGAAAAAGAAAAAGCAAGCAGCAGAGTCCTGTTGCAAATAAAACAGCTCTGCTCCTAGCCATAACTCAGGGTTCTCAGAGCAAATGTCATCTATTAAGCAAAGTCTGAAAATAGTCAGCCTCTATGGAGATCCCACATGACTGGCCTTCAGGGTTTCCATCAAGGCCACTCTAAACTGAGGCATCTCTTAGGTTTGTCCAAAAGATGAATTTGTTGCTCCAATTTATATATCTAAAGTAGAGCAACCTCTCTTGCCAGAAGCATTTAAAATGTGGATATAGTTTTCCTCTTTCCTGGGGACCAAATCATTGGCTCTTTATCAAAATATACAGGATTATTTTATAGTCTCAAAAATGTAAATGGGTAAATATCACTGTATTAGGAGTTTAAAAAATACCTCAAACTATTTTTCAAGTTGACAACAAATGTAAAGTAACCCTGCCTTAAAGCAAATATAAGATGAATCTTGTTGACTCGTCTTTAAATACAAAACATACAGATACTGTTATTTTCTTCAAAATGTCTAGGACAGCTGGTGATATTTCAAGAGGAAAATTGGAAAGATATTTTTTATACCTTTAGGCAATAGTGATTCATTTCAAACACCAAATGGTTGAAAATTTCATTGAACTTAAGATGCTTGGCTTCGTGAGATTTCTAGTAGGCACTATATTTGGCATAACTTCCTCTCTGGCTTCATTTTCTCCACCTCATATAGCCACATGCTTTCTAGTTAGCCCTGGAGAGAGACCTCAGTGTTGAATGATAGATAATCATCATTTTCAACAATTAGCTTTGAGAACTATGTTTAATTTTCAAATACTAAACCAACTCAAACTGTTCCTTTAGGAAAACAGTAAAAATACAATCAAACCTGTTTAAATTTCAAAAGTCAAATTCATAATTCTAAGCTGCAGCCTAGTTTTTTTCCCCCCATAGCCAATGTAGTATTACACACACTATGAAGCACTGCATTTGCACAAAAGCATTAGTCATAGGCTGTCAGAGCTTGGGTGGCCTTGTATACTTGGTGAGTATCCATTTCTATGCTTTTCCTTTACAGATCAGACAAAAGACTCCCAGAAGTGATAGCAGAATGGAAAGAAGAGACACAAAGTTAGATACATAACATTCTTAAGTTTGTTCTTTGACAAATGATCATTATAGTTAGTAAGAATTTTCTAATGTGCAACAATGTCTCCTGTTCCCTTTACTTAGGCTACTCCTCCCAGTACTCACTTCCACACTAACCAGCCTTCTGCCCTCAACATTGTCACCTCTCTCATCAAGTTTGTACATTTCTATTAAGACTTCAAGACACTTTACAGTGTAGCTACCACATTTACTATGACTTTTTATATCAGTCTTGTTTTGGTTACCTAGTGCCACTCTGACAGGAATATACCACAAATGGGATGGCTTGAACAAACAGGACTTTATTCTCTTACAGTTCTGGAGGCTTTAAGTCTGAGTTCAAAGTGCCAGGCTCTGAGGGCTGGGTGAAAACCCTCAACCTTGGGTTTCAGCTCTGCCTCCTGCTCCTGGACCATTGAAGCTGGAGGCTTTTCTTCACTTAGCTCCTGGCTGCTGAGGCTGACAAACCCAAGGTTGATAAGTAAAAAGGCTCAGTCTGAGTGTTACCAAACCACATGCCAGGCCACTAATTCAAGTCTAGGTGAAATCCCAAGATTGAGAGGGTATGGCAGGCTGTTGAGCAATGACTTGGCTACATGCAGGTTCTAGCATGCCAAAAGGCTAGAGACCATTCCCAAAGCTGCTGCTTATATATGGGAAGCAGACCACATCCCTAAAGCAGCTACTCAGTTGCTTGTGGTAGATCCCACCATGGAGTTGATTGCCAATCTCATCATGGGGAATAACTACCACCAGCTGCCCATCTACTCAACCAGGCCCAGCCAAGTTGACATACGACATTAACGACCACAAGTCTCTTCTACATAAAACAGATGAGAGCATGGTCCTGCAGATGCTGGCTGGGGGCATAGTACAGAAGCAGAGAGCTAACTGTGTCTCACTTTGTGTCAACCAATGTCCTCCTTCTCTTGTAGCAGGACTGGGATGTTTCTAATCTCACTGAAATGACATACTCATAACATACTCTGTTGTGTGATATTTCTGTCCTTCCTAAGGCTATTTAGATTGTTTCAAGCTTTCAACCCAACCACCAATAATCTCTGTTACTCTACCTTTTCAGCTATACACAGTGAGAAAGATCATGGTTATTTTTCTAGTTTGGGGTATTTTCATGCAGAAATCTCTTGCAATTTTGGACAGAGTTCTTGGGGAGAGAGGGTTCGGAGATGAAAAAATGGGTTCTGTTGTAAAATGAGAGATTGGGTGGTTCTTGGAAGATTGAGACTTCCGTGAAAAATGTCAAATCACTAGAGCTCTTTCATAATCATTGACTATTATGTGTGTCTTCCCAAAGCAGAAAGTTTTAAATGTTTTGAAGCTGTGATTTCACCATACAAGAGAGTTTTCTATCAGACATTTTCTATGGGGCAATAGTGAGACATAATGAATAATCAAATAAAGAGAAGACATATGTTCTCTTTACAATGCAGACTTTCTTGTGTACAAAAGACAGATTTTGGCATTTGTGTTTGTTCAGTGAAGGAGCTACTGCCAATGTTCCATGACACGGTGGATCCATTTAGGAGGCATGGATGGAAAAGCTCTGCTTTAGTCACATCTAGGGTCTAGTCATGAGATAAAAGAGCATGGATGAAATGCTTTAGAGGCAAAAGGTCCTGGGAACCAAACCTGATTTAGCATAACTGCATGAATCCTGTAATCTTATTGAATCTCAGTTCTCTTGTTTGCAATGTGCTTTAACAAAACCCACTTAATGGGGTTGATTTAAAGATTCAATAAGCATACATAAATGTATACAAAGGAGCTCTGGTGTTGCAGTGGTTAAGACATTTGGCTGCTAAGCAAAAGTTGGCAGATCCAACCCAGCAGCCACTCTATGGAAGAAAGATGAGGCAGTCTGCTTCCGTAGATTGACAGCCTGTGATTTATGGGCAGTTCTACTCTGTCCCATTAGGCCACTATGAGTAAGAATTGACTCCATGGCAGTGGGTTTGGTGTTGATTTATATATATACACATACACATATAGAAGTACATACATATGTGTGTGTATACATACATATGTGGTGTCAAATAGTTTCCAACTCATAGTGACCCTGTTGGTCAGAGCAGGACTTCCACATAGGACTTCCAAGGCTATAAATATTTAAAGGAGCAGATTCCCAGGCCTTTTTTCCCACTGAGTAGCTATGGCTTGTGGGTTTGCACCATCCATCTCTCAGTTAGCAGTTGAACACTTTAGTCATTCTTGTACCACCAGGCATATGTACATACACATATACTGTTATTTGTTGCTTAGCATATATGTCCCTGGTCCTGTAAAATTTTTTTAAAGGGGAAACAGCTCTCCATTTGTTTATTATTTCCCTCTAATGGTTTGAAAGACCCCAAATCCAGACTTTTGCAGCACTGGACTATGAATGGAATGCAGCCAGGTACGGCCGGGGACATGGCTCTGGGCGCAGGCCTGCGGCTTTTTCTGAGAGCACGGGGGCAAAACAATGGGTAGGGCTGGGCACTCTGCTCACTCTCCACTGGATTCCTCTTGCTATACTCCAGCGGCCTCTCTTAGCTGCCACTACAGAAGCCCATTCTCCAGCCTCTGCCAGCAGCTCCAGTAGCAGCAGGAGTGATAACAGTGGTGAGGAGGACAAACAAAAGTGGTCCCCCATAAGGTTTTAATATGGTATTCTCAAATGTCCATAAAACATAACATTCTATTTAACAGAACATATCCTGAATGTTAAGCAATGCACATACATACATACCACTACTATCCAGATGATTCTGACTCATAGCAACCCTACAAGACAAAGCAGAACTGTCCCATAGGGTTTCCAAGCCTGTGAATCTTTATAGAAGCACAGGTTGTCTCATCTTTCTCCTGTGAAGTGGATGGTGAGTTCGAACTACTGATCATCTGGTCTGCAGCTGAATGCTTTAACTACTGTGCCACCAGAGTTCCTTAGGCTTTGGATAGAACAGACCAAACTACTCCTTCCTGGGATCTTAGTACATTTTAGAACTGCAGTCATTTAGCCTCTCCATTCTCTTACTACCTTCTAAGTCACTTGTAATCACCATCTTAACCCCATAACACACATCCATGGCTCTGAATCAAAGATCATGGAAAAGTGAAGAGGTTAAGCACATATTTTCACTGATAACAAGACAGTAGTTTATTCAATGCATCACCTATATGATCCAATACCTGTTTCTTGCCAGAATTTTACAAAGGTAACTTAGTTTTGCAAAAGTAATTTACTTGAAACTCATTTGCATGTTACTGACCATGTAGCACAAATAGTGTAGAACAGAAGTAATTAACCACCGTTCCAGTTGAAAACCTACATTCAGCTCTTTTTCTATTTTCTTCATGGCTTCTGGCCTTGAGACTACTGAGGTGAAGGCTATGTCAAGGAGGTCATAAATAAAACCACCTCTTTGGATAATTATTATACAGTACTATGATTTTTTCAGGCTAAGACTATTAATTTATGAAATAATACTATGTATATTCTTATGGGAAGTCATTTTAAAAAATGGCTTTCATATAAACACTAGAGGAACGCCCTATTTTTCTTCCTGAGTTTAATCAAATAATTTTAATACAAAACAAATTAAGGAAACTAGGGTCCAAACTTCTCTGGAAACCAATAATTCACTAAGTTTAGCTAGATATATGCTTAATGGAAAACCATATTTTTTCCCATAGGTGGAGGAATCGAGACAATAGTTGTTTGCCAAACCATTCAGACTATGTATTTAGAGTCCTCACACACTTCAGAAGGTATTGGTAAATTAGCTGACATGAAATCTCAATTGGGAGATATTAATGCAAACAGTTGGTGCCCCAAGGATTGACAAATTCTCTTCTAATCCTAAAGATAAGGATCAAAGCTTTATATTTTTATAATAAGGACAAAAAAGGAACAGTCTCAGAAACGTTTTTTTGGATAATGCAGTTGGAAAGAGAATGTCCTTAATGACCATTAAGACTGATCTGTTCTAGAGCCAGAACTATCAGCAACTTCAAGCCAGATAGAGGAGATAGTTCAGTGACTCGCTTTATCCACAGCAGAAGAAAAACATCTCAAAGTGCATTTATAGCACTATTTTCCTATACCAAGAAAATTCTACAAGATGATTAATAATAAAGTTCTAACTCTTTGGAGAAATATAATAAACACAATGAAGCAATAGAAATGAAATCAATCAAGATGAATTCCTTAAATTATAGTATTTTGTGTTCCTTTCCTTGTGCAGTCATAGGGGTGTGTCATTTTATTTTGGTAACTAAGATGTTAAAATACTAAACCAAAGCCAAACTCACTGCCACTGAGTCAATTCTGACTCATAGTGACCCTCATTGGGTGTCCCAGGTGGTAAATCTTTGTGAAAGTAGATTTCCCCATCTTCCTTCCAGTTGGTGGGTTTGAACCACCAACCTTCTGGTTAGCAGTCAAGTGCCTTAGGCATTGTGCCTCCAGAGCTCCTTGTTAGAATACTAGTACTTGTTTAACAGAGGACTAAGTTAGCATAACTTCTTAGCTACAACCAAGTACCTTGAGGGAGTGCATTGGGCCTGAGGGCTCAGGCCATGATCACGGGGGACATCAAGCTCAATTGGCACAACATAGTACACAAAAATATTGTTCTAACCCACCAGCCACTCCTTGGAAGGAAGGTTGGGCAATCCTACTTCCGTACTGATACTGCCTCGGAAACCCAAGGAGGGGTCGCTATGAGTCGGGGCCGACTCGACGGCAAACAACAACAACAACAACAACCTCTCACTTTGTGTCTAACTGTTGTTGTTGTTAGGTGTCGTTGAGTTTGTCTCTGACTCACAGTGACCATATGCACAACAGAACAAAACACTGCCCGGTCCTGTGCCAGCCTCATAATCTTTGCTATACCTGAGCCCCTCGTGCAGTCACTGTGTCAATCCATCTCGTTGAGGGCCTTCCCCTCAGTGTCTAACTGCTGGGGTTTTAAAAGCTTACAAGTGGCTGTCTAAAATACTATTGGTCTCTCCTCATCTAGAGCAGGGAAAATTGAAAAAAAATCAAAGACATATGGAAACAATTAGTCCAAAGTCATACCTCAGCTTACATGACCCTGGGCCCAGAAGGACTAGATGGTGTCTGGCTCCAATGCCAACCATTTGTAAAGGGATCAAAATTAGAGATCCTGGATAGAGTGGAAGAAAAAATGTAAAACAAAATTCAAAAACAGGAAAGACCATTAATACAGCTTGGATAGAGACTGGTGCAACCCCCGAGACCGTGGTTCTAGGATATCCTTCGGACCTGAAATTGGACTCACTCCCATGGGTTAATTCTCAGCCAAACAATAGACAGGTATGTGAGCTGAACAACTATACCAGGGAGATGCACTCCTTAGACTAGCCAACCATGAGATATCAGAAGGGCAGTATTTCCCCAGGGAGAAAGCTAGACTGGCAGGAATGCATAAGTAAAAAGGACACAGGAAATAGGTAACCACAGGGAGGAGGTGGGATGAGAGTTATTACATTGTGGGGATTGTAATAAATATCATGAAGGAAAATGTGTATGAACCATTGAGTGTAAAATGAATCTGCTTTGTAAAATTGTACAAAGTCAAAATTAAAACAAAATTACACAAAACAAAATAATTACTTGTTTTAAAAGCATTGTTTGTTTATTATAGAGAAGAAAAACTTGTCAATGAATATTAGGGATGGTTGCACAACTGAATTTTACATGTGAAAAATGTTGAATTGACAGATGTATTATCCATATTTTTGTAATGAAAATATGCTATCACTCACTATAGGAGCTCTTGTAGTGAAGTAGTCGAAGCATTCAACTGCTAACCAAAACATTGGTGGTTCTAACCCACCAGCCACTCCACAAGAGAAAGATGAAACAATGTGCTTCCATAAATATTTACAGGCTTGGAAATTCTATAGGGTGGTTCTTCTCTGTGTTATAGAGTAGCTAGGAGTCTTGATGGCAGTGGGTTTGTTTTTGGTTTGGATCACTCACTATCACCATCTTTTAAGAAAAATAACATTTTTTAAGGCAACAAAATTGAAAGGACATCACAACAAGCTGTTTACTGGGGGTCTAAAATCTCATCTGTTATTCATGGGACCATCAATAGAAATACCAGACAGAGATCCAGGAGCTGCTCCTACTTGACACACCAGAATCCTAGGGACAAGGACAGGACTTTGGGGTGGAGAAGATCCTGGAATTAATGATTATCGAGGGCATTGAAATGATTTCCCTGACAAGAAGCATTTCAAAAAAATCTAACTCCATTATAAGGTCAATTTTTACTTTTTAAAGTAAGAATGTTAGAACTATTATCATTTGTTGTCACCATTTTGTGTGAAGAATAATATTTTAATGGCAGCAAAGTGGAAAGACATAATGTCCAAATAAAGCACAGTATTTAAATTTAAATACAACAAAAAATCTGTGTGAAAAATGCATTGTATTGCCTCTACTGCTTTTCATTTAGGGGTAGTGGTGAAAACTTTATTAAGGACCAAGATTAGTCAGAAGATACTGGGTAGCAACTACTGGTATAGATGATATTATTTACTATTGTTCTTTTTACATAGTGTTGTTGTTGTTGTTATTTGCCGTCGAGTTGGCCCGACTCATAGCGACCCCTCCTTGGGTTTCCAAGGCAGTATCACTACGGAAGTAGGATTGCCCAACCTTCCTTCCGAGGAGTGGCTGGTGGATCTGAACCGCCAGCATTCTGGTTAGCAGTCAAGTGCCTTAGGCACTATGCTACCAGAGCTCCTTTTACATAGTAGATGCTAACGAAAAAAAAAAAAAAATCTCCTGCCATTGAGTTGAGTTCCAACTCATAGTGACCCTAGGTGATATTGTGTAATACTATTTTTTACTCTTAATAGTTGCCCTTAGGGTTGTTGTTGTTGTTGTGTGCCGTGGAGTCGGACCTCACTCATAGTGACCCCTCCTCAGGTTTCTGAGGCAGTATCACTATGGAAGTAGATTGCCCAACCTTCCTTCCAAGGAGTGGCTGGTGGGTTTGAACTGCCAGCCTTCTGGTTAGCAGTCAAGTGCTTTAGGTACTATGCTACCAGAAAATCTTTGCTTTAGAAGAAAAGGAAATGTTACTTGCTACATCAGCTACCTGTTGTGTGAGCTCAATAAATGTTGAATTCAAGGTTGGCAAAATTTCAATTTTTTTTCCTGCAAATATTTAATGACATCTCTTTGTCTATTGAGATCCATATCAAATTATTTTGATGTATATACCACATGCTTAAAAGATCCATTCTCTTCCAGAATTCAGGGATGTTTGAGGGAGCTCAAGATTTCCTAGCTACTTTTACTTCAGAGTTCAACAAATATTATTGAGTGCTCACTATGTACCAGGAGTTTTCCCAAGAGTTAGGGTTACAATGGGAAACACAATTGCTCTCATGGAACTTACATTATGAAGGGATGTGGAGCACAATTACTTAAAAGTGTTCAAAATATCAACAAGATAAATATAAAACTGTTAAGTGAATGAAAAAATTAATCAAGCTGTTGTGATAGAGATTGGGGCTAAGAGGTAGTTGGAGAGAGGTAGTTCTTGAGATCATGGTGTGAGTTCAGTTTCTGTTTTTTTAGGGTTCTGTGTTTGCTGTTTTTTTTTTTTTCCCCCTGGATTATGTCTCAAATTCTATACTACTTCTATTATTTCATTCACTAAAATACCTTCAATACAAGGTTGTGTGTGAAGCAGACTTCAACTGAAGCTTTGGAGCATTAGAAAGTTTTATCACAACAATGTTCCATAGACAACATTCCCCAACTAGCATTTCTCATCGGCAAGTTTAGGACAGGCCAATCTCTTGCCTTTTTGCTTGCCTTACTCTCCCTCTACTCTGACTTTGTCCTCTCTTCTCTCCTTTGTTTGTATCTCCTAAGCAAAGACAATTCCATGAATGGAATTCTAGCATTTATTGATACAACTGTTGTTTGTTTGTTTTACCGTATGTCATTGAATGTCTGTTATCAAGATATAATGCTGACTTTTGGGGAGCATAATAAATGGGCAACACATAATAAATAGTCAATTACAATATAATCAGATCAGTATTTTGATCTACTTCAAAGCTTAATTTTCTTCCCTTTCTTTCCTCTCTCTTTCATTCCATCCTCAACTTTGTTTAATATCTATTACATAAGAAGCTCTCATTCAGAGATACAAAGGGTCACAGAGATATAGAAGTTATGGTCCCAATCTTCCAGATTCTAATCTACTTGAGAGGAATGAAGGTCCACAAATAGAAGGAACACACCAGTAAATACTAATTGACAAGTGATGACTTATGCAATAGGTTTATATAACGGTCCTGGAACTGGTGCTAGAATCAATTAGTGGTACATCTTTTTTTTAAAGTGAAGGCTCTTGAGTCTCACCTCAGACCTACTGAAATAGAAAATTTGAGAGTAAGACCTGGGAATCTATATTTTTAGCATTCTCTACTTATGATTCTTCTACACACTAAAATTTGAGAACAACTTTTTCAGATAACAATAAATAGACAAGATTATATTCTGTTCTTTTGGCCAGGTTAGGTACCTTTCAGCTGGATTTCGAAGGATGAGTAGAACTTGAGAGTTAAAACTGGAAGGAAAGGGAATTGCAGTTAGAAACAACGGCATGAGCAGACACACAGAGGCAGAAACCAAATTGTACTCAATAATAGTGAGAAGACTGATGGATAAAAGGTATAATGTCAGAAGTTACGAGAGAAAAATGAGAACGGGCCAAGGAGTTGGATTATGATTGGTTGCCACTGAAAAGCATCTCCTTCCCATATCCAAGAAGATTCAGAAGTCCTCTAGGTACGGGTGACATAAGTGAATAGAGCAAATATTACAGATTCAGAGATGGAGAAGGTTCTACTCTTTTCTGGTATCGGTAGAGCATGCAGAGTTTTGCTTTGAATTAATTGTCTCTTTATTTATCTGTATTCAGTTTTGATTAAAAAAATTAGAAATGAGTTCTGATAATCTAATTTTGTTCACATCATGAATAAATGAGCTTTGTTGGTGTCTCTGCATTCTCACATGCTCTGATAAACAGGGCTAATTGGCTGCAGTGTTGGATGAAGATAAACACACAAAGACTGGAATATCCTTTCCCTCCCTTTTCATAGTTAATTTTTGAGTCAGTTGTGCCTTTTAGAGTCTGAAATAAAATGCTGGTGGTGAAAATTTGATTATCAATCCCATTTAATAACACTGGTGGCTAGTAGATCTTGCTATTTTCTTTAATATTTTATTTATTTGTTTTTAACTTTGAACTTCTCATCCTATCAGACTAAATTGTCACTTTTTCACAATTAAATTCATTTGCTTCCATTTCAGGGGTGTGTGTAGATTTCTATTATTGAGTGCATGGATTAAACCCTCTATAGACTGGCTGCAGTAAGAGGTCCATCTAGTGTGAGAACAATCTAGTGCTGGACCACAGCCTTCTATGACTGTCCTTCAGTAAGGACCCCACAGTCACACCCAATAATTTTTCCTTCTTGACTTCTTCTTCCATCAGGCCTCCGTTTACAACTACAATGCTCCCCACTGGTACTGCCATTCATGACACACAAGTCTAAAATAGCCCAAGACTAGGCATCTGTGTTCAAACGCTGTCCTGAGGATGGGTGCTGAGCAGAAGGGGAAAGATTCACCCAGGTACAGAAGATCCATCCTGGGTCTTGTGGTGGAGAATGCCACCACTTATATGAGGAATCACCTGTAAGATCCTCTGAGATCCCCTTGGAAGAGAACTGTGATCATGGCAGTTTACAACATTGGTCTGTCCACTACACAACATTAGATATCCAGCCTAGAAATCTTTAGACACAGCTTAAAGGCATGGTGTTTAAAATTATACTATGTATATGAAATCATGTAAAAATAGTCTAAAGGCACAGTATATAATAACAACTTCCTACATGCTTAAAAAATAGAAGTAATTTGTCATCCATTTTCAGATGATTTGGGGAGCTTGGTCACGTCAGTAACTGAACTCTAATCCCTTGAGGAGAAGTGGCACCTATCTGATCTGAACAAGAAATAGAGGCAAAGGAAATGACTTCAACTTCAAGTTTGCAGTATTAAATTCAAATTGATCAACAAATTATATAAGCCCTCAAGGATGAAAAATCTGCATGAAGCTCAACCAGCAGACCATACAGAGTACAAATTGAATATCCACACCTGAATGTAAAAGTATTCTACAACTCCTGAGCTGCAGTCCCCAAACAAGAAAGTGGTACTGAGGCAGAGAGAAAAAGAGACTTCAAAGCATTACTGCTCTCACCCCAACTCCTGACTATGCCTTACTTCTTAAATCAAGGTAGCTACCTTTGATTGAGCACTTACTAAGTGCTGTACATGAAACTCTGTTATATCAATTTAAAAGCAACAACTCTGAAAACCAAGAATTGTGGTCTATCGTTGTGGTGGTTAAGTTTGTGTGTCAACTTGGGTAGTCCTGATTGAGTGGCTGGGCAGCTGGATGTAGTATTCC
>NW_006921650.1:4536097-4538700 GCF_000298275.1 Orycteropus afer afer | reverse complement strand
TGTGTGTGTGTGTGTGTGTGTATAAGCTTTACTGGTTCTGTTTCTCTAGAGAACCCAGTCTAACACATTTGGTACTAGGAGAGGGGTTTGAAGAGGCAGAGTTAATAATATAACTCCAGTATACCACAGTCACTGCACAACAAATCAGTTTATTACAGATTAAAACAAATCATTTTTCTCATTATTTTTATCAATGGTATGAAAATAGAAACACTGGATATTTTAAAATGGCATATAACCACAAAATTACTTATCTTTTGATAGCATACTGGGTTTTACAATTATATTATATCTTCTAGTAATGGAGCTGATATTACTGAAAACCAAATCCAGAGTCTTATTGTAAGGGTGGCTGAATTACAACACCAATTAAATTGCCCCAGAATGGTGTCTGACATTAAAGTGAGGGCATTGATTGGGAAAAAATGAGATCCTGAAACCTGGAATTGGGACATATGGACAGATAGTCAGGAATATCAGGATATGGAGCCTGTAAATTCTGTTGCATCTCTCCCATCTGAAGGGATTACTGTAAATCCATTATCCCTTCCACCTCAGTTTGATAGGATTAGCCAAACTGGTCCTGCTGGATGGTTGCCTGAGGCAGAGACCATGGAAAACATTCCTGAATGTTCTCAGGAACTGCCTCAACATCCCCTTGTTGCTGCTAGACCTATAACTAAAGTTAAGTCCAAGCAAGACCCAAAAGGTGAAATAGAAAGTGTGAGTGAGGAGGTGGTACACTACACCTGAAAAGACCTACTTGATTTTGCTAACATGTACAGATAGAAACCTGGAGAATATGTATGGGAATGGCTACTGAGGGTACGGGATAATGGTGCAAGGAATGTAAGATTGGATCAGTCTGAGTTTATTGATTTAGGCTCACTAAGTACAGATTCTTCATTCAATGTTTCAGCTTGAGAGGTTAGGAAGGATATGATAGTTTATTTGATTGGCTCACTGAAGCATGGATTATGCAGTGGCCTACCTTAAGTCAAGTTGAAGTACCAGACCTGCCTTGGTATAATGTAGAAGAAGGTATCCAGAGGCTGAGGGAAATTGGCCTGTTAAAATGGATTTATCAGATTAGACCCCTAGAGCCAGAAATGGAGAGTCCAGGAGACACACCATTCACCAGTACGGTGAGGAAAAATTTGTGAAGGGAGCTCCAGCATCTTTGAAGACTGCTGTGATTGCTATTTTGGGTAAACCTGATTTGACTGGGACAGTGGGAACTGCCCTAATTGAACTAAGACACTTAACTACAATGGGGCTGATTAGACCCCGTGGTAGTAGGGGCCAACTGGCAGCAGTTAATCTACAAAGGCAAGGTGGGTGTGGTTACCATAATGGACAGCAGAGTCGGAACAATCATTTGAATAGTCTGACTCATGTGGAATTATGGCATTGGTTACTTAGTCATGGTGTTCCTAGTAGGGACATACATGGCAAGCCTACTAAATATTTACTTGATCTGTATAGACAGAAGAATTCCAGGTCATGTGAACAGCAACTTAGATTGAATGCCAGAATACAGAGTCAAGACTTCTCAATAAATTCCCAGACTTGAGTCAGTTTACAGACCCACAATCCCTTGAATGAAGGGGAGGCCAGTTCCCTTTGAGGAAGGACCCCACTACATTGCCAAAAATCTGTAATGTCAATCTTTCTCCTAGCCTTCCCCAAAGGGATCTGAGGCCTTTTACAAGAGTGACTGTTCATTGGGGAAAAGGAAATAATCAGACTTTTTGGGGATTACTGGACACTGGCTCTGAATTGCCACTAATTCCAGGAGACCCAAAGTGTTATTGTGGCCCATCAGAGTAGGGACATATGGAAGTCAAATTATTGATGGAGTCTTAGCTAAGGCACATCTCACAGTGGGTCCACTGGGTCCCTGAACCCATCCTGTAGTGATTTCCCCAGTGCCAGAATGCATAATTGGAATAGATATACTGAGCAATTGGCAGGATTCCCACATTGGGTTCCTGACAAGTGGAGTAAGGGCTATTATGGTAGGAAAAGTCAAGTGGAAGCCATTAGAACTGCCTCTAGCTACAAAAAATAGTGAATCAAAAGCAGTACTGCATCTCTGGAGGGGTTGTTGAGATTACTGCCACCACCAAGGACTTGAAGGATGCAGGGTTGGTGATTCCCACCACATCCCCATTTAATTCACTTATTTGGCCTGTGCAAAAAACAGATGGATCTTGGAGAATGACAGTGGATTATTGTAAACATAATCAGGTGTTGACTTCAATTGCAGCTGCTGTTCCTGATGTAGTTTCATTGCTTGAGCAAATTAGTACATCTCCTTGTACTTGGCATGCAGCTATTGATCTGGCCAATGTCTTTTTCTCGATACCAATTTCAAAAGACCATCAGAAGCAGTTTGTCTTCAGCTGGCAAGGCCAACAGTATACTTTCTCAGTCCTTCCTCAGGAGTATATCAACTCCCCAGCACTATGTCATAATTTAGTCCATAGGGATCTTGATCCCCTTTCCCTTCCACAAGACATCACACTGGTCCATTATATTGATGACATTATGCTGATTGGACCTAGTAAAGAAGAAGTATCGATGACTCTAGACTTATAGGT
>NW_006921650.1:4531651-4532689 GCF_000298275.1 Orycteropus afer afer | reverse complement strand
ACATATGGTTAAGAAGATGCGTACAACTGCCAAGTTGACAAAGGGTGGACTGTGATAGTTGGAGCTGTGTGTCAACTTGGCTGGACCACAATTCTTTGTGGTATAAGCGGTTGTGATGTGGTTATTCCCATGATGGGATCAGATGATTATGTTTTGACCAGCCAATCTGTTGAAAGGGAGTTTCCCTAGGGGTGTGGCCTGCTTCTAGTATATCTATGGACATCTTGGGAAAAGAGACATTCTTCTGTGGATTGGGATTCTGTTGTGCTGCCTACAACTGTCCATGAGCTAACAATCAACCATTTGACTTGGAGATCTTGGATTCGTCATTCATTGAAGTCAACAGCCAGTACACTGCCTGCCAACCTTGAGCTCCTCAGCCCCTGCAGCTGCAAGAGTTGGGAAAGGCCTCCAGCTTGACTTTTGATTCAAGAACTTTGGACTTGCCAGCTTCTATAAGTGTATGAGCCATTTTCCTAAGATACATTTCTCTCTCTCTCTCTCTCTCTCTCTGTATATATATATATGTATATATATATATATACATATATATATATAAGCTTTTCTGGTTTTGTTTCTCTAGAGAACCCAGTCTAACACAAGCAGCACTATGTAATCAGAGCAATATTCTATCCAAATTCCAAATCAAAATCTGAGCTAACTACACAACTTAGCCATAAGTCAGTTTTTGAAAGCAAAGGAAGGAACAAATGGTGCGAATTACAAGGTGCCTTTCCCAATTAGCCCATTTAAAAGCAAAAATGAGATCTAAATTAAATATGCATAATCAAACTTGAGCCTGTAGGTGGAGCACTATCTTAGCAATGCTGACACCTTGTGGCTACATCTGTTTTGGCTTGTTGTTGTTGTCATGTGCCATTGAGTTGGCCGGACTCATAGTGACCCCTCCTTGGGTTTCCGGGCAGTATCACTACAGAAGTAGGATTGCCCAACCTTTCTTCTGAGGAGTGGCTGGTGGGTTTGAACCTCCAGCCTTCTGGTTAGCAGTCAAGTGCCTTAGGCACTATGCTACCAGAG
>NW_006921650.1:4515004-4530951 GCF_000298275.1 Orycteropus afer afer | reverse complement strand
TTTCTAATGCTGCCAAAGTGATATAAGGTTCTTAGAAGATAACAGGGCTGTTGTCAAGTTATTTGAAGAAACATCTGGAAAGAAAACTTTCAAAGATATAAGGGAAAGTAGGAAGCCAAAACTGAACAACACAGTGAAGAGGAGATAATTCAGTCTTTTTACTAGCCTTTTATTATAAAATAAAGGTTATGTACTAGATCCACAGACTTCCCTGAGAGACAAAGCATGGTTAAAATTTCCATTTGGGATTCTAGAGTGGAGAGTTGAAGACAAATATGGAATATTGTTGCAAAATTTCAGGGTATTAGAAGATGGAGAGAAGAGAGGCTTAAATTTTGCAGAGGCACCATGACTCAGAAGGCAAAATAAGGGGGTGGAAAATGAATGTTTGGATTCCGACTTTTTTGTGTTGCAGCCAAATCAACTCTCAGAGTGTCTGAGGGGTGGCCAGAGAGAAGGTTAAATACCTAGGGGGCAGTCAGGAGACTCACACAAAGGACACAACACAGTAAAGCACATTACAGTGTGGAAAGTTCACACTGACTTGGTGACCTGGTAATTGTACCTGATGATCCACTTCTTTAGGTCTGATTGAGTCTGGTGGGGATAAGGATGGCAATGTGAGCTCAGAGTAAGGGTAATGGGAAACAGGACACAAAGGGGAAGTAGAAAGATTAAAAATGAAAGAGTGGAAGAAATGGAAGGAAGAAAATAGGCAAAGGTTTGTGGGCAATGTTAGAATAAGGAGAACAACTAAACTATTTTTCACCAGGTAAGTCTTGTTTCATCTCCTGCAAGGAAGTCTGTTCTTAAAATTCCTGAACACAAGTAGGAACAAATGAATACAGTAAGTTGCACAAGAATTACATGACTCTGGGCTGTTGCTCATATTACTTTCTCCACCTAGAATGTTCTCCGAACCCTGGTCTCTGATTCAAAGTCCTACTCATCCTTCTAGCTGCACTTCACGTTACTATAAAGCCCTTTCTGATTCACACAAGTGAATCACTTCCAAAGAAAGCAAGCACCAGCAGAGTGCCTATGGTATGCCAGGAAGACACAGCAATGGGATGGCTGGAGGGGGAAGTAACAATCCTGCCTTCTTAGAAACTCACTTGGGAAATGTTCTGACTCTCCTCCCACATCACATCACCCCATCTCTTCTGCCTAGCTTGCTGTTGTTTTTTTAAGTTGTTGCTTGGTCCTCAACATAGGTCCTGAACTACACAAAGGCAAAATTATGTTTCAATCTTTTCCTTGCTGGTGGCACTATCCTAAAGCCATCAAATGCAGTGGTTGACTGCTAAATAGTCATTTGAAGTATTTTGGTAGTGCAAAAGATTAGCTTTGGCTGCTAACCAAAAGGTTGGAGGTTCAAGTACATCCAGAGGCATCTGGGAAGGAAGTCCTACTGATCTGCTCCCAAAAATCAGCCACTGAAAACCCTGTGGGGCACAGTTCTACTCTGACATACGGGAGGTTGTCATGAGTTGAATTGACTCTAAAGCAACTAATAAAGGGTGAATTATTTGAAACATATATCTGATTAACTGTGAGGGTAAGAACTGTAGCTGTTGCTTCTACACTCCACAATGCCACTGAGATCTAGGTTCTATTTTTCTAGCTGGCTTCTCTCTAGAGAAGACCAAGGGTCAGTCAGCAAATAGATTAAGTAGAAAGAGCAGCCAGAGAGTGTCATCCAGCAAATGGAGATAGGGGCTAGGTAACATCAGGTCTGGTTAGGCTGCAAAACAGAAAGAGAAATGAACCCAATTAAGGGCCACAGCACAGATCCTTTTCTGCTTTAGAGCTTAACCAGAACATTCTTTTATTTCCTCTCCCCAGGCCCGCCCTTCATGCCCTATCCCCTCTGGACTGCTCTTCTTGGTTGAGTTACACCAGCCGCTACTTTCAGTACTGAAAGTTATCTTCTAAAGAGTAATTTGTTCATATCAAATGTGTAGCACTAGAAACAAGGCAATACATGATAATTTAATTAACACATTCTCAGATAAGATAGGCCTATTTTCAAACAACACAATGGAAAAAAATAAGTCTTCAGAATTCATCCTCAGGAAATGGAGCTCTTTATAACAAAACAACCAAGTTATCTGTCAGAACTTTCCTTGCTCCCTGAAGAAGCAGGGCTGGGTGGGAAATACCTAGTGTGGATGAAGAGCTGAGGCAACCAGACTAGCCTGTCAATGAGTCCCTGATGGCTCCACACAGTACATGGGTTACTCTCTGTCCCCAACTCCAAATTTGGCTTCTTCACTCCTCTTTTTTTCTAATCAGGATAAACACAAACTCATAAGGCTATTTCATTATTAAGGTATTCATTAAATAAATGAAAAGGTATTTCAGAGACTGGAAGTGGATGGGCAGGGAACTGCAAATGGCAGTGAACTCATTCCACACCTACTGGGCCTGGCTGGACCATGAAGGTCAACATTATATACTTCCTTTAGAGAATGCCATTCCCTTAAGGAGGGTGAACTTAATGTAAAGGACTCAAGAGCTGTGTATTCGGTTGTCCCCTGACTGGTGGAGAACTCAGTCAGCTCTGCCTTGGCTCTAATTTGTCTAGCTGTTTCCTCCTTATTTACTAACTCTAATACATGTGTGGTTGTTCTCCCTTCTCATTTCAAGACTCTCAGCAACACTATCTATACTTTAACCAACAATTTTGTACCATTGTCATTGGAATTTAAAGATATTTTTTAAGATGTAGTTTTATAGTTTGTCAATCCTTTTTGGATGTCCTGTAGTGTTATTTCTATGTGTTGTTTTGTCTCATAAACAACAAAAATTATACATATCTACACTAGAAAAATAAATAATAATATAGGTGGTGCTGTGGTTAAGTGCTTGGGTGCTAACCAAAAGATTGGTGGTTCAAATCCAACCAGCAGCTCCTCACGATGTGATGATCTGCTCCCATTGATATTATATCCTAGAACACACTATAGGGAAGTTCTACTCTGTCACATGGGATCACTGTGAGTTGAAAATCAACTCAACACCTAACAACAGCAACAACAACAAGAAATAAGGTAAAGCTGGAAATAAACTTATCCAAAACCTCACCACCTAAAGTGGAAGAGTTGGAAGCTATAAATGTTTCTGTGATCAAACCTTGAGATAGACGTGTAATTGCTCTCTCTCTCTTTAAGATGTACCAGGATGAACACAATTACCCTATCTCTTGTAAGTATCCTTCTGATACATACCTGCATTAATATTCAGAGGAATACAGTATTGGCCATCAGGAAATGTTTCAACACTTGACTCCCAAGGTCTCCATTCTGAACCTAGTTTATGGAGAAACCACTCCTCAGCACAAGTGCCATTTAGGAATTTCTTTCCCTAATTAGCTCAACTTTCCACTGGCCTCTTGATACCAAGGAATAAGTTGTCAGAAAACAAAACTACTGTGACTGAACAAAGTGACAGGTGCATAAAGTATCAGAATATCTCAAAGTTCATCAAAAATTCTGCTTCACAGATGGAGAGTGCAATTCATTTTCCTTTCCAGTGAACATGTGGAAAGGACTTCCTTCTCAAAAATTCATTTTAAGATAAAAGGTAGTAAGACAGATATCTATAAATGTTTGACTTGGATGTTTTCTTTGAAGAATACTTTGGTGGAATTGACTACTTTAAAGTCCCTTATCAGAGCACAATCAATCTAAGTGGCAAGAAGTCATTGCCAGAGAAAAATGTGTAGTCATAGGGAAAAATGTGCAGAGATACACAGGAAGAGTGGGCTGGATAATAGGGGAGATTCTTTTCTTCCAGTTATCTCTGAAAGGGGAAGTAGTATAATCAGGCTCTGAATTTGTTCAACCCTTTTTATCAGAGTTTTCCATATTTCAGTAAAAGAAGGTGATGGAATAAGTCTTCAGCTGACAGCATTCCTACCTATTACTCTATTAGATGTATGTTTTTTGTTTTATACTGTACTTCACATATATATGTTGCTGTTATTGTTATGTGCTGTTGAGTGTATGTATGTATATTTGGTTAAGATACACTCAACCAATCATAGTTCTATTCAACAATATAGTTCATTGACAATTGTTATATTCTTGTCATTGTTTCACCATTCTCCCTATCTCTGCCATATTGTTTCACTACCACTAACTTAGATTCTCTGCCCTTAAAGTTCTTGTCTGTGTTTTAGAGTTACTGTTGTCCATTAAATCTCATATAGATAATTATTTAAAGAGTGCAGTGCTCAGAGTGAACATTCTTTATTAAATGAGCTAAATTGTTGGTTAAAGATGTCTTTATGGGGTAGTTTTGGCTCAAGGCTTAAAGATTGCACCTAGACAATAGATTCAGGCGTTTCTCCAGTCTCAGTTTGCCAGTGAGTCTAGTTTCCAATGAGAATTTGAAGTTCTGTTCCATTTTTTGCTGTTTTTGATCAAGATCCATCTATTGGGTCCTTGACCAAAACATTCGGAAGTAATTGCCAGGCACCATCCGTATCTTCTGGTCTCACGGCAATAGTTCAAAGCTTATATGTTTTAGTAACGGAAGCATAAATATGATCCTAAGGAGGAGATGTAGGAGTGAAGTTAAGGAAACAGGCTTTTGTAATGCCAGCAGGGTTGAATCAGGGCTTTCCCACATAATTGTTGATTGACCTTAACAAGTTGACTAGTTTGGTCTCATCTGTGTAATCTTAGAGGGTTGTTATGAAGATAAAATGAAATAAAGTAGAATACCCACCAGCCACTCCTCGGAAGGAAGGTTGGGCAATCCTACTTCCATAGTGATACTGCTTCGGAAACCCAAGGAGGGGTCACTGTGAGTCGGGGCCGACTCGATGGCAAATAACAACGACAACAACAACAACCTTACACTTAATTAGTACTAATAAATGTTAATTCTATCCTAGAAGCTCTGCCAAGAACTGAAGCAGCAACCTAATTGATTCAAGCTCAACTCCATTCTTTTCAGCCCAAGGTATTTTCCCATTGCCTTTTTGCCCAAGGATACTTATATACAAATTTTGGTCCATAAACTTGAGTGTGCAGGAACTATTTCTCTTGTATCAACTTCGTTCCCCATTCTTCAAGGCAGCAGGAAATTTTATCTCTGTGTTTATGCTTGTCTTCCTTCTCTTCTTTTCCTGGTTTTACCAGAATATCAAAGGTTTATATGGTGTCTGGAAGTGGAAAAGGGCTGCTAATGTCCAGGATATAATGAAAGGCAGCTACTGATTTCCTTGTGGATTTAACCTCTTGGCCCCTTGAAGTTTCCTGACCAATTCTTCCCCACCCAGCTAGGTAAGAGCATCTTGGCTAATGTTGGAAACTCTGAGCTGATGTCCCTTTCCTGAGATGACTACTGGCTCAGAGTCATGAATGGCCTCCTGTCTCAGATCCCTTTTTCTTCTCTAAGGCTCCCTCTTCCTCACCATCTAGAACCTTAGTGACATTTCACTTGTGTAGGCTTTTCCAACAGTAGATTGTGGTGGGCTTCTTCTGCTTTCTCTCTGACTCAAATTCTGACTATAATGACCACAAGGAACCAGAAAGCCTGGTAGCATACTTCAAAAAGGAATGCAAGAAGAGCTGAGAAAGGACAAGCACAAAATAATATTTTAATTCATTATCCCATCATTTACACACAATGCCGTCAACTTTGTTTAATTCCAGGGTTATTAAACAGAAAATTTCTTCCTGTTGCATCTATCCTTGGTAGGAGGAGGGAGGAAATCTAAGAAAAATAATATGAGAACCATTCATCAATGTATTATTTAGTCACCTCCTACCTGCATGACTTACAAGTCTGCTCTCCCATCTGTGAACCCAAGCACCTGGACTCTGGTTACTCTTCTCCTCAAGCACCCTTCTACCTAAGAGTTTTCATCAGCTCTCAAGGCCTAAGACAAATACTGTCTCTTCTATGAAGCCCTTTGTTGTTTCCACACCTTTGTCTTCAATTACAATGAACTAGTTCTCCTTTCCCCCACAGCGCAGTATTTATGTCACTATTGATCACTTATGCGTCTGCATCTTTGATTAGTTAGGTTTTTTTTCCCCCTGCTCCTAAAAAAAATCAGAAACAACCCAAACCAAACCCACTGGCATCCAGTAGATTTTGACTCATAGGACTCCTATTGAGTTTCCAAGGCTGTAAGTCTTTATGGAAGTAGATTGCCTCATCTTTCTCCCAGTGGAGCAGTTTGCACCCCAACCTTCTGGTTTAGCAACTATTTGCCTTAACTACTACACCACCAGAGCTCATAAGCATTCAATTTGAAATATTCAATTTGAAAACAAGGTAGTGATGAACAAATGTTTTCTGAAAAGGATTTAAGTCAATTTCAACAAACAAAGTAATGATGCAGAGATAAAACGAGTTGCTGGGCAAGTAATTCTAAGGGTGGGGCCCAAACATTGGCACCTTTTTAAAGCTTCCCCGGTGATCCCAAAATGTAGCCAAGGTTGATAATCACTGGTGATATTGTTGGGTGCCATCAAATCAATTCTGACACACAGCCAGTCCATGTGACAGAGTAGAATTGCCCCACAGGATCTTTTTGGTCATAATCTTTACAGAAGCCTATGCCAAGTGTCTCCTGCAGAGCTGCTGCATATGTTCAAGCCACTGACATTTCTGTCACCCGCTGAGAATGTAACTGTTGTACACCAGGGCTCCTTGAGAATCACTGGTAAACAACTAAACAACTAAAGTTAGAAATCCTTCATCCCATTTTTCCGCAGGGCTGGTTTTTTTTTTTTTTTTTGGAGGGGGGTTCTCGAACCAACAAAGATTTATCTTCTCACAGTTTAGGAGGCTAGAAGCCAGATTCGGAGGGTCGGCTCTTGGGAAAGACTTTCTCTCTGTTTTGGCTCAGGCGAAATTCCTTGTGTCTTCAGCTTCCGTTTCCTGGTTCCTTGCAGATCTCCGTGGCATCCATCTCACTCCATTTCTCTCTTTGCTTTTTTGTTTAATCTCTTATATATCAAAAGAGCTTGATTCAAAACATACGCTATCCTGATCCTACCACATTAACATAACAAAGGAAACCCATTCCCAAGTGGGATTATAATCACAGGCATAGAGGTTAGGATTTATAACATATTTCTGGGGGGACATAATTCAACCCATAACAAATGCTTATATTACAAAAGAGATATAAATTAATGAACTAAAAATTCAACTTGGGGTATCAGAAGAATGAATAATAAGTTGATAACTTTGTTCTATAACAATTTCAACCATACTTCATTTTATTGCATTTTACAGATATTGGATTTTGTAAAAATTGAAGGTTTGTGGACACCTTGCATCGAACAACTCTATTGGCACCGTTTTTCCAACTCTGTGTCTCTGTGTCACATTTTGGTAATTCTCACAATATTTGAAAGTTTTTCATAATGCTATTACACACTTAATAGACTGCAGGTAGTGTAAACATAATGGTCATGTCTATATATAAAAGTTAATTAATTTTACACAGTAAAATTAAGGTGTTAATTAATTTTACACATAAAAGTCATGTGACTCTCTTTATTGCAATATTCACTGTATTGTGGTGGTCTGGAACTGAACCCACAATATCTGTGAAGTATGCCTGTGGTCTTTTTTTTTTTTTTTTCCCAATAGCTTTTTATTGTGATTTGTGTGGAAGTTTATGGAACAAATGTGTTTTCCATTCAACGGTTCATACATATGTAGTTTTGTGACGTTGACTGCAATCCCTACAACGTAATAGACTCTTCCCACTTCCATTTACCATTTCCCTTTGTCCTTCTTTCCTATCCCTTGTTGCCTTCTGAGCTTTATCGCTGTGCAAATGCTGCCCTTTTGATCTCTGTGGTTGATTGTTCTAAAGGTACCTCCTTGAATTTATTGTTTACTTGATAGGCCTGTCTATTGTTTGGCTGGCAGTTCAAACCCACCAGCCACTCCTGGGAAGGAAGGTTGAGCAATTTATTTCCATAGTGATACCACCTTGGAAACCCAAGGAGGCTTCGGACCAACTGGAGAGGGTGAGGTTGGTTTATTTTTTTATTGTTTGACTGAAAGCTGATCTGCAGGGGTAGGTTCAGTTCCACACTTGAGAGGTGTCTAAGGGTCATAGTCTTGGGGATTCTACCAGTCTATATCGGACCAGTAAGCCTAGTCTTTTTTATTCATGATTTTGAGATTTGTCTCACATTTTTCTCCCACTCCATGAAGGACTCCTACTTGTGATCCCTTTCAGCAGTGGTAGCCAAGCACCATCTAGGTCTTCTGGTCTCATGATCACATTTCTTCATAATGTTTCTCATTTTCCTATCACTCCCAACTTATTCTTTTTAAATCATCTTTCTGTGTCATGTGCATTTTTTTGTGACCTCAAATTCCTTGGAGAATAGGTAAAATATAAGTAGTCAAACCACTAGCACAATGAACCAGCAATAGAGTTCCCATGAATCTGAAGGGAAATATAAAATACTAAAGAGAAATTTTAGTTCACTAAATAAACTTGTTTTTAAATAGTATTCATTGCCTCCCTCCCATCCATCAAAAGTTCTTTTAATTACAAGAAGCCAATAAAGAAACAATAGCTATAAATCAAAATTTGAGAATTTTGGGTATCTTTAAAACTTGCTTAGTTTTCTCAACTTTCTATTAGTTTAAAATCCTGAGTGCAGTAGCTTATTAATTTATTGATTAATCTCTCTATAAAGAGGGAGAAAGAGCCTACATCTGGACTGGATTATTGAAATAGCACGGCCACACTTCTTTTAGGATTTGAATTATAAGAATGAACCAGATGAAACTGAATCACACAGCTGAATCTGACATTTTTGTCAGAACTTCCTTTAACAAAGCCATGTTTCTTGTTCATAATTAAATATTACTAAAATCTACTATTGTTGTTGTTATGTGCCGTCGAGTCGGACCCGATTCATAGCGACCCCTCCTTGGGTTTCCGATGTGGTATATCACTACAGAAGTAGATTGCCCAACCTTCCTTCCCAGGAGTGGCTGGTGGGTTTGAACTATAGTAGATGTTAGGAGCTCTGGTAGCATAGTGCCTAACGCACTGCAGTCGAGTGCATTAGGCACAATGCTACCAGAGCTCCTAACATCTACTATAGTTTTATCTTAATAATATGTGAACTGTAACATTAAGCAATTTGAGCCCTACAGAAATATCTCAAATTTAAATGGGAAAATTACATAAAATCTCCCATAATTGATCCAATTTGATTCCACAGAACCAAAATTTAGTACAATTGAATCAGGACAGGGATGAGTTGACTGCTTTTAAGCATTTCAAAATAATACTAAATATAAAAGATCACCATCTATTCACAGCAAAAGCAAAACCACTTTAATTGAAAACTTCAGAGTGCATAAATACTACACTTTTTCCGGTTTATATGTTTAAATGCAATCTCTTCCCTGTTTACGAAACACAAGATTTCCAAGACCTGATTTTTGGTTCCCTTTCTGGCTGTGCTTGAACATTGACCTGAAAAAATTACCAGAAAATAAATCTTTCGGAAATCTTATAAAGAATGTTTTTCAGAAGAAAACAAAATAAAGACGAAAAAACGGGGCGGGGGGTACCATTTTTCTGCCAAATAGCCTTCAGGGATATAAGAGAAGACCTGATTATATTTTAGGTCTTATATTTGTGCCAGCAAATTATGAGGTTGCTGAAGATGTCACAGTACCTTTCTGTTATGGTTTCTCCATTTGTAAAATAGACATGAGGGCACCTTCTGCTTTCATCTAGCTGCTATGGACGTTATGAAATAGTGAGCTCTGTTCTCTCTGGTAAAGGGAGAAGGACGAGTTGTTTGTAGCCATTAATCTATACAGTAGGAATTTCACAGATATCAAAATTATATACATTAGGAACAAATAGAGATTATTAAGTCTCATGAAATGTCCGTGCTGTAGGTGCCAATTTTTAATATATGTAAGATATTATTTTTTAAATTAAAGTAGCAAATTCAAAGATGAATTCATTTTCCTCATGTGCTCTACCTCATAATCTCTAGAATATGGCATATTTCCATTTCCCTGAATTACTTTTATTTTTTCTCTTTGATTAGGCTCTCTGGATAATTCCACAGGATAAAGAAGGAAATAGTCTCTGGGATTAGTAACACTGAACAGGTGCTGAACACACCATTGGAAAACTAGTTAAACCTCAAAGGTGGAAGCTCCAACTATAAATTAAATGAGAGACATGCAGCCTCATCAATGCCCATATGTTGGTCAACTGGGGGATGCTCATATCAGAGCAATCTTTCTAAATGTAACAAGCCTGTTTCAATGCTACCCGCAGCATGAAGCTGATTTCTATTTTGCATTGTAATAGAATATACAGCTTCAATTTTCAAAGGACATGCCCTAACATATTGGGTGTCTCAGGAGACACAGTAGTGGCACTGACAAGGAGGGGTAGAAGGCTAAGCAATATCATGCAATATTTGACATGACAACCAGCAGACTAGGATTCCCATTGCCAGCCGTCAAAAGTAATAGCATCTCCTATTATCTGGGTCTGTTATAGAATGACCATCTAAATATCCAGTTTCTGAAAGATATATGTATTCATATATGATTATAATATAAAATGTTCATCTTGTTATATAAGAAAAAAAATGTTGTATGATAGCTTTGCTTATTACAGTGAGAAGTAAAGTGCAGGAGAATGTATCATTGAAAAAACAAATCTAGCACTGCCCCACTGGAAATCATGATTAAGACCTGGAATATTATGTCATCTGTGCCAGATGGTCTCAGAATAGTCAGTGAAACAAATCTAAACCAAGCTAGAAAATAGAGTGATGAACCATTTTGGTTGGTCCAAGACTGGGTGGTTTGCTGGAACACTGGACTTTCAGTGCTCTGACCAGGAATGTCCCGGGCAAACAGACACGAGTTGGTTAACCTCCTGGAAACTTTTCACTTACCATCAGTATCAACTAGCCAAACAACTGACAACTCTGCCTGGACACATCTGTGGTAGTAATAAAGGAAGGCAGAGTAGCAATAGATTGTTAAAGATAACTGAACTATCATACCTTGGGGAAAAAAAAAAAAAAAAAACTAAAGAATTTCTTGATAGTTTTCAAAGTGTTTGTGCTGGAGGTTGGAAGCTGTGATCTCTGAATTGACTGGGAGGACTTGCCAATGTGATGTTCACAGCAAGATGAAAGGGAAACCAAAACAATATTGTGTTGTGTTGTGTTGGACTAAACTCAACCTAGATTAAATTGTTGATGTTATAAACTTAGAAGAATTTAAGACTGAATACCACTGACTTGAAAATTGTATTGTATCAAACTAGGGTTTTTCAATTGGATTTTGCTTTTTGAGGCCATGAGGCAAGGTCACCCTTATGATTACTGAGTACTCAGGAGGGAGTGGAAATCCCCATGGTCAATCACTCTGGAAAGGGCCAGTTCCAGTGATAGAAGATGAGTGAGGTAGACTCAACTCCTTAGCCACCATTCAAGTCTGTGAGACAAATGACAAGAGTTGGCTCCAACTAGTGGAAATTTGAAGCATTGAATCTATGATTGATGTGATCTTCTGGAAAATGAAATGTATTGCAAACTGAAGCTTATGATATAATATTTTTCCACATTAAATAAATAAATATACACACACACACACACACACATACACACATAGTGATTAGGGTAAAAGTTTACAGAGCAAATTCATTTTCCATATAGCAGTTCAAACACATTTTGTCTCATGACATTGACTGCAATTTGCCACAATGTAACAGCTCTCTTCCCGCTTCCTTCCCGTAGATACTCTTCCTTGTGTCCTTCTCTCCTATGCACTCCCACTCCCCAAGCTCTGTCCATGTGCAAATACTGCCCTTCTGTTCTCTCATGATTGATTGCTACAAGTAGTGTATCTACCTGATGTAAATGTTCACCCTATATGCTTGTCTATTGTTTGGCTGGAAGCCACAAGAGTGAGTTCAATTCCAGACCTGAAAGGTGATTAGGGGCTATAGTTTCCAGGGTCTCACCAGGCTCTACCAGACCAGCAAACTTGATCTTTTTTTTTATGATTTTGAGTTTTGTTCCACATTGTTCTCCCATTTTATCCAGGATCTCCTGCACTGATCCCTCTCTGAGTGGTTGATAGTGTTAGCCAGGAACCATCTAGTTCTTCTGGTCTCATGTCATATAGTCTGAGGATTGCATCATCTAACAGTCCCTTGGACTTATTGTTTCCATGCATCTTTGGTTTTCTTCATTCTTCTTTGCTCTGGATGACAGGAGATCCATTATTGCATCTAGGTGTCCATTTGCAAGCTTTTAAGATCCCAGTTGCTACTCACCAAAGAAGAATGCAGAACAACCTTTTTGTGTGGTATGGTATGCCAATTGAGCTTGATGTCACGTGCAACCATGGTCCTGAGCGCACAGGTCCAACTACTCTGTCCCTCCAGGTAGCAGGCTGTGGCCAAGAAGCCATCGGGACTTTTTCCCTTGTCAGTTCTACTATACACCTGGACATTTTTACTGCATATACAAATATGCACATAGAAACATCGTCTGTTAAGCCTATACATGGTCAGGGGTGAACTAACCCTTGCCCAGACATGATCATTCAGCCTGTCCACCCATCTATCCACCTATAGATCAATGCTTGACATCACTGACAATGCAATACTATATGTGCAAAAGGGTTCATCTTTGTTGTCTGTACCTCCCATGCACCTCTCTATGTCTTCCTCTTCTTCAATGCCACTGTGTTGATCACTCACAGAAATAGATTGCTCAATCTTCCTTCTGAATTTTAGAGAGATGTAAATCAAAACAACAATGAGATACCATTTGGTACATTGCCCTTCCCTTCACCAAATCAAAACTTTTCTCTACCTATCTAGCAGTGTTCCCTCCCCTCCCCTTCCATCCCAGGTAAAAAACAAAGAAAATTTCCTTTATAT
Source organism: Orycteropus afer afer (assembly GCF_000298275.1). Lineage (NCBI taxonomy): Eukaryota > Metazoa > Chordata > Mammalia > Tubulidentata > Orycteropodidae > Orycteropus > Orycteropus afer. The sequence goes on along the minus strand of NW_006921650.1, from coordinate 4,518,008 downwards.
ATAAACCTTTTCTTGACTTTTTACAATAATGAACTAATATAATATTTGTAATTCTGTCATTGACTTATTTCACTCAGCACAATGTCCTCCAAGTTTATCCATGTTATGCAGTGTTTTGTAGATTCTACCTTATTCTTCAGTGTTGCATAGTATTCTATTGCATGTATGTACCATAGTTTGGTTATCTGTTCTTCTGTTGATGGGCATCTAGGTTATTTCCATCTTTTTGCTATTGTAAATAGTGCTTCAATCAACACAGGTGTGTATATATCTGTTCTTGTTCTGGCTCTCACTTCTTTAGGATATATACCTAGTTATGGGATTGCTGGATCAAATGGTATTTCTATTTCCAACTTTTTAAGGAATTGCCGTACTGCTTTCCACAGTGGTTGTATCATTTTACGGTCTCATCGGCAGTGTCTCAGAGTCCCAATCTCTCCACATCCTCACCAGCATTTGTTATTTTCTGTCTTGTTGAACTTTGCTATTAGTGCTGGGCAAGCTCATTGTTGTTTTGATTTACATCTCTCTAAAATTCAGAAGGAAGGTTGGGCAATCTATTTCTTTAGTAATACCATCTTGGAAACCCAAGGAGGGGTTGCTATGGGTCAGATCCGACTTGACAGCAGTGAGAATGGCCAATGATCATGAACATTTTTTCATGTGTTTGTTGGCTACCTGAATATCTTCTTTGGTGGAGTATGTATTCATGTCTTTCACCCATTTTTAAATTGGATTATTTGTCTTTTTGTTGTTGAGGTGTTGGAATTTTCTATAAATTTTAGAGATAAGTCCCTTTTTAGATATGTTATTACAGAATATTTTTCCCCAATCTGTAAGTTCTCTTTTTACTCTTTTGGAGAGTAAAAAAAAAGTCTTTTGAAGGACATAACAATTTAATTTTTAGAAGGTCTCATTCATCTAGTTTATCTTCTGCTGTTTGTGCATTTTGGGTTATGCTTGACAGTCTATTTATGCTATAAATGAAGATCCCTAAATTTGCCCCTATTTTTTCCTTGAGGAACTTCATAGTTTTAGGTTTCACATTTAAGTCTTTGATCCATCTGGAGTTAGTTTTTGTGTATAGTATGAGGTACAGATCTTGTTTCATTTTTCTGCAAATGAATACCCAGTTTTGCCAGGATCATTTGTTAAAGATACAATCTCTTTTCCATTAAAATGGATTTCAGCTCTTTGTCAAAATAGCTGAGCATAGGTTGAGGGATGGATTTCTGCATTCTCAATTCAATTCCACTCATTTATGTGTCTGTCATTGTATCAATACCAGGTTGTTTTGACTACTGTGGCTGTATAGTATGTTTTGAGATCTGTCTTCCATATGTTTTATCACTTGAAGCATTTTTGTTCTTATGCAACATTAGTGAAAATGTCCTGGTTGCATGATTAGAGTAGAGGAAGGAGTTTTGATTTGAAACCAAAAATACCAAATAATTAGGAAATGATTTTTGACTTATTTTTATTGGGAAATACACCACTGGCCAGCCTTAAGTAAAAACAAACAAACAAACAAGACAAAACAATAACAACAAAACAAAACAAAACAAAAAATCAGGTTTATTTTCTGTTACAGTAAAAAGCAACAAAGTACTAACCAGTACCCAGCTTTTGCATATCTCTAACAAATGTGACCCTGAAGAAAATATTTCTTTCTCCTTTACTTTTTTCTATGTAAAAAAAGTACTGCCCATTTTCTACGCTATGCTCCACACAGAGCCACCTGCTGGTCCCTCAGTGCCTACCCTATGTTCCCTTGGCTCAGTGTGTATTTCTTATCACTTTGCACTGCCATACTAAGTTATCTGTGTGTTTCCTCCATAGATTGTAAGCCTCCCAAGGGCTGGGACCACTATTACTTATCTTAGACTTCTAAGCACCTGGCACAACATCTGCATAATATTTGTGCTCAGTTAGTGTTAATTGAATGAAAGTAAACTACTTTTATTTTCAGTGTCCTTCTAATTATGTAAAGCAATATAGCTATAATGAATACCAGAATTCTAAATGTAACATAACAGTGTATGTCTGTGTTTCAGAAATAGAAAAATGACATGAATTTTAGTTAAATACATATATTTGAATTTATATAAGCATAAGCTGTTCTTAAATTACCTCAGGGCTTTCATGCCTTCATTGATGTGCACATGTAGAAAAATAAAATTGTCCCATTTGGTTCTAGTTAGCATTGTTAGCATAGAACACAGCATATAGATGTAGGAAGTATCTAAAGTGACTATAGTTTTCAATTTATAATCCCCTTATTTTGAGGCAAGCAGATAGACCCACTGAGTACATACTAATGTACAAAATGTCAACAGACAAGGAAAATGTACCAATAGAAATGCTAGTGATTTTAATAAAGGTTAACTCTGAAATCTAAGATTAACTGCATCTCAAATACTGTAAATAAATACTTATTTTTATGGACTAGTACTTATCTGGATCCAATATCAAAAACAGACCTATAATAAACATTCTTATGACATTTTCTACATGACAGATAAAAAGACAATGCAATGAAGGACAAATGTTAACTCTATGGTTTCATTCATCTCTCCTTCACCTGTTCAGTTCCTTAGTTTGTTTTCTGCTGCCATGGCCCTGAATAGATTTCCCATGCTGCCATATACTAAAGAACAATGACACATTTTTATTGTTGAGAGACCGTAATCTCAGGGTGGTAGGTCCTTTCTCAGATTTCAAATAGGTCATATTAAAGTGAAGGATCTGTTGAATTATTTTGGAATCTGTTGATAATTAGAAAAAGATTTAATCAGCTACTGATTATTATTATACTTTTAATAATATTGTAATCCCCTTTGTTTAGAATATAATTTATAACTCTATTTCAATAAATACTCAAAGTGGCTTTCAATAAAAATACATATATGGAGAGGCGGGGCAAGATGGCGGACTAGGCAGAAGGATTGCACAGACCCTCTTCAACAAAGAGAAGGGAAACCAATTAACACAGACACAGAAGATA
>NW_006921650.1:4501567-4507509 GCF_000298275.1 Orycteropus afer afer | reverse complement strand
AAATACATATATGAAGCTGTTATCTATAAAGTCATGAAAAGAAATAAACAATCATATATTACAGAGATTCATAACTTGGAGTGATTTGGGTAATGTGTGGAGATATATTTGGTTATCACAACTAGGGGAGAGAGGTGCTACTGGCATCTGGTAGGTAGAAATAAGGGATGCTGTTAGATATTCTATAATGCCAAAGGACAGGTCCTTCAACATGCATACACACCAACAAAATGACCCAAAATGTCTGTAGTGCCAAAGTTGGAAACCTTGATGTAGAATAAGGAACAATAATTCAACCAGAAACCTGGTGTTATTAATATAACTAACCATAAAATTTATCTTTCAGCTTCTTGGCTCTGAAGACAAAGAGAATAATGTTTAAGAAAAAGAAAGAAGATCAACTGTTCTGAAAAGTAAAAACTCTTCTTGACATTAGACTCTAACAGAAATATGTTTTATACAGTATGTTTTTTTGAGGAACATTGACCAGTAGAACACCACTCATGATAATTTGAGGAGAATGTTAAAGTGTTCTCCAAAAGTTGGTTTGTTGTTGTTGTTGTTGTTTGTTTGTTTGTTTTTTCTTGCTGTTTTTGAACTTTCCATGAAGGCAAAAACTCAAGATTAGTTTGACAATTGAGAAAATTACTAGAGCACCAAATAAGGATATTTTAAGAGTAGAACTGAATAAATGTACTGTGATGATTCTGAAGCTTTAGTGTACACAAAACGTATCCAGGGAACTTCAGAATACACTTTAGGGCTTCTTGATGAGTGGTTATTATTTAATGAGAGATCACCAGCTCAGTGGACCACATTTGGAAGAATGTTGAGTTAGTCAAATGAGTGGTCAACATAAACCTTGGACAAACACTCCCAAACCTGGACATTCTGAATTATCTGCGGAATGTTTTAAAAATATGAAACATATGTGTATCTGCCTCACACCTGGAAATTCTGATTCAACAGGTGTTAGAATAGGACTCATTATATACCTCCACCACTTGTCTCTCAGTTGTACTGTAGTGGCTTGCATGTTTCTGTGAGGTTAGAGGCTATGTCACTGGTATTTCAAATGCCAGCAGGGTCACCAAGGGTGGACAGGTTTCAGCAGACCTTCCAGATCCTCCAGACAAAGACATACTCAGAAGAAGGAAAAGGCCATCCACTTCTCAAAAAATTGGCCAGTGAAAATCTTATGAATAGCAGTGAAACATTGTCTGATATGTTACTGGAAAATGTTATGAATAGCTCTGAAACATTGTCCAGTACAATGCCAGAAGATGAACCCCTCAGGTTGGAAGGCACTCAAAATACAAATGGGGAAGAGCTGTTTTCTCAAAGTAGAGTCAACCTTGATGATATAGATGGAATAAAGCTTTTTGGACCTCCATTTGCTGATGTGATGTGACTCAAAACAAGAAGGAACAGCTGCAAACATCCACTAATAATCAGAACATGGAATGTACAAAGTATGAATCTAGGAAAATTGGAAGTTGTCAAAAATGAAATGGGATGCATCATAGGCATTAGTAAGCTGAAATGGACTGGTTTGGGCCATTTTGAATCAGACAACTATATGATCTACTATGCTGGGAATGACAAATTGAAGAGGAATAGCATGGCATTCATCGTCACAAAAAATATTTCAAGATCTATCCTGAAGGACAGTGCTATCAGCGATAGTGTACTATCCATACACCTACATGGAAGACCAGTTAATACTACTATTATTCAAATTTATGCATCAACCACCAAAGCCAAACATGAGGAAATTGAAGATTATTACCAACTTCTGCAGTCTGAAATTGACCAAACATACAATCAAGATGTGTTGATTATTATTGGTGATTTGAATGCAAAAGTTGGAAACAAAGGAAAATCACCAGTACTTGGAAAATATGGCCTTGCTGATAGAAATGATGCTGGAGATTGCATAATTGAATTTTGCAAGAACAATGACTTATTCATTGCAACTTTTTTTCAACAACATAAATGGCAGCTATTTACATAGGCTTCACCAGATGGAATACATAGGAATCATATTGACTATATCTGTGGAAAAAGGTGATGAAGGAGCTCAATATCTTTCAGCCAAAAAAGGCCAGGAGCTGACTGTGGAACAGACCTTCAACTGCTCATATGCAAGTTCAAGTTGAAGCTGAAGACAATTGAAACAAGCCCATGACAGCCATAATATGACCTTGATTATATCCGACCTGAATTTAGAGACCATCTGAAGAATAGATTTCACGCACTGAACACCAATGACCGAAAACCAGATGAATTGTGGGATTACATCAAGAACATCATGCATGAAGAAAGGAAAAGGTCATTAAAAATACAGGAAAGGAAGAAAAGACCAGAATGGATGTCAGAAGAGACTATGAAACTTGCCCTTGAACAAAGAGTAGTGAAAGCAAATGGAAGAAACGACAAATAAAAGAGCTGAACAGAAGATTCCAAAGAGCAGCTAGAGAGGACAATGTCAATGATTATAATGAAATGTGTGAAGATCTGGAGTTAGAGAACCAAAAGGGAGGAGCACACTTTGCATTTTTCAAGCTGAAAGAAGTGAAGAAAAAATTTAAGCCTCAAGTTGAAATACTGAAAGATTCTATGGGCAAAATATTGAATGAAGCAAGAAACATGAAAAGATGGAAGGAATACACAGAGTCACTATTTGTTGTTGTTATTTGCCATCAAGTCAGCCCGACTCATAGCAACCCCTCCTTGGGTTTCCGAGGCAGTATCACTACGGAAGTAGGAATGCCCAACCTTCCTTCCAAGGAAGGTTGGGCATTCCTACTTCCGTAGTGATACTATACCAAAAAGAATTGGTCCATGTTCATCCATTTCAGGAGGTGGCATATGATCAAGAACCAATGATATTGAAGGAAGAAGTTGAAGCTGCATTGAAAGAACTGGTGAAAAACAAGTCTCCAGGAATTGAAGAGATGTTTCAACAAACGGATGCTGTGCTAGAAACATTTACTTGTCTATGCCAAGAAATTCGGAAGACAGTTACCTGGCCAACCGAATGGAAAAGATCCATATTTGTACCCATTCCAAACAAAAGTGATCCAACAGAATGTGGAAATTATAAAAAAAAAATCATTAATATCACACTCAAGTAAACTCTTGCTGAAGATAATCCAAAAAATGGTTGCAGCAGTATAATGACAGGGAACTTCCAGAAATGCAAGCTAGATTCAGAAGAGGAGTGAAAGGAGTGATATCATTGCTGTTGTCAGATGGATCTTGTCTGAAAGCAGAGAATACCAGAAAGATGTTTATTTATGTTTTATTGACTACACAAAAGCATTTGACTGCATGAACTATAACAAATTATGGATAACATTGAGAAGAATGGGAATTCCAGAGCACTTAATTGTGCTCAGGAGGAATCTGCACATAGGCCAGGAGGCTGTCATTCAAACAGAACAACGGGAGACTGCTGTTTAAAATCAAGAAGTGAGTGTGTCAGGGTTGTATCCTTTCACTATATTTGGTCACTCTGTATGCTGAGCGAATAAACCAAGAAGCTGGACTATATGAGGAAGAATGCAACATCAGGATTGGAGGAAGATTTATTAACAATCTGCAGTATACAGATGATACAACCTTGCCTGATGAAAGTGAAGATGACTTGAAGCACTTACTGATGGAAATTAAAGACTACAGTCTGCAGTATGTGTTACACCTCAACATAAAGAAAATGAAAATCCTCACAATTGGACCAAAAAGCAACATCACGACAAATGGAGAAAAGATTGAAGTTGTCAAAGATTTCATATTACTTGGTTCCACAATCAACACCAATGGAAGCAGCAGTCAAGGAATCAGATGATGTATTGCACTGGGCAAATCTGCTCCAAAGACCTCATTAAAGTACTGAAGAGCAAAGATGTCTCTGGAAGCCTAAGGTGTGCCTAACCCAAGCCATGGTCGTTTCAATCACCTTGTATGAATGTAAAAGCTGGAAAATGATTGAGAAAAGACCAAAGAAGAGTTGATGCTTTTGAGTTGTGGTGTTGGCGAAGCATACTGAAAGTGCAATGGACTTCCAGAAGAACAAACAAATCTGTCCTGGAAGAAGTGCAGCCAGAATGCTCCTTGGAAGTGAGAATGGCCAGACCTCATCTCACCTACTTTGGTCATGTTGTCAGGAGGGGCCATTCCCTGGAGAAAGATATCATGCTTGACACAGTGGAGGGTCAATGAAGAATGGAAAGGCCCTCAATGAGATGGATAGACACAGTGGCTGCAATGATGGGCTCAAGTATGGCAAGGATTGTCAGGCAGGCACAGGACCGGGCAGTGTTTTGTTCTGCTGTACGTAGGTTCGCTATGAGTTGGAGCCGACTCAATGGCACCTAACAACAACAACATAGATATCTATATCCATATCTGTATCTATATCTATCTATATTTTTTAAAGCCTGAAGTTGATTCCGTTGATCACTCAGGGATTGGATTTGTCACCATGATTTTTATTTTTAAATATCATTTGGCCTACATGTATTTTTGACAGAGAATAGCTAAAAGTCTATTCAAAGCTAAATTTTCTGGACTGTACCTGGGGGCCAATATAGGATAGGCTTAGATTTCAGCCCCAATTCTCCAGCATACTAACTGTATGATCTTGTACCTTTGGCATAAGCCCTCTGAGTTTCCTCTTCTGTAAAATGGGAATAATGAACCCTACTTTGCAAGAGGTTTGTACAGATTGATTTGTAAAGTGCCTGGCATAGAGTAGGCACTCAATAAACAACTCTAAGCTTTAAGGAAAGAGAGATATTTAGACATATATCTATATTTATACCATCTATATTTATATATTTTAACTCATGGTGACGCTATGTGTGTCAAGGTGTTATGTATCAGTTTTTCCAGCATGAATATTAATAAAATTTAAAGATCATAAATTATATGCTTGCCTGGAAAGTGCTACCTCTCTGTAAAATAGCTTGGCTTTTAGAATCACTCCATAGAAAATATTCTAATATATTTACAAAAGAGTGTATATACTCCAACTTTGGCACTTACTGTGAAGAACTTATTTAGTAGGCAGGCTTTCTAAGATGGCCTCCAATGCTACAGAAAGTAGGGACCTGAGGTCTGCCAATAGCCACAGGAATAAGCATGGAAGCAGCTTGCCCCTCAGTCAAGCTTTGAGGTGCCAGTTGCTCAGCCTGACCTACTGATTGAAACCTGTGAAAGATCCTAAGCCAGAGGCACCCAGATAATTATTCCTGAATCCTTGGCCCATAGGATCTGTGGGATAACAGATATTTGTTGTTTTAAGCCACTAAGTATTGGAAAAATTTGTTATACAGCAATAAATAAGTAATACAAATGACACCAAATATGCTGCTTATAAATTCAAAGATGTGAGTATAATCTTTGAAAGAAGAAAGATCACCATAAAAGAGAATGTATTTCAAAGTATTCTTGGAGAAAATCAAAGAACTGCTACGGTAATTCCCACCATGGAACATGATCTGAACTTTATTATTCACAACCATGAGCCAGAGGGCTGAACCATAATCAGCCAGTGTACTCCCAACTGCAGACAGAGCAAATATACATGTTTTGTGCAATGATACTCAGCAGTGTCCATAACACAAGAAAGTGGTTGGTTCCAAAATGGCACATAATTGTTAAAAATTACAGTGAGTACAGATTGTCAGGGAGTTGATGAACAAATTGTTTAAGATTAACACGAATGTTCTGAGATTTCAGTACTCACAGAAATTCTAAGTAGCTTAGCATCAACAGAAACCTTAAATTAATCTCAGGTAAATTAGCGATTTAAACAGGAAACTCATTTACGGTGTTTGTTGGACTTCCTGGATGGATACATTCTCATCTTTCATCATTTCAGGGAAGTTCTCCTCCAGCAAATCTTGGACAATTTTCTCAGTGGTTTTGTTTTTCTC
>NW_006921650.1:4430651-4497342 GCF_000298275.1 Orycteropus afer afer | reverse complement strand
TGTAAATTTTGGTCAATGACATGAGACAAAGTATATGTGAACTGTTGTATGAAAAGTGAATGTACTCTGTAAATCTTCACCCAAATCAAAATAAAATTAAAAAAAAAAAAAAGGAATGTATCACTTACCCAGTGCATTTACCACATTCTTTCAAGTTGTGCACTTTTAGTGGGAAATCACAAATTCTGCAGTAGTAATTTGAACCATATGCACTCCCATTCTGAAAGTAAATTTGCACTGACTTACAGGAATTCTACATAAGCCATTCTTGAGAATGCCAACTCAAAGGACGATACTGAACAACAACATTTGCTTGTGTCCTCCTCTAATTGCACGTGCAACGAAAGGGGCCAGTGCTCAAGGGCTTCAACCACCATTTCATGTTAGATAAAGTCTTTTTTTTTCCCTTTTTTCTTTTTTACGAAAGTTTATTCCTAAATGCATAACAGACTCCAAGACAACCGTTAATTCTAACTACAGGGAGTAACAGATCTTATAGCAGGAATCCAGATGTTTAAACAGGAATGGAATCAAGGGTCACCATCACTTCAATGACAAAGAACAGCTAATTTTTTTGCCAAATTTCTTATTCCACCCGTGGCCGGTGCTTTCACTTTTAGCTCCTGGAGTTTCTTCTGCTTTCCTTTTTGTTTTTGCTTGAAAGCCTTATCTTCCTAGTCCATTTTCTTGGTCTGCTGCTTAGCCTATTTCAGGGGCTTCTTGGCACCTTTGCAGCTGGATACAGAGCCTACCAGCCTTCCCCAGACCTACCGCCAACACGGCTCCGATAAAGTCTTAAAATACAACAAGCATGAACTCTGAATACTGCGTGACCACACTCATAATTTTATTCGGTTTTAACATAAAACAAATCTTTCTTGGAAAGTATAACATTGAACTATAGGTGGTTTCTTCCACTGATTAAGAGTGGAAGTTTTGAAGTCAAAGTAGTCAATTTAGCTTTGTGTATTTCCCAATCATAATTTTTAATTTCTATATAACCTCTCATTTCTCTTAGTTTGTTTTTCACCTATAAAATGGGGCAACTAATAAAACCTTCATCATCTTGTAGGGGAATAAATGAAATAAGCCAACTACTCTATAGATTCAAGGTATATTAAAAGTGAAAATTATTCTGTGTCTTCACAGATGAGATATATACATGAATCAGTGTTTTGTTTTGTTCATTTTTTTTTTTTTCCATTTTCATCAATTTTGAAATTGTTTATCCCCTGGGATATTATTCTATTAAATATATCTCCACTAATGTCACATAGCATTAGATTGATTTTTTTTCTTTTTAACTTTTTACTGTGATTTGAGTGAAATTTTACAGAGCAAATTGATTTTCCATTCAATAATTCATACACATTTTCTTTTTCTTTTGTCACATTCATTGCAAGCCCCATAATGTAACAGCAAAGAGTGCCCATATTCTCTCTGTGTTTACCATTTCCATTGGTCCTTCTTGCCTATCCCTTCCTACCTTCTGAGCTTTATCCCTGGGCAAATGCTGCCCTTTTGATCTCCTATGGTGGATTGTTCTAAGGAGTGTGTACCTCCCTGATGCTATTTTTTTTTTTTTACCATATAGGCCTTCATTTGGCTGGAAGTTGAGCCACCGGGGTGAGTTCAGTTCCAGGCCTGAAGGGTGTTTAAAGGCCATAGTTTGGGTGTTTCACCAGCCTCTATAAGACCAGTAAACCTGGTCTTTTTTATGATTTTGAGTTTTGTTCCACAGATTTCTCCTACTCTTTCCAGGACCTCCTGTTGTAATACCTTTCAGAGGGATCAGCAGTGGTAGCCGGGCATTATCTAGTTCTTCTGGTCACAAAGTTGTGGAGGCTGGGATTCACATGGTCCATCAGTCCTTTGAATTAATTGTTTCCTTGAGTCTTTGATTTTCTTCACTCTTCTTTGCTCCAGATGGGAGGAGACCAATTGTTGCACCTTAGGTGGCTGCTCACAAACTCTTAAGACCCATCCCAGTTGCTACTCATAAAAGTAGGGCACAAAACATTCTCTTTGTGGACTATGTTATGCCAATTGACCTTAGAGTCCCCCAAGGCTATAGTCCTGAGCCCCTATGCCCAGAGACTAATTTCCTCAAATAATTTTCCCCCTGTATGCTTTACTATATATGGATATATTTGCAGCACATATAACTATATATGTAGAAATATCCTCTGTCAAACATAGATCTATACATTCTTGGGTGTGGTCCCATTCACTTTCCCACACCTGTTCAGCTTGCATATCTATGTATCCACACATAGATTATCACTATTACTGTTATTATAGGATTGTGTAGGTAATAATATTTACCTTTGTTGCCTTTAACTCTTGTGCTCCTCCCAGTGTCTTCCTTTGCTTTGATTACTTCATATCAAAGGTATATTGCCTTTCCCTTCATCCAAGTGTCTGTCCTGTAGTTAGTGATTCACCCTCCCTCCCCCTGCCACCTCTGGTACACTTTAAAGAATGTTTTTTTGTTTTTAAACAAATTCATCTTTTTATTTTAATGTTTTACATATTATTTTTCTTATATGATCAAATGATAAAAAACACAAAACAAAAAGTCCAGAACGAACACCCCAAATACATTCTATCCAGAGCCTATCATTGTTAATACATTGGTATCGATCTACTTTTTTTTGTGTGTGTGTGATTTGGGTGAAGATTTACAGAGCAAATTCACTTTCCATACGGCAGTTCATATGTACTTTGTCTCATGTCATTGACCACAGTTTACCACAATGCAACAGCTCCCCTCCCACTTCTTCCCCATAGTTACCTCTTCCCAGTGTCCATCCCTCCATACATTCCTGCCCCCTCAGCTGTCTCCCTGTGCATAAGCAGCCCTTCTTTCTCCCATGATTGTTCTCTCCAAGGAGTGTATCTATCTACTTGAGGTAAATGTTTAACTCATGTGCCTGCATTTTGTTTGGCTGGAAACCACAGGTGTGGGTTCAATTCCAGACCTGAAGGGCAGCAAGGGGCCATAGTCTCAGTGATTCTACCAGGCTCTATCAGACCAGCAAACCCGGTCACCCCCCTCTTTTTTTCCCCTCCAAATAATTTGAGTTTTATTCCACATTGTTCTCCCTCTCTATAAAGGATCTCCTACACAGATCCCCTTCCAAGTGGATGACAGTGGTAGCCAGGCACCATCTAGTTCTTCTGGTCTCATAGTTGTATAGGCTAAAGAATGTTTCTTTCTGTGTGTAAACATTTTCTTGACTTTTTATAGTAGTGTTCTCATACAATATTTGTCCTTTTTCAATTGACTAATTTCACTCAGCATAAGTCCTCTAGGTTCATCCACATTATGAGGTTGTTTCCCAGATTCATTGTTATTATTTAACATTGTGTAGTATACAATTGTATGTATGTACCACAGTGTGTTTATCTATACATCTGTTGATGAGCTCTTAAGTTGTTTCCATCTTTTTGCTATTTTGAATAATGCTGTAATGAATATGATGTGCATGTGTCTGTTCATGTCATGGCTCTTATTTCTCTAGGATACATATCTAGTAGTGGTATTGGTAGATTGGTAGATTGCTAGATCATATGATAGATATTTCTATTTCTAATTTTTTAAGGAAGTATCATATCATTTTTCACAGTGGTTGCAGCATGTTATGGTCCCACCAGCAGTGTATGAGGGTTCTAATCTCTCCACAACCTCACCAGTATTTGTTATTTTCTGTTTTATTTTTTAACTTTGCTATTAATGATTGGGGTAAGATGATCTCATTGTTGTTTTGATTTACAGTTCTTTAATGGCTAATAATTATGAGCATTTCTTCACATGTTTGTTGGCTGCCTGAAAATCTTTTTGGTGAAGTGTCTATTCATGCCCTCTGCCCATTTTTTAATTGGATTGTTTTTCTGGGTTTTTTTTGTTGTTGTTGTTGTTGTTGTTGTTGTTGTTAATGTATTGAAGTTTTCTATATATTTTAGAGATTAGACCCTTGTCTGATATGTTGCCAAATGTTTTTCCTAGTCTGTAGATTCTCTTTTTACTGTTTTGGTGAAGTCTTTTGATGCACATGAACATTTAATTTTCAGGAGGTCCCAGTCATCAAGTTTACCTTCTGCTATTTGAGTTTTTTTTAGATATGTTTGATAGTGTATTTATGCCATGTACTAGGCCTCCGATGTTTGTCCTTATTTTTTCTTTGATGATATTTTTAGCTTTAAGTTTTACACTTAGGTTTTTGATACATCTTGAATTAGTTTTTGTATATGGTACAGATATGGTTCCAGTTTCATTTTTCTACAAATGGAGAGCTAGTTTTGCAAGCACCATTAATTAAAGAGACTATCTCTTTCCCATTTAATGAGTTTTGGCCCTTTGTCCAAGATCAACTCTCCATAAATGAATGGATTTACTTGTGGATCCTCAATTCTGTTCCATTGGTCTATGTGTCTGTCACCGTACCAGTGCCAGGCTGTTTTGACTACTGTGGCAGAGATTGGGATATGTGAGGCCTCCTACTTTGTTCTTCTTCTTTAGTAGTGCTTTGCTTATTCATTGATAAAAACACTCAATAAAATAGGAACCAGTAGGGAAATTCCCCAATCTAATTAAGAGCAAAGACACAAAAACAATGGCCGACATTATTCTTAATGGAGAGAGACTGAAACCATTCCCCTGTGAACAGGAACCAGACAAGGATGCCCTTTATCACTACTCCTATTCAATATCGGATTGGACTGGATTGCCAGAGCACTAAGGCAAGAAAGGAAAATAAAAAGCATATAAATTGGTAAATAAGTAAAAACAATCTCTATATGGAGATGATATGATCCTATACATAGAAAATCCCAAAGACTCAACAAGAAAACTACTAGAACTAATAGAAGGATTCAGCAAAGTGGCAGGGTGCAAGATGAACATACAAAAATCAGTCAGTTTCCTGTATAGTAACAAAGAGAACGCTGAAAAGGAAATCAAGAAAGCAATACCTTTTACAATGACTACCCAAAAGATGAAGTACTTAGGAGTAATTCTAACAAGAGACACAAAAGATGTATACAAAGAAAACTACAAAACACTACTACAAGTCACTAAAAAAGACCTACATAAATGGAAGAACATACCATGCTCATGGATAGGAAGACAATATTGTGGAAATATCAATAATACCCAAAGAGATCTATAGATATAATGCAATCCTGATCTAGATTCTATCATCATTCTTTAAACAGATGGAAAAACTCATCATCAATTTTATATGGAACGGAAAGAGACCCTAGATAGTTGTTAGATTTTCAAGAATACTTCCATAGTGACTTACCAATAGTAAAGGAGCTCTGGTAGCATAGTGCCTAAGGCACTTGACTGCTAACCAGAAGGCTGGCGGTTCAAACCCACCAGCCACTCCTCGGAAGGAAGATGGGGCAATCTACTTCCATAGTGATACTGCCTCGGAAACCCAAGGAGGGGTCGCTATGAGTTGGGTCCAACTTGACAGCACATAACAACAATAACACCAATAGTAAAAAGAATAATTTTTTTGTTTGTTTGTTTTCTCACACAATATTAACTATTGGAGTGAAGAAAGTCAATGAATAAGGATATCCTTCTGTTCACATGGAAGAAAGCTTATTGCAATCTTCCCTTCACAAAACAAAAAGAAAAAATCTTGACAGGTCAGAAATGTAGGAATCCTTGGAAAATAGAAAGCAGCTTTTATAAGACTGGAGAGTAAAATGAAGCCAGAACACACAAAAGACTGTGCAATAAAGCTGCCTACATGGAAAGTAGAAGTAGCACCAAGGGTTCTTGATTCTGGAGATGGTGGAAGTTGGGAACCAAAGAGAGACCAGTGGCAATTACAAAATACTTGTAGAAGTGCCCCTGATTTTTCCATTTGGTGAACTTGGGGCACCATGGTTGGCATATCCTGTGCATCATTCGTACTAAGAGCCAGAAACCAGCCATGGGATATCAGTCATTGTGCAGCGGGAATATATTCAGTATATAGGAGCTTGGGGAAAGAGAGAGAGCAACGTAGTAGTTGCTACAGAAACCTCAAATATAAGCCTAAAATATTTAATTAATAAGCTTATTTAGCAACTAATTAAATATAAATATACATATAAATCATCTAGCCCTTAACAGCAAAAGTTTGCTGACATTGAGGAATAAGCACAATCATTACAGCAGTCAAGAAGACCTCTAGCCTTAGCAGTAATATTCTGGTATTAAACAGAAAAATGTTTTCTTGTTACATTAATTAGATGTCTGAAAGAAATCAGAGCATCTTAAAAGAGAGAGAGAAAGCAATAGAATTAGATTCAGTAAGCAGAAAACATCTAGGCTCAAGGTAGCTTCAACCGTGACTTGATTCAGCTTACATTGTCATCAGAAGACATCTCTAGGTTCCACTATCTTCTCTGGGCTACAGAGGCATATCTTGAGTATGGCAGGCATGGCCTGTGCTTTGGGCACCATTTAAGGGTAATGGGCTCCAATGAGCAGTTTCTCTTAGCTAACTCAGCTTTCCACCACTAGCTGTGAAACATCATTCAGCAATTTAAAACAAATTGCCATAGATGCTATTTTCTGTAGATCAGCCTCTACTGGGCTGTCTCCACTCTTGGGTCCACTTTGTAACAAAAGAATTGCCAACAATTCCTAGACCATAGCTTCCCTAAAGGAACCCCAATAGCACAGTGGTTAAAGCACTCAGCTGCTAACTGAAAGGTTGGAGGTTCAAACCCACTAGTTACTCTGTGAGAGAACAACATGGCTTCCATAAGGATTTACAGTCTTGGAAACTTACGAAGGTGGTTCTACTCTGTCCTATAGAGTCTCTGTGAATCAGAATGATCTTGATAGCAGCGGGTTGGGGTTGGATTTTGATGGTTCCCCTATTTGAACCCCACAGAAAGAATCCAGTTTATCCTACTAATTCTATCCAATGTATTCCAAGAGGGGTGAATTAGCAGGCATTGGGACTAATTGGAAAGAATGGGTTGTCATTAATATTGTTTATATTTGTCAGCACATAGTGATATTACAAAGCAATTGACTTCTGGTTTGTTTTATAAGTGCTTTTAAATTTTCTACAGACGTGTATGCCTTTATTGCCTGCACCTGGGCCAGACTGCCATTAGCCTGTTTTGGTGAACCACAGATCCTAGAACAAGCCTGAGAATCACTCTAGTTGGATGACCCAGTCAAATTCCCACACATGAACCAATTTTTTAGGCCAGGAGAATGCAATGCACTGGTTGGCTTAGTCTTGGCATCCAGGCCATAAAGACTGAAATTATTCTAGAGTATGTCCCACATGAAAATTTGGCCTGTTACCAGAAGAAGGAGCAGATACCAGAGCAGCAAATAGCAAAGATGTCTACTGCAAAAATCTATTCATGTAATTCAACATAGATTTTAAAAAATAAAGGAAAAGTATATATTTGGGCCTCAAGGGGCTCTGTGGTGCTCAAGGCATTTGGCTGCTAACCAAAAGGTCAGTGGTTTGAACCTACCAGCCGCTCCCAGGAAGAAAGATAAGGCAGTCTGCTTCCTTAAAGATTGACATGCTTGGAAACCCAGTGGGGGTTGGTGTGAGTCTGAATTGACTCAATGGCAGTGAATTTGGTTTTTGGTTTGGTGTCACATAGCTCTACATTCAAATACTGCAAATCCTGCCACATACTAGTGGTATTTTTCTTTGAACAAGCTCCCTCTGAGCTTTGGTTTCTTCCCCAGTAAAAGTTCTATATCACAAGATCATCTGTTTAAAAAAAAAAAAAAAAAATTATTGTGATTTGGGTGCAAACCTACAAAGCAGATTTGTTTTACTCTCAGCAGTTCATACAAATTTTATTTCACACCACCCATTACAATCCCAACAATAAATAGCTCTCCTCTCATCCCCTCCTGTGACTACTTCTTCCCTGTGTCCTTCTTACCTATGCATTCCTGTCTGTCTAGCTTTTTCCCTTTGCAAATTCTGCCCTTCGGATCTCTCCTGGTTGATAGTTCTAAGGGGTACATCTCCCTGGAGTAGATGTGCTGAGCTAGGCCTTTCTATTTTTTGTCTGAGAGCTTGCCCACAGAGGTGAGTCCTATTCTAGGCCCAAAGAATAACCCTGGGCCATAGTGTTAGGGTTTTAACCAGTCTTTATCCTCACAACGATTTTAGTCATTTTTGTGTTTTTGAATTCTGTTCCATATTTTTCTTCCCACTTTATCCAGGCTCTCAGATTTTGATCCCTTTTGGAGTGGTTGGCATTGGTATCTGGGCATCATCTAGTCCTTCTGGTCTCAGGGTGTGAGGGTAATAAAGCTATGGCTAGAAGAACTAGCTGCCCAGCTGCCACAGAGACTTGAGCAATAATAAATGGTGATGTAGTGATAGATAACTGATTTACATTGTCTATAATATGCCCTGGGAGCTCTGATAGCATAGTGCCTAAGGCACTTGACTGCTAACCAGAAAGCTGGTGGTTCAAACCCACCAGCCACTCCTCGGAAGGAAGGTTGGGCAATCTACTTCCGTCATGACACTGCCTTGGAAACCCAAGGAGGGGTCACTATGAGTCGGATCCAACTCAACAGCAAGCACATAACAACAACAATAGCAACATAATATGCCCTGAGCTTTTAAATAATTGCTTTATTTTTTCTTGAAACAATGTTTTCACATTTCTCTCTTATAACATCTTAGTGAACAACAAATATTTGATTTCAGTGAGTGTAGAAAAGTTCTAATGAAGTTGGAGATTAAATAATAGTGTATACATTTTGATAAAATTGATGTCCAAATTCCTTTGGACCAAGGAATCTTGGTTGAACTTTTCGAGTTCCTGAAAATAAGTTTTGTACCTTTATTGTGTGCGTTTTTGTTATTTCTGTTGTTGCTCAAGGAGAATAGAAATGTATAAATAGCCTGACAAAATATGCATGATTTGTTTAAAGGGTCAATAATACTTTTATTTACTCTCTTTCCTTCAGGAATTATTTTGTTTTCCACCTGGGATGTTCTCCACAATTTCAGTTGGAATTTGTTTTAGTTCTATTCCCACAACAGTTAATTCTTAGACTAGTATGTGACTAAGCATCTTTCACTTTAATTGATCTAATTTGTACACATAATTCTGATGGAATTATTCATTGTAAAGTGCACCTGTGAGCCTTCCGGTATTCTCTCTTTTTTTTTTTTTTTTTTTTTTTTCCTGTGAATCCATTGCATTAATTTACCTGCAAATTCCTCCTCTCTCCAGAGGTTTCTCTTGGTTATGCAAATACTTTTGTACAAATTTCTCATTACAAATTGTTCTGAAACATTGCAATTTCTTGTTTCTTTACTGCTTGGACTGGGCATAGGTCTTAGAGTTTTGAAAGTTGCTATAGCTTTCATTTATTAATAGTATAATTGTAATAAAACACTAAAATGTTGACACAGAACTCCGATCCTTAAAGATTCTAATTTCAGTTTTGACACTCTTTTCTCCTTAGTTTCCAAAGTGCATTAGTAATAATGCTACACATTTTTGAAGCTAATTTAATCCTTACTTATTCTGCCATAGACTAGTTAGAATAGTAATTGAAGATTGTGAATATATGGAAAGAGTTGATGGCAATACAATTTTATTATTCTAATTGTATGTGGCATCAGTGTTTTCTGGTCACTAGTAGCTATTTCTAGGAGCTCTGGTGGTGCAGTGCCTAAGGCATTTGACTGCTAATCAGAAAGTTGCCAATTCAAACCCACCCATCGCTCCAGTGAAAGGAAGATGGGGCAATCTACTTCTGTAAAGATGTACTGCCTTGGAAACTCAATGGGGGTCATTATAAGTTGGAAGCAACTGCATGGCAATGAGTTTCGGTTGTTTTGGGTTTTTTTTTTTAGTAGGTGTTTCTAAGATACTTGAGTCATTACATTACTTTGTAATGTAAATAGGCTAAAGTACGTGTGTGTGGTGGTTGTTGTTGTTGTTGTTATGTGCTGTCAAGTTGGACCCGACTCATAGCGAGCCCTCCTTGGGTTTCCAAGGCAGTATCACTAAGGAAGTAGATTGCCCCATCTTCCTTCTGAGGAGTGGCTGGTGGGTTTGAACCACCAGCCTTCTGGTTAGCAGTCAAGTACCTTAGGCACTAAGCTACCAGAGCTCCTTGTGTTTGGAGGGGAGATCAACTATATTCAACCCATCAGTCAATATAACTCATTTAAGTAGCCCATCATTCTTTAGTTGTTTGTTTCCATGTTTCTGTCCCTCACACATTGTGTGCTCTTGGAAACCAGGAATTTGCCTAAAATACAATAGATATTCAATTTGTGCTAAGAGAAAAAGGAAGGGACTAAAGGAAGGAGGGAGGGAGGGAGGAAAGAAGGGAGGAAGGGGGAAAGAAAGGAAGGGAGGAATTTAGTACATATAGACATACAGTGTTCAATACATAATACAATAGATATCCAATTAATGCTTGAGGAAAAGAAGGAAGGACAGATGGAAGGAAGGAAGGAGGGAGAGTAGGGAGGAATTTAGCACACTGTGTACAGATAATCTTTAATATATAACTGTGAATATAAGACTTTTCTCCTCCCTACCCTCTTTCCTTCCTGCCTTTTTCTACAAAAATAAAGGGATTAAAAAAGGCTCAAGAAAGGCTCAGGATATGCAGCACTCCTTATATGCTAAATACATTAACTACACATTTTCAAAAAACTGGTAATTTGGTTTATATTAGAGAATTATCAAGATTTTATAAAGAGCTAATTAGACTTGAATACTTATGATTGATTGACCTTAGCAATTTTTGATCTTAGAAGAAAATATCTTTAGGAAGGAGACCTGTACTGAATAAATAGGAAACTGTGTAAATTGGTGACTTGTCCTCATAATGCCTTCTGATCTATATTGGATTATATCCTGAAATATTAATATCCTGGCTGACAATGTGGTATGACTCACACAGGCTGTATTGAATATGGATGAGTTTTATTAAGGTGCTGAATGAAATACAGCAAATAAACAGCATCATAAATGTTGATGTTTATTCCTGGGACAGATGTAATCATCAGGAGGAAATAAAGGCAATATGTGTATTAGGAAGGAGCTAGTTTGAGATATTGCTGCCCACTATATTTAATTTCCTTGATAATATGATGTTATATTCTACAATAAGGATAAACATCTGAAAGAAAACTCTCATGACTCTAACCTTGACTGAACCTTAGTCTGAACATAACCTGCATGGTAAAATACATTATCTTATTGTCTGCCATAAAGGAAACTCCCAATAGTTCTTCCCATGTGGTGATACGCATTTCATTCTCTTTAACAGAGCCACCTGAGTATCCATAAAGGCAGTAATGGAAATAGAAGCTGTTTACTTTAATGGCATTACTCCTGAATTATTTATCACTGCCAATACTCCACAAAACTGCTGGGACCAGGTCCCATCGATAAGGTATCGCATTCTGAATCTACTACCCTATTTCCATCATGCAATAAAAATGTACACTGTACCTATAACTTTTACTTAGTTTTCCTCTCTTTTGGTAAATGGTTACCTTCAATTGTTATTATGTACAACTATGATTGTAATAAGCCAGGAACACTCATCTTCCTCTGTTCCAACCTTCTTATCATCTAGACTCCCTTGCTGTCCTTCAGCTCTGTTCCTGCACCTAACCACCTCAACATGCTAGAAGAATGCTTTCACTTTCTCAGTTGTTAGTTTACTTCCAACCTACACCAGTCTGCCTCCAAAATTCCACCAGTGATCTAACCAGAGGAGCTCTGGTGGCGTAGTGTATAAGGCATTTGACTGCTAACCAGAAGGCTGGTGATTCAAACCCACTAGCTATTCCTCAGAAGGAAGGTTGGGCAATCTACTTCCATAGTGATATTGCCTCAGAAACCCATGTAGGGGTTTCTATGAGTCAGATCTGACTTGACAGCAGTGAGTTTGGTTTGGTTTTTGGTTTAATCTAACCAGAGCTCAGCTCTACCCTGAGCCACCTTCATCTACAAGATACAACTAGTGCAACATTGAACTGATGGAAAAAGAAGACCAGGAGTCATATTCCAATAGTCTAATAGTACAGTGGGAGTCACTGAGGGGTGAAAATGGTTAATGTTCTTGGCTTTGAACAAAAAGGTTGGAAGTTCAAGTCCACCAAGATGCACCTTGGAAGAAAGGCCTGGTCATCTACTTCCAAAAGGTCAGCCACTGACAACCCCATGGAACACACATGGGGTTGCCATGAGCTGGAAGTGACATTCTAGCAACTGATTTAATAGCAGAATAAGTAGAATGAATTATTTTGACAATTCTGCTTCCTATCATAATGCTAATCTTAACCAAACATGTCCTAATAACTTGGTCTTATCAAACTGTATTTTTTCTTTTCTCTCCTCCTCTCTCTTATCTCTTTGATCTCTAAAACTTAGAGATACTCCATGGAGATATGGTAACTTTTAAGATTCCCTCTGTCTCTAGAATCAATTTGTTTTCCGACATTTAATATTCATAATTCTTTTAGCTCTTAATTTTCCCTGCAAGCTTGCTGATAGTAAAAGGAATCAAAGCAAGTAATTGAGAAGTTTCAAATTTTAAGCTGCAGAAAATATGCAAAAGAATTCTATTTCTGATAACTTGGAACTGGGGGAATAGTTACTATCCCTACAATGTGATTAAGTCAGGTGTCTATTTAAGTTCATTCATTCTGGTACAATATCCTTAGTTTGAGGAAATGTTTTGTTGAAAGTTAAAAATGCTGCACAGTGGAAACCAGGATCTATGAGCTGTATTGAATTTAAGCTATAATTTATTCCTTTAGGAGTTGATGACATTTTAAAGATAGGATTATTTTGCTTCTGTTGTACATTTTAAACCCATGAACCTAGTGATTACTAAGTGTCACAGAAATATTTCCAGTGTCACCTGTTTGTGGGAGTGTTGGGGACAGGGAGCTGAGAATCAACCCTTCAGACTGAGAGACCTGTTTGTCTCCTAAGTATATGGCATAAATGTGTGTGGACCTATTACACTATCTCTAAGTAATGTTTTGTTTGATGGGTATATGACGAAGAAAGAATTAAAACCCAACTGAGAACAGAGAAAAGTTTGTAGAAGTTACTGTTCCCCTAGGCTCACTACACTATGTTGTTGTTGTTAAGTGCCGTCGAGTCAGACCCGACTCATAGCGACCCCTCCTTGGGTTTCCTAGGCAGTATCACTACGGAAGTAGATTGCCTCATCTTCCTTCCGAGGAGTGGCTGGTGGGTTTGAACCACCAGCCTCCTGGTTAGCAGTCAAGTGCCTTAGCCACTACGCTACCAGAGCTCCCTCACTACACTATATCATAAGGAAAACTGGGTTTGACTGCTTGCAACAGAGGAAGGAAACAAAACTAATACAACACATAGGACTGAGGAAGTGGCCTTCTTACATAAACTAGTGACTGTTAGATAACAACCAACAGACAAACAAAAAAAAATTTAAACACAACTAAATCAGTCACATTTTTTTAAATCGAAAATGATATTGTTAAGTGTGATAACCCACTATATTCTGAGTGACATTCATATGTTTCTAAAATCCAGATCCAATTTGTACCATTAAACATATCTCAAAAGAAACTCTGTAATTGCTGAAGGAAACCCCAAAGGGGCATGCCCAAAGGCATTTTAAGCATATAGATAAATATGAGAGGCATCCTCAGGATGACAACTTTGGAAGCAAATATACTGGATTAGTTGTTCACTCTAATATATTGATTTAAAATTCAATCCTATCATCTTATAGTCATTGCTTTTAAAAAAATGCACATATCAACATGAAGGAACACTTCATGACATATTTAAAAGTAAATTCTAAATGCCTTAAAAATTTAAATGTGAAAAGTAAAAGCTAAAAGAAGAATTGTTGGTGAAAGCTAATTGAATAAAGTCTCAAGCTCTAGGTATAATTAATCATTGTCTTCTGAAAATATTAAGTTAAAGAAAAAATTTAGGGTTGGGAATTGATCAGTTAAGTTAAATCAAAATTATGTGTTCCATGGATATCCTAGATAAAGTTAACAGACAGGGCAGACTGGCAGAAGATATTTGCAATGTCTAAAACTTACTGCAGTGTGATGAATCACTTTTACATGGCTTTTCTTGCCATGATCTTGCAACTCCTACCAAATGATCGGGTGGAACTATATAAATAAGGTGTTTGTGGCCCATCGAGGGGATAAGACAGCTTGCTAATAATGCAGATAAGGTGCATGACACCTTTAGGGATGGGACCATGCAAATAAGGTGTATGGAACCCAAACAAGGGGATTGATCAGTTTTACCATCCTGCTAGGCTTAAAATGAGCCACCCTTGAGGCAGAAAGGGGACTATAACCAAGAAGAAGAGCTAGGAGTAGAGTGTATCTTTTGGGCCTGGGGTCCCTGTGTTGACAACTTCTAGGCCCAGGTGATAGAGAAAGAGCTGTAACACCAGAGATGGCACAAGATGGTGAGCAGTTAGGGAGAGAGATAAGATTAAAATTCTGGAATAATAAACCAGAATTTTGTCTCTCTCCTTAACTATAACAATGTATAAGAAATAATTGTCTGGGTTAGTGTTTCTCTGAGAAAGTTGGATTAAAAATGCTTCAAGGTTTTTTACATCTTCAAGATTTTATGTTCTGCATATAAATTGGGATTTTTCTCTTAGCCATTTTCGACAAATGGCCTAAAAGGAAACTGCCTGGGGACAAAGAAGGGAGGAGTTGGCACAAATTACCACTGACAAAAATCCTGCCTTAAATGCGTATTGATCCAAATAACTACACTCACTCTTTCTGCAGTTACACCCCTTCATTTAGATAACTGTGCAAGCCCACATGCCACACAAGACATGGTGGGAGGTCATGTAGAATCTATAGTTTTATTTTCATATGAAGATCTTCTTCAAACTAGTTATCTTTCTCTGCCTATCAACGATGATTGTTATTGTTGTTCGTCATCGAGTTGCCCCGACTCATAGTGACCCCTCCTTGGATTTCCGAGGCAATATGACTACAGAAGTAGGATTGCCCAACCTTCCTTCTGAGGAGTGACTGGTGGGTTTGAACCACCAGCCTTCTGGTTAGCAGTCAAGTGCCTTAGGCACTATGCTACCAGATTTCCTTCAACGATGATTAGCCAAGTCTTTCTCTGCCCATTTCCTAAGTGAAGCTCTTCAAAAATGCTCTCAGATGTCTTTAGATTGGTTCCTAGATTAAACCGTGCAATCTGTAAAGAGGTATATGAACCTGCCCCCCCCCCAAAAAAAAAGATGGTGAGCAGCAGTGGCAAAGAAATGACAACAGCAGAACAAGGATACTGTGCAAGGTGGTACAGTAGACTTTTTGGCCTACAGAGCAAGGTGGCTCCAGTGAGCATGATGACCTATGGAGCAAGCGAGCTGAGCATCTTCATGTTGAGGCTTACTGGTTGAGTGGGGTGCTCTAGGCACTTATTAGTAGAGCTAAAGAGCTTTCTAACACTTGCTTAAGCAGGGCAGCTGGCAAATGAAGGGCTAAGAGGCTGAGAGCCAGAAAGAGGACTGACTGTAGGAATGGCTGAGAATTGGCTATCTTGATCAAAGAACTGTATCTGGAGTCATCCCTGCTTCTGAATTATAGCCTGTTACTTTCCTAATAATCCCCACAGCTGTGAGTATGATCTGTGAGTTCTGTATGGCCATTGCAATGGATTATTGAACCCAGCAGAGAATTAGAGAGTGCCGTGGGAGGGACAGTTGGTGTCAGAATTGGTAAAAAGATTGGAGAGAGGAAGTATGGCTGATCTCTGCCTCACAGGAATCAGCCTTGAGGTGTTGTTCTTGAGTCTCCTTCCCCTTGTGAAGTTAGAGGGGGTCAGATTCTCCACACCACCATATTCACCCTCACAAGGAATTCAAATCATGAAGACCAGCTCATAAAAAACAAGTATCCCAATAGGAAAAAATGGAGAAAGGATATAAATAGGTCGTTGAAAAAAGGGGGAATCCAGAAGGTTAATAATACATGTATGGAGAGATTTTCAAACTCTCAAAAGAGAAACATAAAATAAAATAAGTACCATTCTACAACAGGCACATTAGGGAAAATGTTAGAACACTTCAAAATATGAAGCAATGGTGTGGGCAAAGATGTAGGGTGTCAGGAACCGTTGGAAGGATAAACTGCCATCCATTCTGGAAAACAATTCAGATAGATGTTTATCCCCATCAATCACCCACTGCTGAATTTTAACCCACTACTAAGTTCGAGAGACTACCACAGTGAACACTGATTCTCCTTTGACACGGCATCTGCCAGAGCAGCTCTGCTGGTCTCCACTGGGCTCCTCAAGCTTCTGCCACTCAGCAAGGTGAGTTCCGGCTGGGGCTCTGTTTCAAGCTGCAAGTTGGTCTAGTCTGGTCTCCTAGTTTGGGCTCGTCATTGTGGATTGAGCGAAAGTTTCTCTCAAATGTCTCTCATCACTCTTGGACCAGCAAGCAGGTGAGCTGGAGCACATTCTTATCATGGCAATGGCAGAGGTGTTCCTGCACACCTATGTGCCATTCCACTACCCTTCAGAAATAGGAGATATAAGAGGTTCTGGGATCCTTCATTGCCCTGAAACAGTGTTAATAAGATTTCCTAGAGTCTTAGGAATTACTCTTCCCCTTAGGATACAAAACAAACACTTCTGTTGGTGCTGCTGGGAACAATATCATCTATTCAGCTCATATGGGAAGAAACTATTCAGGTACCAGGAATTAGAAATAGGTGCTACATAGTTCTCTCTCTATCATCTCAATATCACTTAGCACAGCTCCTGAAAGAATGATCAGAGTTCTTAACCTCTTTTCTTTATATTAGAAGCTTTCTCTTCTGGAAAATTATCTTCTTTTCTTTTTTTTTTAAGTATTTTGTGTCAGGGTTGGAGAACTGCAAATTGGCTGGCCAAATTACAAAGAGTGGTAGGACGGTATATACTGTTTTAAAATGTTGCTATTGATTAACTCAATAATTAAACCCTCAGGATTTTTTTCTAATTCTAATTTCTAAATAAATAATTAAATACGCACACAAAGAAATTATGCACAAATAAGTTCATCATAAAAACCAAAAAACCAAACTCACTGCCATCGAGTAGATTCCAACTCATAGAGACCCCCTTTGGGTTTCTGAGGTGGTAAATCTTGATGGAAGAAGATTGCCCTGTCTTCCTTCTGTGATGTTCATCATAGTGTGACTATAATAGTCAACAATAAAAAAAATAGATGAGCAAGAACAAAGGCTTAAAGAAAGCATAGGAATTTGTTTGCTAGAATGCTAGTTAATCACTAAAACTTCTTAAAATATGTGGTAGCATGAGAAAAGCTCTCTAAACTTCAATTTATGAAAAAGCAGGTTATATATAAATACATGCCAAATTTGAAAAAAAAATATACACTTAAATATAAACAGTGCTTATCTCTGATAATGGGACCGTATGGAAAATAATTTTTCTTGTTTCTTTCTTTTCCAAAATTTCTTAAGTGACCATGTACTGCTTTTATAAAGCAAAATAAATAGTATGTTATTTAAAGTTATACTACTATGTTAAATAAGCAAGTCAAATATGTTGAAACTAGTAATTTAAATAATGCATAATTGTTCTTCTTATTTGTTAAAATGTACATTTGAATTCTTCCAGGCAGTCTTTTAGAATGAAAAATTTAGAGATATATTCAGCCATATTTTTTTTGAAATTATCCAGAAATATTTGAGATACATATGCTACTTAGATAGGGGGGATTTGATTAAAAGGAAATGATCAAATTAAAAGCAGACTTTATATTCACAAAGAATTAATTTTAAGAAAATTTAAAAGGCAACAAAAGCTGTGTTTTTGTAAAGCATAATCAAATACCTTTAAAAAAAGGGTATTTATTCTAATTCATACAGAAAGCCTCAGAATGGATTGATACCTAATTCACTTCCCACAGTATCCAAGGCACTTCTCCAATGCCACTGCTATTTGTGCTTTTAGTAACAGATAGTGAGATGAAGAAAAGAAATCAAGTGGGGAATTTAGAAAAATAAATAAAGTATATGAAGGCAATGACCATAACCTATTAAATGCTAATCACCTCTGATTTCCCTTCTTATCCCTCTCCTGGAGTTTTTAATAAAGGGTTCCCAACACCAAAGAATACTACATTCAGCCATGTAACCACCCCAGAACTTCTGATTTGCAGGGATCACAGAATATTTTTCATTTGCAGGAACGAATCCTTTCATTCACAAAATAGAAAAATGAGCCACAAACTATGACTGACCCAAACCACAAACAAAAGTGTTGCCTTTTTGTGCTTAAATGAGAAGTAGCAGCAAATATCTAGCTCAATTTCAAGAGGTGTTTCTAAGCCAACAGCTGGATCCATACAACGCTCAGACTAATGAATCTTGTGCTGCATATTCTTGCCCTGCATTGAAGCACGGTTCTGAGGCCATGTGTGTGCATTCCTAGGTTCCTCCAGAGTGTATGAATGTGGAAACTAACCAGTTGCCATTGAGTGGATTCAAACTCATGGTGACCCTGTGAAAGCCAGAAGAAAACTGTGCTCCGCAGAAAGCTTTGTTCCCCACTTACTCCATCAACGCCAATTGCCTGCCTCCCTAAACACTGAGACTACTCACTTTGTCCTTTTTAAAAGAGTTTGCTTCAGGAAGTTAGTGTTGTTGTAGGTGCTACTAAGTCCGTTTTAACTCATAATGACCCCATATGACCCCCCCACACACACACTCTGGTAGCTAGTGCCTAAGGCACTTGACTACTAACCAGAAGGCTGGCGGTTCAAACCCACCAGCCACTCCTCGGAAGGAAGATGGGCCAATCTACTTCCGTAGTGATACTGCCTCGGAAACCCAAGGAGGGGTCGCTATGAGTCCGGTCCGACTGGACAGCACATAACAACAAGAACAGCAGTGACTTCCAAGGAAAGGAAGAATATCTTCCCTCACTTTTACTTGAGTATTACTGGCCAGAAAGAATGTGAGGGTGGATTGGATTGCTTCATGGTCTTTCAAAAGAAACTAGAAATGAAATCCTCCCACTCGATAGGAACAGTTGAGTTACACTTTCAAGCAAAATTCTCGAATTACAAGACTTCCTCTACCACCTAAGAAATACCTACTAAGTTATCAGTGGCTCAGAGGTCTGGAATGCACAGTGGCCAACTCAAAGGAGAAGGTTGGTGCTTCAGTAAGTACCAATTCTGATTAGAAGCTGTAAAGTACTATTACTTCATAACAGTAATAAAGACAATTACACACAATCCTGCTGCTGTACATTATTATAAATTACATTAATGCCTTCCTTTCCCACTACCCTGTAAACTCTGTGAAGAAAGATAAATGTTGCTTCAATTTAGTAGCTTCCTTGGTGCCTTGCACACAGTAGGCAATCAAAAGTGTTTATGAAATGAACTCTCAGTTTAAAGTAGACTGAGGTTTTCAACAGTACAAGAGTGAAATAGGCAGGAAGTATCATTTATCATTGGCACATAAATACAATCTACTTGCCATCATTACATTTGTCAATTCCCTAATGCCCACTCAAAGTCTCATAATTTTAAATTTGGGGGAAAAAAAGAATCAATGGAGTACTTTGGTCTTAATTTGTGGAGGAAAAGAAATAAAAATAAATTTTTCAAACTTTGCTCTTCAACCAGTGAAGCTAATAATATCACTATCATCACACAGAGCACATTTAAAGGACACTTGAGAAATTTTATCCTTCTTTCCCCTGATTTAGCATAACATTTTAATTTCTCTAAGGAAAATTATTCTAAGGAAAATTAAAACTCAGAAGTCTTTTTGTCACTTTTGTGCTCCTACACTACCTTAATATGAAATTAGAAATAGAAAATACAGTATAAGAATACTCACCATTCCAAAGACCAGACCCTGAGACCTTCTTACAGTTCCTGGCTTGGTGCACAGCATGACTGCACAAAGAGTCGGCTTTCATTTCAGAACAATTAAAATATAACCAAACCATTCCCTCCCCAGTTTAGACACTGAAGAAGCAAATTTTTAGCACTTTAGAAGACTTAGTATTTGTCATAGAGAACAGCAAAAAGCTGTTGAAGTGTGGATGTTAGTTGGTGGGTTTTACTCACTCCCTAGCTAAGGTGTATACGTTGATGGAATTTCTGCCCCTACAAAGTTACAAATGAATATTTCAGATACCCATAAGATCATTCACAAACTGCTAACCATGAGTATTAAATCTATGAATGCCAGTGCTCTGTGGTTCAAGCAGTCATCAACTTCATAATGAACTTAGGAGTTTCCTACTTTCAAACAGCTGTTGCTACAATGATGGCCCCTACCTTTCTACGACCACCAAAGCTCTTGAAAGAGCTACCAACTCCCCACATCATCCTCAGTCTCCTGGAGACTTAGTGTTTTGAGTAGTTCAGAACTTGGGATTTAAGATTTGGTAAGGTTCAGGGAGCTCAATTTCTGAAGAGACAGGTTCTGGAGTAGAGTTTATAGTCATGGTTCTCAGAGAAATGTCCAAACCCTTGGTGCTTTAAAATCCCCTAGATGCTTATTTAAAATGCAGACTGTTCCCAACACTGACCCAACTGAGTTAGAATCTCTAGTGGGTCAGCCTAGGAGTCTCCATTTTTAACTCACTCCATATGACTTTTAAAAATTACAAAGCTTAGAAAAAAAGAAGTACTATGTAAGAGATATCATTTGAATTCCAGATTATCTGAGGTGCCCTGTTGTTCTACAAAAATAAGCTCCCAACATAAATAGGTTTACTGACAGTTTCAGTGAAGAAACCAAGTTTACCTTCCTAAGTGTCTCAACCTGAGTTGAGTTTAAACCTCAAGAATAGTATTGTAATGAGTTAAAGGTATACCCAAATTAAATTTCTAATAATTTCAATTCACCAGAGTTTTTTTTAAGGAAGATTTAAACAATGCCCATGTTTCCCATGTAGTCCAAGCAAAGATGCCCATTCAGCTACGGTTAAACTAAAAAACCCTAAACTAGGTGGCCCAGCTGACTGTGTAGTTATGGAGGGGGCTGAGAAGGGACTGTCTATGCCCTACTCCCTCAGACCAAAGTTATTCAGGTAACCTTTACACAAATAGCTCACCGTACCTGACTTATTTATTGTCAGCAGCCTTGTCTGAGAATTACAATAAAACCCATCAGCCCTTCCAAAACCAAATCAAAGAGGTGAATGTGTTTCGTTTAGAGCTGAAAGATTCTATTTCAGAGAGGAATTGAAACATCCTGCTTTCCAAATAACACATCATAAACATCACTTAGAGCATTTCCTTATTCAGATTTGTGCAACTAATAGTTTCTTCAAGTTAGTTAAGTGATTGCTAACAATTAATTAGTAAATTTAACATTGTTTTATTGATCACCTGACAGTAATGATTGACAACATTAATATAATTGCTTTATTTCTCAGAAAACCTTGGCGTAAGAACCTAATAGTACTGGGAAATGGTTAGGAGATAAAGAAAAATAGATTATATGCTTTAGATTAGGCCAATTACCTTAACATGCTGCCAGGGCTTTGATAACTGAATTAAGGGCTAAAGGTTTTCTTCCAATAGGCAGCTAAGAGAGAGCTGATTTTCCTATACCCAGCATGACAGTGAATCTCAATAGAAGATTCAGAAGACATGGGTTTAGGGTCTTATGACCTCTATATTTCTATTTCAATTACAGTTACCATCAGCAAATAAAGGAAGAGAGGACAAGCCTGCTTGGCTTTCTACCAATCCTACTCCGGTAGTGATACTGCCTCGGAAACCCAAGGAGGGGTCGCTATGAGTCGGGTTTGACTCGAAGGCACATAACAACAACAAAGTTCCAATACAGTTGCATTTCTCTCCTGGTTGTCACCCGATATGGAATTAATACTGATAAAAAAATAATAATAATAATGCTCCCAATGTTCCAGAGTGATTCTGAACATGGTTATAATATTATTCCTTTAAGTCTTCCTCATTCAAGAGTCCCTAAGGAGAGAAGGTAAAATCTGAGGATCAGATCCATCTTGAGACTGGCCAGGAGTTTCAATAGTTGGTCTAAGAATTGTAGAAACCTTTTGTTGTTGTTGTTATGTGCCGTTGAGTCAGACCTGACCCATAGGGGCCCCTCCTTGAGTTTCCAGGGCAGTATCACTACGGAAGTAGATTGCCCCATCTGCCTTCCGGGGAGTGGCTGGTGGGTTTGAACGGCCGGCCTTCTGGTTAGCAGTCAAGTGCCATAGCCACTACGCTACCAGAGCTCCCTTAGAAACCTTTAGTCCTTTCTTATACCCAGCCTACTCCTTCAAAATGACTGCATTAAGCCAAAGCTGTTGAAAGTTTTAGAATAGTTTTTCTTTTAGTTAACATGATTGAGGTGAGGACAGGCCATAGATTTTAGCTCTATATTTCCTCAGGATGATAGAACTATTCTAAAAGATGATCAAATAAATGTTTCAAGTCACTTATAAAAACATAAAATAACATATTTTTCTAATCAGTATGATAATGATCACTTACTAAGAGAATGTTGAGTTCCGAATTCTGACTCAGAGCTAGAAAAGCCAGGATTCTAGTCCCAAATGCCATTAAAACTTAAGCAAATCATTTTGTTTCCCTGAGCCAAAATTTATTAATCCAAAATATGAATGTGACGTTCATACTACGAATACTTCTCTGGATGTAATATCAATTACCTGATGGAAAAGTGTTTTGAGCAAAAAAAATCTATGAATTTACTCAAAGTCACCATATGTTGTGATCTCTTTGTTGGGAAACTCTTTTCAATTCTTGTCATTGACTCATTTTATTTTACTACTGATGCAGGAACAACAAGGTTATTACCACCTGTCACAAGTAGAGCCAATCACCACAACAGGTTGAAATGGAAAAGCAAAAGATTTCTTAAGTATTGATATCCAAGGAGACAGAACCTTTGCACTGAAAAGTCTGTCTCCTTACTAAGCAAAGGGTTAAGTATGATTATATAGGGAGATAGGGAGGGTGTCATAGATCTCTTTGACTTCCAGGAATGTCTTTGTTCTTCTTTTCCTTGGTTACTCCAGACTGGGCATCCCTCTTCCCAGGGTCATCTTGCTTCATAGAATACAGTCTTCAGTTGAAACCAGTCATGGGAGAGGTTTATGCTTAGAAGAATGTATAATTGAAAATAACAAACCCAAAGATCTCAGTGTTTGTAAAAGGATTGGCTATTCTATATACTTAAAAGAAAGAAAAAGGGAGGGGAAAAACAAGTTAGTCACTATAATTAAAGTCTAGTTTAATCATGCCTCCTGTTGTTGCTTTTGTTGTTATGTGCCGTCAAGTCAGACCCAACTCATAACGACCTCTCCTTGGGTTTCTGAGGCAGTATCACTGTGGAAGTAGATTGCTCAACCTTCCTTCCGAGGAGTGGCTAATGGGTTTGAACCGTCAGCCTTCTGGTTAGCAGTCAAGTGCCTTAGGCACAACACTATCAGAGCTTCTAATCATGCCTCCTACTCTGTTATAACAACAACAAAAAAAAAAAACCAAACTCACTGCTGTTGAGTTGATTCGACTTATAGCAACCCCACCTTGGGTTTCCGAAATGGTATCTCTACACAAGTAGACTGCCCAATCTTCCTTCTGAGAAGTGGCTGATAGGTTTGATCTGCCAGCCTTCTAGTTAGCAGTCAAATGCCTTAGACACTACACCACCAGAGCAATTTTCAGCAAAGGGATCCTCCAGCCTTCTACTTCAGCCTTCCACAGTCCCCCCTTTTTCTGAAGATTCACAACCATAGAAAATGGGGCAGCAGTCTCCTTCTTAGGCTACTTCCAGCTACATGGGGGTGGTGAGTGTCTAATACCTCAGAAGGGAAAATTGATTAAAACTAATAACATCTTGCTGTATAAGTTCACTGGTATTAGGCACCTTACAAATGAAAAATATGAGTAGCCTCAAGGGTTCTGGATATTTTGTTAGAGGCTACTTTTATGATGCATGGGATACAAGCACTATAAGGTCTAGAGCGATTAGGGGTGTGAGGCAAGAACTCAGGTTGGGAAATAAATTCATAAACTAGCTTCATCCGTTTCCTTGGTCCCAGGCCATTGATTTTGTCTAGTATTTATCCAAGTACAACATGTCTTCTTCATACTAGCACAAATGCCCCACCCTATTTGGCAAGAAGAAAATTTAAAGCTATATGGTTATTTAAAACAACCTCGGCTAAGGAATTTAGGAGGACTGTTGGGCTCATATGGCCAAGAGGGGGATAGTGTTTGATAAATTTTGAATAGAATGTTCTATATGCCTAATCCCTAAACTGGAAATGATAGTTCTTTAAAAAAATACCACACAAATCCAGTCTTCTCTAAGACTAGATTAATTTCTGTTCCTGATATGCCTAGTGATGCAAAGTTTACAAACAAGAGGTCTCATTTCTACCTGACCTGGGCTTCTGGAAAAATGTAGGAAATAGAGTGTATCTGAGTAAGAAAGGTGAGGAGAGCTAAAGTACACTGTTCTACAAAGTGGATCCCTGTAAGGCATAACAAAAAAGAAATGAACCAAACAATGTGTCTGCTTACAAATTCTAACTAAGATACAAAGCATAAAATGGCAAAAACAAATAAAATGGAATAAGTTTAACTTCAGTCTAAAGTAATGTCTTAAGTTCTTCCAATGGGGTTGCTTCCCAGCATTCTGAGGGACTGTACCCAATGGGCTCTGCTGAGTGATCTCTGGTGCAGGGACAGTCTTAATCCTTGTGTGGTATATCCATGCTCCTTTGCCACCCAGTTTCACTGCAGTAGGCATGGACAACAAGACTTTGTAGGGTCCTTTTCATTTTTCTGTGAGGTTATCAGGATTCCAGGCCCCAACTCCTGGATCAGTCATGTGTAGAGGGACCTCAGGAAGTATATTATGGGGCTGGGAAAGAACATTAGCCTCCCACAGGTTCTGTAAAGTCTACCCTGCTATAGTAAACAAGGTTCCTTCATTTCCTCTCAAAGAGACATGATTGAGTCCAGGCTGAGTCCACCAGGTCACAGGTTGAAGGCTGTCTGGAGAAATCTCTTGAGGGAAGGAGCATTCTCCGCTGCCCTGAAGACATGGATTAGTCAATAAATGACACCCGTGGCTGCCTAGCCAGGAAAACGAAACTATGAACCTGAGTCCAGGTTCTGTTCAGTGAAGCTTAAAGAACCATAGACCCAGGCTGAGGCAAGGAAAGAAGCTCTATTTGGAAAGCCAACATGAAGGAATGCCCATGACTGATGTTGCCAAAGGAGTTCAATGGGCCTTCAGATTGCTTTCACCTTTAAACTTCCTGTAGAAAAAATAAAGGAGGAAAAGAAAAGGGGGCATCCAAGTGTGAACCTCCAAGGAGAGGGTGAGTAAGATGCAAACAGCTCTGTTAAAAAGCACTGGAAAGGAGCATTGGTGGCATATTGCCTAAGGCATTTAACTGCTAACCTGAAGATTGGCAGTTCAAACCCACCAACCACTCCACAGAAGGAAGCCTGGGCAATCTACTTCTGTAAAGATTTATCTCCTTGGAAACTCAAAGGGGGTCACTGTGAGTCAGAATCGACTCAATGGCAGTGAATTTGTTGTCGTTTGGTTTGTTTTTTTGTTTCAAGGAGCTTAAACATTCCTATCTTCACATCTTAGAGTCCTGCTGACAAGGAAACAAAGTTTTTTTTTTCTTTTTATTGTGATTTGGGTGAAAATTTACAGAGCAAATACACTCTCCATACAGCAGTTTATATACACTTTGTCTCATGACATTGACCACAATTTACCACAATGCAACATCTCCCCTCCTACTTCCTCCCGATAGTTACTTCTTCCTTGTGTCCATTCCTCCATGCACTCCTGCCCCTTGAGCTGTCTCCCAGTGCATAAGCAGCCCTTCTTTCTCTCATGCTTGTTCTCTCCAAGGAGTGTATCTACCTCAGGTAAATGTTCAATTCATATGCCTGTCTATTGTTTGGCTGGAAGCCACAGGCATGTGTTCAATTCCAGACCTGAAGTGCAGCTAGGGGCCATAGTCTCATTGGTTCCACCAGGTTCTATCGGACCAGCAAACCTGGTCTTCCCTCCCTTTTTTTTCCAAATGATTTTGAGTTTTGTTCCAAATTGTTTTCCCTGTCTATCCGGATCTACACAGATCCTCTTCCAAGTACTTGACAGTAGTCGCCAGGCACCATCTAGTTCTTCTGGTCTCATAGTTGTATGAGCTGCAGATCGGATGGTATACCAGTCGCTAGGACTAATTGTTTCCATGTATTTTTGGTTTTCTTCATTCTTCTTGGCTCTGGATGAGAAGAGAACCATTGTTTCATCTAGATGGCAGTTTGCAAGCTTTTAAGATCCCAATCGCTACTTGCCACAGTAAGAGGTGGAACAAAGTTTTGTGTAGTATGTTATGCCAACTGAGCTTGATGTCCTCTGCGACTATGGTCCCGAGCCCACAGATTCAACTACTCGGTTCCTCTGGGTAGCTGGCTGTGACCAAGCAGTGACTACAAGCAGTGACTACAGTCTTGCCTCTTGTCAGCTCCACTATATACCTGGGAATTCAAATGATACACATAAAGTTATAGGACCATTGTCTGCCAACCCTATACATGTTCTTGGGTACACTCCCCACTTCATAGACATACCTATAGTTCAGCCTGTCTATCCATCTATCCACCCATATACCCATGTTTGCCTTCACTGACAATGCCATACTATATGTGCAAAAGGGTTCATCTTTATTGTCTGTACTTCCCACATATCTCTCTATGTCTTTCTCTTCCTCAATGCCACTATATTGATCACTCACATTTGGTACATTGCCCTTCTCTTCATCCAAATCAAAACTTATGTCTGTCTATCTAACAGTATTCCCTACCTTACCCTCCCACTCCTGGTAACCAAAAAAGAAAATGTCCTTCCATAGATAAGTGGGATACAAAGTTTTTTAAGTATAATGGTTGGCGAGGTCAGCAAATAGCAGTATGAGCTTGCTATGCTTGCATCTAAATTATCAAGAGGCAGTAAGGACATGAAGGAAAATGACAAATGGACAGTTTATACTTTTGACATAAAATGGACACACAAACTATTCAGACAGAGACAATGCCAAATTTACACACCAGGCACGCCATAGACCCTCATCCTAAGACATTTTCCCCCCAAGCCAAGTACGCTTTCCTCTCCCAAGGACTGATAGGAGGCAGGGTAACTAAGCCTGTCCTTCTCCCATGGAGGAGTGGTACTTTAGTAACCAACGATGAGCCCCCTCACCCTATCTGTGCCAGTCCTATGGCACCCAGGAAAAGGTAGGGGACTCTCACTGAAAGCCAGCTCCTGGAATTTTCTTTTGCTTTTTCTTTTCTGTGTGAAGTGGACTGGTGGTGCCACCTGGGCAGAAGCAATGGGGAGTCTGCCTGGGAAAAGAAAACCCCAGTGATGGCTTAAAGCAGTCCACCCAGGACTTAGCTGGGGACAGGGCCACCATGTCACAGGGGCAAGTCCCTGTTTGGGCACCAATCTAATGCAGGAACAAGGTTCTTACCACCTGTCACAAGTAGGGCCAATCACAATAGGTTGAAGTGGAAAAGCAAAAGATTTCTTGAATATTGATATCCAAAGGAAGCAGAGATAATTGTTGTTCTAAAAAGTCTGTCTCCTCAAGCAAAGGGATAAGCATGATTATTTAGGGAGAAGGGAATGTGGTTGAAGATCTCTTGGACTGCCCGGAATGTCTTTGTTCTTCTTTTCTGTGGTAACTCCAGAATAGGCATCCCTCTTCCCAGGGTCATCTTGCTTCGTAGACTATGGTCCTCAGTTAAAACCAGTTGTGGGAAAGAGTTATGCTTAGAAGGGTGTGTAATTGAAAATAACAGGCCCCTGTTGACTCAACTGGATGATGAATCCAATATCACCAGCTGAATGGTGGATTTTTCACTCACAGACAGTTGTAGGCAGCACAACAGGATCCAGATCCACATAAGAGAGTCTCCCATTTTCCCAGGATGTCCATATATATATTGGGAGCAGGCCACACTTGCAGGGAAACTCCATTTCAACGGATTGGCTGCTCAAAACATACACATCCGATCTCATCATGGGAATAACCACATCACAACTGCTTAAACCACTCAGAAGCATGGTCCAGCCAAGTAGACACACAAGCCCGACTATCACAGCTGTTCAAGTTTTTTTCTTTGTAATCAAGGGTACCAGATGGAATTTCTCTTACATGTATGAGGAACAGTGAAATCATTGGAAGGAAGACCCTGTGCTTTTGGTCTCAAGAATTTGCTTTATCAATTAAACTAAAGTTTTCTAAATAGGTTAAACTAATTTAGAAAATGTCTGAAATAATGTTGACTCTATAATTGACTAATTAATAATGAATCTTTAACTATAGAAAAGTTCTACTTGGATAACTTTTGATTGCCAAAATAATTTCAAACTTCAAATACAAGTTTTTCATTCTTTCTTAGTGAGAGAATATAGCAGAGATGTACTTTTGCTTCAAGGTGCTTTTATACTAATGGACAAGTAAGTTTTACACTGTTTATTTTCATGGCTTTTTTTTGGG
Source organism: Orycteropus afer afer (assembly GCF_000298275.1). Classification (NCBI taxonomy): domain Eukaryota; kingdom Metazoa; phylum Chordata; class Mammalia; order Tubulidentata; family Orycteropodidae; genus Orycteropus; species Orycteropus afer. Next base: position 4,468,719 of record NW_006921650.1, on the reverse strand, counting down.
GGGGGGGTCAAGAGGATGTCAAAAATTCTGATTGTGTTACCTTAATCTAATAAGACATTTTTAAAAGGTAATGACTGTCATAGAGCTTGTTTCTCTAATTCAGTCTTCCCTGAAACTATCTATTTTGGATCCTCTGTAATTATATAACATTTAGATTCTCATCTCAATGTACTTGTATTGCTTTTGTGCCAAATACCGTGATTCTTCAGGGGCAGAATAAGTTGACTCTTTACTTCCCTCTGCTTCTTGCCTGGTAATTGTTCGAAGGGTACTATGAAGACTCTTTTTAAATTCCTCTCATTTTGAAGAAAGCTTTTATAAGGGCAGTCATAATGCAGAAAGCAGGGACTTGTGCTGAGAATGGCATTGTTTCATAAAAATGTCAGTGATTATTATTTCATAGAAGATTTGTGAGGCACGTGGAAAGACCTGATAAGCCTCATTTCCTTGGCCACATTCATTTTTACCCTGGAATATAAATTTTTCTAATCACTATTTAAAATTGCATTTGCCTTTCACTCAGTCACAACCGTGTTCGTTTTAATTAGCTCAAGTTTGTGGGATGTAAAAATGTTTCCCATTCATCAAGATGTTACTAGAATAATACTGTCTGGAGTTCTGGGCATTCCTGAGAAAAATGGAGTTCTCCATAACAAATTAAAAAGCACTTTTAAGGTACTTTCCTAAGCACATGTATCTAAAGAATCCAAACATATATTATCCCAAGGAAAATAACTTGTTGTTTCCAAACTACTTAGCATTGAAAGTCCATCATTCTAAGGACTAATTATGTAACCTAAACTGTGAGCTATGTTTGTTCAATTAACTTCCAGGAACTAAAAGGACTCTTTTAAAACAGTAATGTATAACCATAAAGACTGTTTATTTGCAAGTAATGTTTCTTTCCAGTACCAGATGCTCATAACTTGCTTTAAAATGCTTGGTATAGCCAATGAGTCTCCCCTATGCATGCAAAGGTCAATTAACTGACATGTCAGTATCAGCAATGTAGCTTTGGAAGTTAGCAGAAACATAAACACAATGAGTTGCTTGTCCAATCTTAAGTAATATGGCTTATGCAAACTGAGGCAGCCCGGGTGAAAACAACAACTTTTAGTATTCACTTTGGGCAAGAGATCCTGGCAGGTAATAGCCAGAATCAGGAATGAGCATCTTAAACTCCCTTAAAGAAAGAAGAGCTATCAGACTAAGAGTGTCTAAAACCAGAAATTATATTCACCTTTAGAATTCATACCATGAACTTTGAGGATGGACAAAATTGAATGCCAGTCTTTGGAGACATTTTATGAACCACAGATCGTTTTGTGCCAATAAGTTCTGCAATTGAGTTTTAAGTAGATCTGAATCAAGAGTGAGGCAGAAGAAATTTTAACAAAGGCATTGAAAGAGTACATATTTAACTTAATAATACTTGTTCCCAAAGCTTGCTGAAGTGATCATTTAAAACATATACCCATTCAAATGCATCTTTCTAAAATAAGTTTTAATAGGTTTTGATGATTCAATACTTTTCTAGCACAAACTGTTTGAAAGATTCATCTTCACACTCTCCACAGCGCCCAACACAATGGCTTACCCACAGTAGGTGCTCTACTCATAGTAGCCAAACAAAGAATGCTTTGAACATATCATTTCCCTGTTGAGAAACCTGTAGGGAGACCTCTCAGCCCATGCTGAGTCTATTCGTGTCCAAAGTCTCCTTCAGTCTTGTTTCCCACCATGCCCTCACTGCTCTGGAACATATTTTCTTATACAGATCCTGGTGCTGGGATCATGCTTCCTCTTTCCTTCTGTCTTTTTCAACCCTATCCACCACAGCATCCAGATGCAAGTATTACCTTGTCCATAAATTCTTCTCTTGCTGCTGAGCCCACAAAGCTCACCGTGTAGTTGTTTCACCCTTAGAGCCCGGTAGTCCTCACTTAGTTCTTCTCTAATTGTTGAATGTGTATTAGGTGATCAGAGTGTAGGTGCCTTGAGGGTAGCAATCATATCTTTTTATTCCCCTTTATCCTCAGGTTCCAGTCCAAAGTGAAGACTAAATATAGGATGCAATGGGCTCCTGAAGCCTGGATCAAGAGATTCTCTGAGAGCCAGGATGGCTTCATTAACAGGAAGATTCAGAGCACTTCCATCAATAGATCAGTGGTGTGATGTGGGCTCTGGCCACGAGGACCATGCCAGACCACCTCTAAACTGGATAAGTGTGTGATTTTGCTGTAGAATTATTGCAAACATTCAATGATATGTGACAATAGATCCATCTAATTCAGTCCTTTGGGTTATATAAGTTCTACATTGATACTAATCTCTCTTTATTAAAAAAAAAAATGCTAATCTTTGCATTGCAAGAGTGAGTTTGGTCTGCTATGTAAAAATACTTATTACAGTTATTGGGGGATTATGCAGCTCCTTTTGAAGCATGACCTTTGCATTGTTTGGATGTCCACATTCTATTTCAAACCGTCCTCTAGAGTGCCTTTGACCCAAAGGTCAGAGGCAGGAAGAAGCAAGAAATATATTATACTTAGCTTCCTTTTTCACTGGCTCACTAAGCTCATATTTTCAATAGTAGGAAAGTGAGCCAGTTTCCCTCAAACCCCATGACATTAACATCTGTGAAAGGAAGTCAACTAGACAAAATGGATCACCATTCCCACAGCAAATTAAATGCTGATAACTTATACATACTGGATCTATAAGAAATGCAAAGGAAGACCAGAAAGAAAGTGAGGGAGAAAAGGAAGATCAAAGTCAAGAATAACATATAAAATAAACTAGAAACTAGCTCTAAGGTGACACTAATATATAACTCTATATGAAAGCTATGCATCCCTTCAGCTGATATAGAATAGGATCTAGTCTTCACTACAAACCTGCTGTAAAACTCAGAATTTCTCAAATTGCTTCAAACATTCATTCATTCAACAAATATTTTTCAAGTTTTATTATGTGCCTGGCACTGTTCTAAATGCTGTTGCAGATATATCTGTGAACAATACTATGCTTAGTCCCTATCCTCATAGAAGTTACATTCTAGGTAGTGACCAGGATCTAAATATCAGACTATTTGTTGTTGTTGTTATGTGCTGTTGAATTGGACCCGACTCATAGCGACCCATCCTTGGGTTTCTGAGGCAGTATCACTATGGAAGTAGATTGCCCCATCTTCCTTCCAAGGAGTGGCTGATGGGTTTGAACTGCCAGCCTTCTGGTTAGCAGTCAAGTGCCTTAGGCACTACACTACCAGAGCTCCCATCAGACTATTTAGTAGTATGCATTCATTGAACCACTGCTTAGTGCTGGATGCTTTGTATATCATATCTGATTTAACCCTAAAATATCCCTAAGAGGTAAGAATATAGTTGTTCCCATTTTATAAAGGACTGAGTTTAAATTTGAAGAAAAAAAAAAATGTCAAGTCCATTCTGCTCATGGTGACCCCATGTGTAGCAGAGTAAAATAAAAATGGATCACAAGGACTTTCTTCTGAGGCCCTTCTGAGTGGATTTGAATCTGTCAGTTAGCAGCAAACCACATAAACCTTTTGCACCAACAAGGGACTCTGAGGTTCAGATAAGTTTCTCTGAGGTTTCTCAGGGTCACTCATCTAATAAGAGTTGGAGGTTACATTCCAACCCACATTTGACTGACTGAGAACCATCAGTCAAAACAAGCTTTAACTTAAATGGCCAAATCCCACCTCATAGATGTTATGTGTTATAGTAAAAAGTCCAAACTGGAAAACATTTGACTCTTGTATTTTAAATTAATCTCATAGCATGAGTTTTATTTTATGTAGAGCTATTGGAAGCTCTGGTGGTATAGAGCCTAAGGCAATTGACTGCTAACCAGAAGGCTGACGGTTCAAACCCACCAGCCACTCCTTGGAAGGAAGACTGGACAATCTACTTCCATAGTGATACCGCTTCAGAAACCTAAGGAGGGGTTCTAATGAGTCAGATAGGACCCAATGGCAGTGAGACTGCGGTAGCAATTGTCAGGGTATTTGCTGTCATTTGCTAAATCCTTAACTGTTAAACTAATACACCTTATGACAGCCTCCTGCAGCGTATCCAACCATTTATAGAGACATTTTGTTGCAAAATTTTAAAATGAAAAACATCTTTTTAATTGGAAAAGACTGTTCAGCACTGTCTTCCCTCTGAGCCCTCTTTGACTTCGCTCCAGATTTGTTTTCATTTATCAGCTTTCAGAGGCCCTGGGTAGCACAAACAGTTTACTCTCAGCCACTAATGGAAAGGCTGACCGTTTGCATCCCCCCAGCAGTGCCAGGTCAGAAAGCTTGGGGATCTGCTTCTATAATATTACAGCAAGAAAACCCTGTGGAGTGCAGTTTTACTCTGAAACACATGGACTCACCATGAGCCAGAATCAGCTTGACAGCAATAGTTTTATTAACTTCCAAAGGCATCTGAGGCATGGTGCACCCTACTGATGGTGGCAAGTGGGGCCTTCGCTAGTGCTGGGACTCGCCAACAAGCCGGAGGCTGGCAGCTGTGGATCCCATCCCTTCCAAAGTGTTAAGAAAGGAGTGATGCTCTCCAGAATGCCAGATTCCTTTACATGGACACATGTATTGATTTCTCAGAAGTGTTCATGAGAATTTCATACAAGAGTGGTGAGGCCAAACTGCAGGGTTTGTAACTCTCAGCTCCTAAGACCTTGTCATAGATCTGAGAAGCCCTGTGGGGAAATAAAAGACAGAGAAGTCCAGACAATACGATGTACCAATGATCTTCAGAATACAAAACCTTGTACTTAGTATAAAGAAAATAGCATGAATTGTCTCTGCCCCTGAGCACATTACATTCTAAAGGAGGAAGATAAAATTTCTTGAAATACTCAAGTTAAGCAACAAGACATACTCCTAATTAGAGTTATGTAATCACTGGAGAAATCTGTAATAACCGTAACGTATTTCCTTCCTTAAATGCAATTTCTTTCCAGAAACCATATAACATGGTGGTTTGAAACCATGATGTCTGGAACCAAAGTGCCTGGGTTAGGATCCTGACCTCACAACTTTCTAGTTGGGTGACTTCAGGCAGGTCATACTTTTCTTATGTGTAACATGGGAATAAAGTAGTATTTCCCCTCATAGCATTGTTGTGAGTATTTAATGGGTTAATAAATATAAAGTGCTTGTAACAGTGCTGGAAGCATAGTAAGTGCTATAGTAAATGTTGCTCCTACCTAGCTGATTTTACATGCTATTTGACTTTCAAAAAGATCATCAGACTGAAGGAGTCATTTCCTTATTCTAGTAGTCATAACAATAATACTTATATTGAATGCTTAATGTGAATATTATCTCATTTAATTCTAACAAAATGATGAAGTAGATAAAACTTTAAACCTCACTTGAATATGAAGAAAACAGGGCTGAGAGATTTAAATAACATGCCAAAGACTTGGATTCAAATGTGGCTTACTCTTCTCCAATCCATTCTCTACTATGCATATTGCTTCTTCCCCTCAAACATCAAATAATTTCAGGAAGAGTGCTGTAGCACAAGAGATAGGACTTGGCACTAGAAGAAAATTCATAAATATGTAGAGAAAGGGATTGATCAGCTCTATAAATACGACTGTGCAAAGACATTTGATTGTGTGGATCATAATAACAAATTATGGATGACATTGCAAAGAATGGATACTCCAGAACACTAATTGTGCTCATGAGGAACCTATACACAGACCAAGAGGCAGTCGTTTGAAAAGGATAAGGGGATACCACATGGTTTAAAATCAGGAAAGGTATGTGTCAGACTTGTGTCCTTTCATGATACTTATTCAATCTGAGCAAATAATCCTAGAAGCTGGACTATATGAAGAAGAACACAGCATCAGGATTGGAGGAAGATTCACTAACAACCTGCAATATGCAGATGACATAACCTTGCTTGCTGAAAGTGAAGAATACTTGAAGCGCTTACTGATGACAAAGACTACAGCCTTTGTATGGATTACACCTTAACATAAAACAATAATTCTCATAACTGCACCAATAAGTACCATCAAGATAAATGTAGAAAAGATTGAAGTTGTCAAAGATTTCATTTTATTTGATCAACACCCATGGAAGCAGCAGTAAAGAAATCAAATGACATATTGCATTGGGCAAATCTTCTGCAAAATATCTCTGTAAAGTGCTGTAAAGCAAAGACATCACTTTGAAGACTAAGGTGTGCTTGACCTGCAGCATGATATTTTCAATTGTCTCATATGCTTGTGAAAACTGAACAATTAATAAGGAAGACTGAAGAAGACTTGGTGCATTTGAATTATGGTATTGGCAAAGAATGTTTATCATACCATGGATGAGCAGAAGAACAAACAAATCTGTCTAGGAAGAACAACCAGAATGCTCCTTATAAACAGGGATGGTGAGACTTCATCTCTCATACTTCATGTTATCAGAAGGGACCAGTTCCTGAAGCTGGACAACATGGTAAAGTAGAGGGTCAGTGAAAAAGAGAAAGACCCTCAATGAGATGGATTTGCACAGTGAATGGAAAAATGGGCTCAAGCATAGCAATAATTGTGAAGATGGCACAGAACTAGGCAGCGCTTCATTCTGTTGTACATAAGGTCACTATGAATCAGAACCCACTCAATGACACCTAACAAAAACAACACAGATCTGGGAAAAAAAAAGAAAAAAATCAAAGAAGTTATCGTTAGAGTTTTATTACCCCTAAAGTTTTTTATGCATGTGAAATCTGGACAATGAGTAAAGAATATCTAAGAATGATGGTACTGGTGAAGAATATCGAATGCACCACGGGCTGCCAGAAGAATGGACAAATCTGTCTTAGACCGAGTATAACTAGAATGCTCCTTAGAAACCAGATGGTGCGTCTCACATCCTTTGGGCATGTGATCAGAAGGGACTAGTTCCTGGAGAAGGGTATCATGTTTGATAAAGCAGAGGTGAAGAACAGAAAGGTTCTCAATGAGATGGATTGATATAGTGGCTGCAACAACAGGCTCAAACATGGCAACAGTTGTGAGTATGACACAGGACTGGGAAGTATTTTGTTCTGTTGCACGTAGGGTTTATACGAGTTGGAACTGAATCGAAGGCACCTAACAACAACAAAATTTCTTTAAGCATCTGAGGAACCAAACATTGGAAGCACACTTGTATGTTTCTCATTTCTAAAGTTTCTTACACTTTTATGGTAAGAGCAGAAAAGATAAATTAAAAAGCCAGAGATTCTGAGACCAGAGTTACTAGAATCTTATTCAGGTTTTGCAAAAAAAAAAAAAAAAATTGTGAAGTTTTACAGTGCTATCAGAAGTCTGTAGATATAGATAAGAGGGACAAAAAAGCTTAGCGTCCAGGAACAGACATTCTGAGCTGCATTAGAACATCAGATGGCCCTTAAAATTGGTGACTCCTCCTCCCATAATCAGCCCCAATTTAGTCTTAAATGATCACTCTTTCTATCAAGAAAAGAGTTAGTCCTAGAGGCATCAAGATAATGCTGACATTGTATTTATTCCTTTGGGGCAAATGGAAGAAAAAAACAGGTTTATAAAAATTGCCTATACATTATGCAATGAAAATTTCTACAAGGATGCACAGATGGGCTTCAATTTGGGCAATTCAGTTGCTGTATATTAAAGACTTTTCATTTTAATATCCAATAATGAAAAAAACTACTGGTGGGTGTCCTCCTGAGTCATAATGTAATCAGAGAAGAATGACTGAGCCTGGCTCTCATTTCTTTTCACTGTTGAATATTTGCTCTCAGCCAGATGTACCTAACCTGAGAACACAACGAGAGATCATTGTATATGTAGCTGAGAAGGCCAAGGGGTATGTTGTCAGAAGGGAAGCAAGAATTAATTAGAATTAAATTAAAATGTGACTTTGAAATTATTGGAATTATTGAATGTTCTGAAAGAGATAAACTCTAGGCACCCATGGTCCTCCAAGTAAACCAAAACTTTTCTACAATAAAACATAGTTTATTGAGACCTATATCTTCTCTCCTCCACCTCCAAGCCCAATCTCAACCTGGTCTTATATCACTATAAAACAAGCTCTGGTAGCATAGTGCCTAAGGCACTTGACTGCTAACCAGAAGGCTGGCGGTTCAAACCCACCAGCCACTCCTTGGAAGAAGATGGGGCAATCTACTTCCGTAGTGATACTGCCTCGGAAACCCAAAGAGGTGTTGCTATGAGTCGGTCCGTCTCGACAGCACATAACAACAACACCTTCCCAGGTAGGAGCACTGGTGGCTCAGTGGTTAAGGCATTCAACTGCTAACCAAAAGATCATCAGTTTGAACCCACCAGCTGCTCCATGGGAGAAAGAAATAAGTAGTCTGATTCTGTAAAGATTTATAACCTTGGAAACCCTACAGGGCGGTTCTATTCTGTCATATAGGGCCATTATGAATTGGAATTGACTCGATGACAGTGGGTTTGTTTTTTGTTTTTTATCTTCACAAGTGCCTCCACTTTGGTCTGATCATCTGGGCTGATTTCTAAGATAAAGCTTCTCTTTATGATCTTGAAGACTCTGTTGCCAAAAATCCTGTTGTCCTCAATTCTGACTCATAGTAACCCACTAGGACATTGTAGATCTGCTCATAGGACTTAAAAGGCTGTAAATCTTTACAATAGCAGTCTGCCACATCTTTCTCTCATGAAGCAGCTGATGGGTTTGAATCGCTGACCTTTGAGTTAGCAACCAAATACTTAATACTGCGCCACCAGAGCTCCTTGTTACTTGAATAGTGGGTGGGAATTCTATAGGCTTTGCACTCAATATTTTTCTCACTTGGCAAATAGTGCTGCTTTAGTTGAGTTGGCTTACCACCAAAATCCTATTCCTTTTTGATCTTTCCTGCTCCTATTTAGAATTATTGTGTGATCCCAAATTTTCGCACTTCCCTCTGACCATACCCTTTTCAGTGTGCTTTTTCTGTTCCTCCCATGAAGGAGTGAAAGCTATTCCTGTACCATTTGAATATGACTTGCGTTTTGACTTGTTTTTGCCAATAGAATATGGAAGAAGTAAATGTATAGAATGTCAGCTGCAAGCCTATGCCTCATGAGGCCAAGCACTTTAGCTTTCTCAATTGTTCCAAAAACAAACAAACAAACACTGCTCTGGAGTCAGATCTGACTCATAGTGACCCCTCCCTGGGTTTCTGAGGTAGTATAACTACGAAAGTAGATTGCTCAACCTTCCTTCTGAAGAGTGGCTGGTGGGTTTGAACAACCTGCCTTCTGGTTAGCAGCCTTAGGCACTACTTCATTATGAGAGCAAGACTGCACTAGTCTCCTAGGGATGAGAGATCACATGGAGCAGAGCCAAGTGACCTCAGTAGTCTCACCCAAAATTCCAGAGAGAGTACAGCCAAAACAGCAAAGCTGTTTAGTTAGCCAGTAACTAACATGATTGAGCTCCTTTGACCAGCAGAACTGCCATAGCCAACCTGCTGACTCTTGGGAAATTAAAATTGAAAGTTGTCGTAAGCCACTAAGCTTTGGGGTGACTTGTTACATGGTGATATCTAACAGATACAACCACCATTCTGCACTCTGACATGCACCCCAATAAAGTCCCTGCATGAATGTGAGTTGGTTCCTTAACTTCTAGCACAGGACAGGCACTCAGTGCTTCTTAAACACAATCACTAAATAAATAATATCAGTGAACATTTGGGTTGTTTTTTAATCTGAGATTGAAGTTTGTTGTTTTTTTTTTTTTCTTTTTAATCACCATCCTCCTTTCTGGACCATGTCTCTTTTTGTATCCTTAATTTAGTCTCTCTGTTTCTGTTTCACTGTTCTGGTTACCTAGTGCCACTCTGACAGAAATATACCACAAATGAGATGGCCTTAACAAACAGGAGTTTATTCTCTTGCAGTTTGGAGGCTTTAAGTCCAAGTTCAAAGTGCCAGGTTCTAGGGGCTGGGTGAAAGCCCCTCAACCTTGGGATCCAGCTGTGCTTCATGCTCCAGGCCCACTGGAACTAGAGGCATTTCTTCACTCAGACAGCTGCTACCTGCTAAAGCTGTCAAGCCCAAGCTTGACAAGTAAAAAGGCACAGTCCCAATGTTACCAAACCACACGGCAGGCCATTAATTCAAGTCCATTTTAAGTCCCAAGGTTGGCAGAGCATGGCAGGCTGCTCATCAACGACGGCTACATGCAGGGTCCAAGCGTGCCATAAGCTATAGACCATCCCCCAAGGCTCCTGCTTATATACAGGAAGCAGACCACATTCCCTAAGGCAGCTACTCAGCTGCTTGTGGCAGATCCCACCATGGAGTTGATTGCCAATCTCATCATGGGAATAACTACCACCAGCTGCCCAGCCACTCAACCAGGCCCAGCCAAGTTGACACACAAACATAACCACCACACTTTCATTTAGAAAGATATGAATAATAAATTTGAGAGAATAACATACTTTCTAAATCTCTTTGGGAAAGTCATTTCAAAAGTAGAGAGAACCACATGAAGAGAAGTGGAAAATAATTCAAAGTAAATGAGAATAGAAGGCTTACCCTCACCTTATGAATTTGATTATGAAATCCTGAATCACAACATAATTCTTAGATGTGTTATTACACAACACATAACCTTTATATTTTTATTTATGTGATTTAAGTATTTGTTACCTGTCCTATATTTCATGCATTGAAATCTTTTGATCTTCTTTGAAACTTCACTCTGAAGTCCAAGCATTAATGATAATTGTAAATCTTTTTGGTAACTTGGCCCTCTGCTTACTAGAATGACAAGAGCTATACTCTCCCTGTTTGCTATCATTGCAATATTCAGCTAAAGAACTACTTTTCTAATGTTTGTTATCACCATTAATTTACAAAATGTGCATAAACATTGCCTTTTGGTGTTATTTTATTATGGTGAAATATATATTGCAAAACGTTGCCATTTTAATGATTTTTAAGTATGCAGTTCACCATGCTGTGTTACCATCACCACATTCCATTCCCAAAGTTTTACCTATATATTTACAAACAGTTTGCTAATAATAACTACTAGCAAACTTGTTTCTGTACACTTGCCAATTCTAGACACTTCATGTAAGTGATCATACAGGAGTTGACCTTTAGTGTCTGACATATTTCATCTAGAACAATGTTTTCAAGGTTCATCCATGTCAAAGACATTGATTTTGTGAGTATGAAGTCTCCCAAAGATGAGGTATTTAGGACTGAACAAACACACTATTTCTTTGTACTATTGCTCCTTTGGGATAAAATCCATTAAGATCCAGTATTAGCTTTATGTCACAAACAGCACTCAAAAGCAGTGAGCACATGTCAGCATCAGAAAGCTGTTGTATTCTATGGAGATGTGGTGGATACTGTTCACTTGGCATGGTTGTGGGTAGGCTACTCTTTCTCCCTTTCTATAGAGACAAGGGAAATTGGAATATGAATAGGCAGTTCATAAAGGGCAGAATAAAAAGGATGTAACCTTTGATGTTCTCTTAATTATTACATTAGGCAGCAGCCATTTAATAATTTTCAGCACTTGACTGTGTTTCTTGTCTCCTGAGGTGTAGGAGTATTTCCCATCATGGCCTGATTGTTGATGCAAAGATTCTGTGAAAGGCTTGCTCTTGTACTCTTTCTCTGCCTCATTAACTTGTTCATTTTAATTATTATATCTTCATAACATTTTAATATGAAATGTTCCATTATTTACTTAAGCATTAAAACTAGGAAACAGAGGGATTCACACAATCTGTCCTCATATTTCAATGGTTACAATGATTCCATTTATTATTTGCAGGTATACAGGGGCAAATATACCCCTGCATTCTCACCATCTACTAAGTGTACAAGCCTTCTATTCATCCCTACATATTTAGTAGCCAACACATATTTAGTGAGTTCTTTCAATGTTAAAATGTGTCTTTGGGTGGTGTTTAATAAGTGAGTAGCTAGTAACCAAAAGATTAGCAGTTTGAATGCACACAGAAGTGCTTTGGCTGGACAATCTACTTCCAAAATATCACAGCCCTGAAAACTCTACAGAGAGCAATCAATTGTATTCTGCAACTGATGCAGTTGTCAAGAGTCAAAAATGACTCAGTGGCAACCTTTTGTTTGTTTGTTTGTTTTTCTTGATTTCAATGTTCCTGGCCCTGGAGAGAGGCTGTGATGGAAAGAAAAAGAAGCCTTGATCCCTCTTTAAAAGAGCACATACCTTCTTCCTTAGAAGGAAACACCTCCTTAGAAGGGAAACCCTGATAAAGAATGGTAATGCAGTGAGGTAAAACAAAGAAAACTTGAATAAAGTCCTGGAAGACTAGGGAGAAACACAAGAAAGGAAAAGTATAGTACAGAGATAAACTATGGCTTGTCTTCAGCAATTTGTTAAGCTCTATATTTTATGCACTTTCCACTAGATCTATTATATTTGCAATTAAAAATACCATTAAAATAAAAGTATATTGATAAGACTGCAAAGGGTGAGACATGAGGGATAGTTAATGAAAAATGATTGGATGTTCTTAGGAAGTGAAGGACAATTAATTTTAAGAAGGCAATTAAATTGGTATCTCATTTCAGAATAAATTAGACCCATAGTGAGCAAGAGTAGAAAATATTCAGGTATGATTTTAGTCAAAACAGTTTTTTCTCCCTGTGTGTAGAAGTCCTCAATGAACTCTCTCTCATATCCTACTCTAATTCCCTAGGTGGTGCATTAATGCATTTAACTGCTCACCAAAAAGGGGTTTGAGTCCATTGAGAGGGCACCTGGAGATCTACCTGTGAAAAATCACCTCCTGAAAACCCTATGAGCACAGCTCCACTCTGACAAAGACCGGGTCACCATGAGTTAGAGTCGAAGAAACAGCAACTGGTTGGTTTTATACCTGTGATAGTTAAGGTTGTACATCAACCTGGCTGGGCCTGGTTGAGTGGCAGGGCAGTTGGATGTAGTTATTCCCCGTGGTGAGATCGGTAATTAACTCCATGGTGGAATCTACTGGAGCAGCTAAGTAGCTGCTTTAGGGATGTGGCCCGCTTCCAGTATACAAGAAGCACCTTTGAGGAAGGTCTCCAGATGATGGCACACTTGAACCCTGCGTGTAGCGGAGTCGTTGTTCAACAGCCTGCCATGTTGCCCTGCCAATCTTGGGACTTTTAACAGACTTGCATTAATGGCCTGTCACGTGGTTTGGTAAGATCGGGACTGTGCCTTTTCACTTGTCGACCTTGGGTTTGTCAGCCTCAGCACCTAGCAGCTGTCTGAGTGAAGAGATGCCTCTAGCTTCAGTGGGCCAGGGGCAAAAGGCAGTGCTGAAGCCCAAGGTCGAGAGATTTTCACTCAGGCCCTAGAGGCTGGCACCTGGAACTCAGACTTTTTTTATATCATCCAAGTTAGCATGTGATCAATTACAAGGAACACTTGTAATTGGTTCATTTTACATGGGAACAAATACTTCCCTATGCTACACAAATGATTTCTTAAAAAATCTGTCAAGGTTTTTACCTCCTCCATGTAAAATTTTGATCTGCATAATTCCAATCTATTGAGATAATTTTAAAAACTTGATTCTGTGTCATTCATTCACTCTTCCTCTGAAAACTGTTTTATCACCATTTATTAAATCTTTCAAAAATATGTATTGAGTGCCTACTATGTCCTACCTAGATACTGTTTTTAGGCTGAAGATACAGCAATAAATAAGAGAAAACATTTTCTGTCTTTATGGAACTTAAACTATAACAGAGAAAAATGACAATAAAAAGTAGACAGAGAAATAGATATTATCATGTATTGATAAGAAGTATGGAGACAAACAAAGGAAGCTATATGAATGGTTGTATACATACTACACATGTACACCTACAAACAGAATATTTTCTTTCCATACCTTTTATGACATAAAAGAAGTAGCTTTCTGAACATTGGTATACAAGTGTGGGGTGCTATTCTTACAAAAAGAAAAAAAAATCAGTATATTTTGCAGATATATCCCTGCTTTAATAAAACTTTAATAATTCTAAAGCATGAAAATCTAGATTTTTAAAAGCAATAATTTAAAGGGTGATTCTTCTCCCTCTTCTAACTGAGTAACTCTGTAGATGGATTTTAAAATTTACCAAAAATTCACTATCGAATTTCTTTTATGAAACCACCTCCTCTAATGCATTTAAAACAGATTGTTATTCAGCTAACATACATTTAACAACCTACCATTACCACCACCCACTCTCTAAAAACATCTACTATATGTAGGATGTTACATGTACACTCTGTGACAACATTTTCAATTGATTTTAAAAAAATAATACATTCATTAACACTTGCCTTACTTGAAGGTTAGAGTAATGGTAACCTAGTAGAACCTAGTAGCAAAACTAGAAATGAGAAAAAGAAAGGAATTGTGAGAGATCTTGAGTGGAGACCAACAAAGGACATATTCGAGGGCATACCTTCAATGATGAGGATCTGGGATGCAAGGCTGATCCCATAGAAGTGAGTTATTTCCCTGGGGCACTATTCCTGCTCTTGTGGTAGCTGCCACCACATAAATATTAATGTCTGTTTTAGATAATCTCAATGACTATACTCACTCCAGGCATGGGTCTTGCAGAAAAACAATGATATAATACATTATTAACTTCCCGATGTTCTTTATACGAAATGAACTTTTAAATGAAACTGATTAATTTCTGCTTTGATTTATGTTATTATTATAGCAAAGTATAAAAATAAATCAACCTTCTAAATTCAATTTAAATACTCTTATTATCACATATTTTTACTTCTTCAAGAAGTATTCCTTGAGCACCTACAATGTGCCAGAACCTAGAAATAAAGCAATGAAACATCTATGCATGCTTGAGGCTATACTTGCTCATTTAGCCTGTGCTTTATATGTTGCTGTTGTTGTTATGTGCCGTCGAGTCGGACCCGACTCATAGCGACCCCTCCTTGGGTTTCCGAGGCAGTATCACCTCGGAAGTAGATTGCCCCATCTTCCTTCCAAGGAGTGGCTGGTGGGCTTGAACCCCGCCCGTCTTCTGATTAGCAGTCAAGTGCCTTAGGCACTACACTATAGTTCCCACCATGTACATACATTCAGATGTGTCCTCAGTTGCTGCTTCCCCAGCCCATCTCTCCTTCTCCTGGTAGCTTAGTGTTCTGTCTGTCTTCTGTGTTCTTACTTTCTGCCATCACTCAGCCAGTCCCAAGCAGTGGGATGAGGAAAGTGTAAGGAAAGCATTGTCTAAAACTGGTGCCATTTCGAAAAGTTGCCTGAATAAAAGTAATATGTTAACTTGATGCTTGTTAGTAATATGAGAAAATGTATTAGATGAATCAGTGTGCTGAAAGATATTACAAAATGGAATCTTTGATCAAAACAAGAATGGTAAACCAATGGGGCAGGAAGTGATTTTAGTCAAAAGGTGGTGCTTTTTCTTTGTCAGAGCATCACCAATCCAGCCCAACCTAAAGATACAGGTCTAAGCAATGATGCATACTGATCAAAAGATGAACCTTTACTAAATGTACCTGGTATCGGACGTTGGGGTTTTAAGCATCTCTGCCTACCTTTGAGAAAACAGTCTGTACAGGCACTTTCTCTGGTAGCGTAGTACCTAAGGCATTTGACTGCTAACCAGAAGGCTGGCAGTTCAAACTCACCAGCTACTCCTCGGAAGGAAGACAGGGCAATCTACTTCAGTAGAGATTCTGCCTCGGAAACCCAAGGAGGGGTCGTTCTGAGCCGGAGTCGATGCCACCGCAGTGGGTTTGGTTTTTGGTTTTTATAGTGTCCTTCATCCTTGGGGTTTTCCCTGTCCTCTGACACAAATATCACTTCTGCCTGCTTGCAACAAGGAGTTGCTTTTCCATTCTATAAAAAGGCATGTTACCTTCTGAATTGTTACCCCAGACAGTGGTTTCCAAATTTTTTAGTTTACATCACTATATTTGATTTGATGGAAAGACCCACAGTTTTCCAAAAAGTGTGGAATGCCAAAATTTTTAAGCAAATATAAAGGAGTTTTGAGCATTTGAAGTTAAAATGTTGTTGTGGAGCTAAAAAATAGTTGAAAATCACTGGCAAAATGTATAGAGAAGTACAAGAGTAGAATATAGACACACCGGAATAAGATGACACTGTTTTGATGTAGAATATTCTAGAATGGATACCTTTGTGCCCAACATTCTCTCCAGTTTGGAAATACAATGCCTATAGCCCTACACTGACATCATCTGCTTCATGCAGGCTAAGTCATTATTTTAATCATTATGTTATTCATAATATCACAGTCTTAACTGGCACGATATTTCAGTAACGAGATACAACTCAGCTACAACTTTCAAAAATGTATTTCTGCCTTCAGCTAAGTTTCTGTGTTCTTCCTAAAACTTGGGACTTTTCATTTGGAAAAGGTGAAAACTTGGGAAAAGAGCAGTATCAGTTGTAGCATCCTCATTGAGAAGAAGTGTCTGTTCACACCAGGTTTTTCAACACATATGTTGTTGTTGTTGTTATGTGCCGTCGAGTCGGCCCCGACTCATAGCGACCCCTCCTTGGGTTTCCGAGGCAGTATCACTACGGAAGTAGGATTGTCCAACCTTCCTTCCGAGGAGTGGCTGGTGGGTTTGAACCGCCAGCCTTCTGGTTAGCAGTCAAGTGCCTTAGGCACTATGCTACCAGAGCTCCTATTTGCCTCTCATAGGGATGGCTAAATATTATCATCCATAATGCACAAGAGTTGGTAACTTTTTGCACATTTCCATTTTTTCATTATGTCCTTTCTCAAACTCAGAAAATTAGAGTTTGGCAAACTGAAACTTATACAAAACTTCAGGAGATGGTTTCTTTGTCTTTGAGCCATTGGCTTATTCAGCATCAAATAAACTTTGGAAAGGAGAGGGACTAGGTGAGCATGCATAATGTAAGGACTACATATGTAAGTTCAAATCTCCTCTTTGCCCCAAATAACCTGTATTGAAACTATGGCTACCACACTCCCATTTCATTTGGCTTCATTAATTGGTTCATTAATGTTATTGTGTGCTGTCAAGTTGATTGTGACCCATAGAGACCATATAGGATGAAGTAGAACTGCCTCATAAGGTTTTCAAGGCTGTCATGTTTATGGAACAAGGAGTCTAGTGATGCAGGAATTAAGCACTTGGTTACTAATCAAAAGGTCAGCTGCTCCATGGGAAAAAGATGTGACAATCTGTTTACATAAAGATTTCCTTGGAAAACTTACAGGACAGTTTTACTCTGTCCTATAGGATTGCTCTGAGTTGGAACTGACCCCACGGCAATGGGTTTGGTTTGGGTATTTAATCTTTATGGAGGCAGATTGCCACATCTTTCTCCCACATAGTGGCTGGTAGATTCGAACCTGACCTTTTGGTTAGCAGCTGAGGCTTAACCATTGTGCCACCAGGACTCCCTGGTTCCTATTAAGGTTTGTGTTAATTGGTTTCAATAAACATTTTTTATTTTCTTTTTAATTGTAAGATGATTCTTTTTCTTTTCTGAACATTTACAAAATATAAGAAATTAAGGAAATATACTAACATCTCTTCACTCTGCCACCTTCCAGAGACAGATTTTGGTGCATTTCTTTCAGTCTCTCTCTCTGTCTCGTGCACGTGTTCCATTTTATTTTGCTTTGTTTTGTTTTCAAAACAAAACTGGGTTCCTTATTTAATGCTTCATTGCCGCTGGATTACCTTGCACTGTAAAGAGTTGATATTTTTTGTGAGTCAGCACATTGTTTTTCCTCTTGAATTTTAAAATGTGACTTTACTGAGGGGAATTTCATTTTCACTCATCTGAAATTACAAACAGATTTCTTCAGTGCCTGGGTTAAGCATGAAATTAAGGTAATTAAAGATGAATGAAACCAAAAGTTCCCTGAGCAAAATCAAAGTAAAAAATCAGATAGCATGACCAAAGCAATATTCCTCATAAATCCTGGAGTTTGTTCTTGTTTTGTCCTCCCCTTTTCCTTTTTCATACAGAATTAGATGAGAATTTGGGACCAAGGGACAGGTCAGAAAGGATTGCAAGTGGGAGAACTACTGCAGTGTTCATTTCTGTAAATGCTTGCAGTTTGTCACACAGTGATTATGTGCCAATGAAGTGTCATTGACTGTAGTACTAAAATGCCAGTACATTGTATAGGCACATAGCTGCCAATTTATGAATGCCTGACCTACTATAAAAGAAGCTCTGGTGGCATAGTGCCTAAGGCATTTGACTGCTAACTGGAAGGGTGCTGGTTCAAACCCACTAACTGCTATTTGGAAGGAAACTGGGGCAATCTACTTCCATGAAGATTTACTGCCTCCTTGAATTGAAATTGACTCAATGGCAGTGAGAACTTATTATAAACGAACTCTGGTGTGTAGTGGTTAAGACATTGGGCTGCTAACCAAAAGGTTGATAGTTTGAGCCCACCAGCTGCTCTGTGGAAGAAAGATAAGACAGTCTGCTTCCATAAAGATTTACCTTGGAAACCCAAGGTGGGTCACTGTGAGTCAGAATCAACTGAATGGCAATGGATTTGGATTTTTGGTTAACCTACTCTAAGGGGTCCCTGGGTGGTACCAATGGTAAGCATGCTTAATTGCTAACAGAGAGATTAGAAGTTCAAGCCCACCCAGGAGTACCTCAGAAAAAAGCTCAAGCTGTCTACTTTCAAATGGTCACAGCCATTTAAAACTCTATGAAATACCATCCTACTCTGACACACATGAAATCTCCATGAGTTGAATTGACTCCACAGCAACTGGCTTAATCTACTGCAATGCCCCTAGTCAAAGATCACCAGGAACACACCTGTAGTTAAATAACTTGGGTTTATTACTTGTTGCAGTGGGTGAGAAGACACAAGATGGGGGACCGAACAATGTTTCAGGAAGTAGGAGTTAGAAACAACCTTTTGGAGGAACAAGGCTTATGTTGCTGATTTAGAGGAGGATCTAAGAAAGTGGGGTTTGCTGTAGAATGGATGCTGTTAGAAAAAGAGGCACTTCCATATTTGGACATTTTATGGGTTGCACAGTGACTATGCTTTTATCTGTGCTTCAACAAAATTATAAAGTGACCTTCCTTGTTTTGTTTCATTTCATCATAGTCTCAGAGTAACCTGGTCTGATGTTGGAGAATGTTTATGCCCAAGAGGAGAATAAAAAACCTGGACAGTGAGCCTCAGGCCAGCTTGTAATAATATTCAGGTCGACCTGTGAAGGCCAGACATCAGAGGCTGCTCTTTTATTTCCCTCAGCTGGACACAGACCTCCAGAGTCAGTCTGTTCCTCCATCCTGCTTTGCTGGGGCTGCTCACTTTCCGCTCTCACCTCTGGTTGCTGCCTCTCCAGTGCCTCCTTTTTCACAGTGTGGCATTGTGTGTTAGGGTTGCCATAGCAGAATAACACAAAGTGGGTGGCTCTAAGCTCAGTTGCCACCGTGCTGGAGGCCAGGAGTCCGAATTTCTTCTCTGTCTCCCTCAGCATCTATGCCGCAGGATTTTCTTAGCATTCTTTGGATTGAAGAAGGATCCTCATGTGCTGTCTTCTCCCTGTGTGTGACTCTATTCCAATGTTTTTCCTATATTATGAGAAGTCACTCAGAAGAGATTGTTGTTGTTGTTATGTGCCATCGAGTCGGCCCCGACTCATAGCGACCCCTCCTTGGGTTTCCGAGGCAGTATCACTACAGAAGTAGGATTGCCCAACCTTCCTTCCGAGGAGTGGCTGGTGGGTTTGAACTGCCAGCCTTCTGGTTAGCAGGCAAGTGCTTTTAGCCACTACGCTACCAGAGCTCCTCAGAAGAGATTAGGATTAGGATTTACCTGACTGCAGTATGATTTAGTTAATTTAACTGATAACGTCTACAAATAAAAACCTTATTTCCGCAAACAAGGTCACAGTCACTGCTGCAGGGGTTAGGGATTTAACCTATATTTCATTGTTGTTGTTATTGTTGTTATGTACCACTGAGTCAGCTCGGACTCATAGTGACCCTACGTCCAACAGAACGAAACACTGTCCAGTCCTGCGCTACCTCCACAATCCTTGCTATGCTTGAGCCCATTGTTGCATTCAGTCCATAACAGCCCTGGACCTGCAATGGAATGCCATCAATCCCATTTCACTCACCCTGGTTAGAGCAAGTGAGGAGCTAGGTATACAGCACAAATACCTTAGTGGAAATTGGAGAGATCCGGGTGTCCCCCATTCCTTTTTCTCCCTCATATCATACAGGGGCTCAATCTCCAATCGTCACTTACTCTACTGATTAACTTCCATCCATTTCTTTTCATCTCCACTGTCAAGAACTTTCTTGGGCAGTACTAGCCACCTGGCTTCCTTACTGCCACCCTTGATCCTTCACAATCTTCCCCCACTCTGGTTTCACAAATGCAAATCTGGGAGTATCACTCTCCTCTAACTCTCCAAGGGGCTGAAAATAAAGCTCTACCTTATCACAAAGCTTGCCATGATTTGCTGTTTATATACTTCCTCAGCCTCTATCTTCTCATCACCTCAGTTTTCAAGCACATTGAAGTTCTGTTTGCTCCTCAGATGCACTTTACATAGAGATTATTTTTCAAGTCTTAGCTTTTGGATCTTCCATAAACCTGGAATCCATTCCTTTTCCTTCTTCCTTTCAACTTCAAGTCTACATATACTCTCCTTAAACTTACATCTAGTTCTTATGTAAGAAGGCCCTCAAAAGCTGCAGCCCAAGGAAGTTCACTTGCTCTGTGTTCCCATAACATATTATAACCCTCTTCATGACACTCGTCTCCTACTACTGTGATCACTCGATGTCTGCTTTTCCGGAAAGACAGTGCCTTACACAGGAGCTCTGGTAGCATAGTGTCTAGGCACTTGACTGTTAACCAGAAGGCTGGCAGTTCAAACCCACCAGCCACTCCTCGGAAGGAAAATGGGGCAATCTACTTCCGTAGTATACTGCCTTGGAGACCGAAGGAGGGGTCGTTATGAGTTGGGTCCGACTCGAGGGCACATAACAACAAGTGCCTTACACAGTGAAACATTGTGCCATTCACCTCTATCCCCAGAGTAAGTAATGAGTGCTCAATAAAACATCTGTTAAATATGTGATCATATTAATCAATGAATTAAATTTTATGTATAAATAAATGCTATTAGATTATATATCACTATTAGTACTAAGTTCTCTTTTAAGTTTTAAATAGGATTATATAGGCTGGAGGTTCAAACCCACCAGCCACTCCTCGGACAAAAGATGAGGCAATCTACTTCCGTAGTGATACTGCCTCAGAAACCCAAGGAGGGGTCGCTGTGAGTCGGGTCCAACTCGACCGCACATAACAACAACAACATGAAGGCTATGCAGGGAAATTAATCAGAATGCTCATTATTGTTCTGTGGGAAGATCGGACCTGAGTTGTAGGGGAAAAATACTCATAAACACCTCTCTGTTACACATCCCAGTTATAATAGGTGGGGGCTTGAGATTTTTCAGATATTTTGTGTTAAACGCTATTTTGTGTTCTATTATTTAATTTTTATATATTTATCGTCTCCAGTTTCTTCATATAGATCACATCAGCCTTGAAGACAGTGCCTCTATCTCTCATTTATTTGTTTTTTTCCACAAATCCAATCACTTTCTGATACATATGAGGACTGGAATAAATGTCAGTCTATTAGGTTTGATGTCTGCACTTATTAAATTGGGCATGTTTAATAAATTAATCAGTTTTCATGGAAAGGAATAAATGACATCTGCTCCTCTTCAGTTTTATGAATTTTTACTCATTCATTATTCATTTGGTGACTCATTGTTTATAGGACCCCTGCTATTTCTTGGCTCTATGTTAAATATTTGGGTTAAAAAAATGTGAATGAAAAGCAGCTGTCTTCCTTTGAGGAGTTCATAAGTACATAGATAATAGTAATGTGGGATAAATGCTGATAGTCTAAGCACAAAAGAATGATTAACTTTGCCTAAGGGATACATCAAATTGAATGAAGTTTTGAAGGGTAGGAAGAAAGAGTGCTTTGGTAATTGTTTTAAAAGCACAGAGGCAATCAAGGGTAGGGAAGTTAATCGGTGACTTGGGTGTAGGTAGAATACTGGTAGAAAATAAATTTGGAAAGATGGATTGGATCTGGACTAGGCTTTTGAGCCGTGTTAGTGAGTTAAAATTTTATCCTGTTGAGTGGTATGTGTGTATGTTGTTGTTGTTGTTAGCTGCTGTTGAGTTGACTCTGACTTATGGTGACCTTGTGTACAATAGAAGAAAGAGTTGCCACGTGCTGCACCATCCTCACAATGAAGAGCATCATGTCCATCATTAAAGCTAATGTGCCAATCCAGCTCACCGAGGGACTTCCATGGCTTCATTGGCCCTCTACTTCGCTAAACATGATGTCCTCCTCTAGTGAACAATGTCCTTTTGTGATCCATAAGGTTTTCCTTGGCTAATTTTTGGAAGATTGTCAGATCTTTCTTCCAACTGTGACTTAGTCCAGAAACTCTATTAAAACCCATCTACCATGGGTAACTCTGTTAGTCTTTGAAATACCAGTGGGAGAGCTTTCAGCAGCATAAGAACAAGCAAACTGCCACAGTACAACAAACTGACAGATGGTAGTGGTTGAGGGGTGTGTAGATACCACAATATGCTGGCTGAATTCCCCTTCAAGAATAAATAACTTAATCCCTCAGCTGCTAGGAGTCCTGCAGGCCACTTGTTAGCCTCAATTGTTAGCCTTCTATGGATATTGCTCCACCTGGAGAGAGTATTCTCATCCAAAGTCACACCTCCTTCCCACAGTGACCCACATCCAATAGTTTACTGATGTGAATAAACGTCTGTCCCCTTGACCCCAAATGAGAACCACTGAGAAGTCTTATCCCAGCTTCAGAACTCCCCTTAGGGTCAGCTGAAGTCCCATTGAGATGGCTTCTTATATTCACTTCCCCCTCTGTCTAATTCTACTATTTTCCCTTCTCTTCCACAATTATTCAAACTGAAGCTACTCCCTAAAGAAACTCCTACATGGCAATGTCAGTTTCTGAGTCTGCTTACTGGGGAGCTGAGCCCACAACAGGTGGTGATAGGAAAGGGGGAGACATAATAAAATATATGTTTCCTCATCACGAGCTTCTCTGCACATATGAAAATAATTAGGCTCTAAACAAAAATGCACATCAATTAATTTATTTCATCAGAGCCTATTCCTGTAGGGCTGAAAATGCTGGTATGGCAGCTGCAAAACCATGTAATGTTGATAATTTAAAACAATAGATCATTTTTCTTCATTATTGACGTAGTCATCTTCTCCAGGAGATTTTTTAAACATTACAATTCATTAAACTTTGGCTCAAACCCAAGTAACTATAATTTCTTGATATTTAGAAGGGAAAAGAAGAAATTTTCAATAATACTTACATTACTTTCCAATATTTCTTTTACTTTACTAAGGCAAAATTAATGTTTAAATTCTACAAAATTATATAGGTTCTACCATCAGATGATTGAAAAACACATCCTTATCTTTAGGATTTAAACATTTGGAAAACAAAAGGATGTGTTTTTCAATCATCTGATAGTAGAACCTATGAAATTTTGTAGAATAGAATTTAAACATTAATATGCCTTAGTAAAGTAAAAGAAATATTAAAAAGTAATGTAAGTATTGTTGAAACTTTCTTCTTTTCCCTTCTAAATATCAATAAGGCCATGCAGAATCACATTGCAATAAGGATTTCAGCTAAACTTTTGTTTTCCCAATTCTTTCTACCATCTCCACTGGATTACATTTACATCATTCATTCAATATGCAGTTATTGAGAACTTATTATAAGGAAGAAACTGAGAGTTATCATAAATATAATCCATCCAAACCTGCTAAGGAGAAACTTAGTCCCTGGCTTTTCCTCATGTGTTCCTGGGAGCGTCTTACATGTGTTCCTACAAATCTATCCTTGTCTGCTCTGGATCCCTAACCCACAGCACCACCACTTTGATTTCTATGGGTTTTTCCTACACCCCATAAGCATCACAGCCTCCTCCTGACACCACTGCAGTTTCCTGAGGCAAAAGAAACACTCTTTTATGGCAGTCTCAGCAGTCTTTCCCCAGCACCAAGTTGAAGCACTAGAGGCCTGCAGTTGCTAAAATTCTACAGCACTTAGATGAAAAAGAAGAAAGCCTCTCTCTTTGGTATGTGTTCCCATTTTTCTCCCTCAAGCATTAGTTCGATGGGGATATGGCCTGAGACATGGACATCATGCTGAATGCAAACTTGCTTCTTCCCTTCAGTGACTAAGACTTTGTCAATCTTTTCATGTCTGGCTCCTTCCCTTGGAATGATTCTCCTTCCAGGAGTGGCCTTATGTATTATTTGTTGTTGTTGTTATGTGCCATCGAGTGGGATCCAACTCACAGAGACCCCTCCTTGGATTTCTGAGGCAGTATCACTACAGAAGTAGATTGCCCCATCTTTCTTCCAAGGAGTGGCTGGTGGGTTTGAACCACCAGCCTTCTTATTAGCAGTCAAGTGCCTTAGGCACTACGCTACCAGAGCTCCCTTATGCATTATAGACAGTAGATATTTCTGAACCCTGTGGTGGTCACAATTTAGACTCAGGACAGTACAAAACGAAAAGTGACTATATAATGTCTACCTTAAGAAATTCTAGAATTTCTCTAATTGTTAATGTAGTTCAAGATGCCTTAAGGCCAACAAAAATTTGTACATGGCAAACAAAATTCTGCTATTTCCAAATACCCCACTATTTTTTTCTCCCTCAGAGAGTAATAAATACTAGACTTTTATTGAATATTCTTAAAAGAAAAACATTCAATACTATTCCAAATTTTGAGAACTGCCTCATTATCTTATATGAACAAGACATTAACATTTGGGGGGACTTATTTAACAGGTTCCTGTGTTTATTTAGTACTTTAAAATCTTTCAATGACAACAGAAGAAAGTGAAACATTGAAAAGGATATAACCTTACAAGTGGAATGAGAAATAGTGACACCTAAAGCCAGGAAAAAGGTGTTCTTGTGGTGTAGTACCTTAGGCATTTGACTGGTAACCAGGAGATTGGCAGTTCAAATCTAGCCACTCCCCAAAGGAAGATGGGGCAATGTACTTATGTAACACTATGAGTTGGAATCGACTCAATTGCAGTGAGTTTGGCTTTCGGTTTTAAAGCCAGGAAAAAACTCTTACTAATTATATTATAGGAAAAATGGCAATTTTTCAACAGAATAAAACATGTAATTCCCATTCATAATTCACCTATATCGCCACTTAATAAGGCCAGCAGAATGCTTTATTAATTGCAGAATAAATTTGCAATTTTGAGTAATTTAATTTCACTATACTAATTTGGATGAGTCAAGTGAAACAAAGGAATTAACTGAACAGTTTATTTCAGGTATAAATTTTATAGCAACCAAAATATATAGCCAGATACAACTACATTTTATTCCTTGGATAAATTTTGAGCACTTTAAAAATGGTAATTATGCTGCAAAAATTATAAAGTGACAACATATTTAAATGATTTAATTTCAATAAGATTTTCTTTCTTTTCTTTGTAATCATAAATTTAACTTACACCTCCAGCACTTTCATTGTTCATGAAACCATTCTGTTTCATTTGGAGTTGTTTCTTCTTCACTCAGGGTTATTGCATTATGAGCATCATGCAAGACATGCAGGATTCATTAGAAGGAAAAAAATGAAAAAATTCTGTTTGAATAGATAGCAACACAGGTGTTATCTATCTGGATTTCAAGCTTCAGAAAATAACCCATTGTCACTGAGTTGGTTCCAACTCATGGAAACCTCACATGCTACAGAACAGACCTGTGCACCACAGGGTTTTTTTGGCAGTAAACTTTACAGAGGCAGGTAGCCAGACTTTTCTTTCGTGGCACCACTGGGTGGGTTTGAACTGTCAACCTCTAGATTAGCAGCTGATCACAAACCACTTATGTCACCCAGACTTCACAGGCATATAAGAAAGAAGTCTACAACCTCCCTTTAGTACCACTTACAGAAAGTAATAAATCTTGTTGCACGAAGTTTTACATAAATGCTAGTTGTGATCTTTGGTTAACAACGTATTTTTTCTTTAAAGGCTTATTTTCTTGAAGGACCAGAAACTCAAGGCCTAGGAGGGAGAAATGAAAGGAGGGCAATGTCTAACAGAAGTCAAGATTTTTCCAGAAAAGCAGCAGAATGCTAAGAGACACTTTATTTGTCTCAATTTAGAAATGGCCTTAAAAGAAGTTAGAATGATGCCTGGATTGAATTGTGTGACTTGCCTAGGCCGTGATTCTCAGTATTAAGTAATTCTCCTCCATTTTGTGATCTGATATAATTACCCTGTATATTGTAAATCCTAACCTAGTTAATGTTAATGAGCCAAGATTAGAGGCAGTTATGTTAATGAGACAGGATACAGTCTAAGGATTAGGTTGTATTTCGAGTCAATCTCTTTTGAGATACAAAAGGGATTAAACAAGTGAGAGGAGATCAGAGGGACTTGACTATCACCAAGAAAGAAGAGCTGGGAGCAGAGAATGTCCTTTGGACCCATGGTCCCTGTGCTGAGAACCTCCTCACCCAGGGGAAGACTGATGCCAAGACACATGGAGATCTACAGGGGACACTGGGCCCACAGATGTTGAAAGGAGACAAGGTCCTTGCCCCAGAGCTGACACAGAGAGAAAGCCTTCCTCTAGGGCTGGCACCCTGAACTTGGGCTTCTAGATTCCTAAACCGTGAAAAAATCAATTCTTGTTTATTGAAGCCATCCAATTGTATCTCTGATATAGAGGCACTAGATAACTAAAACAAATGCTTAGGATACAATGTCGCTTATTTTGAAAGTTTGGAACTGTACAGACCTATTTGAAGTAAGTACCTTAATAATATTGGTTCCTTACAACAAGCAGAGTTTGCCAACACCATGTAGAATTCTAGACAAGTTTATGTTACAGCATTACACGTGAATATCTGGTTAAAATACAGCTCATTCATACTTTTAGCACATAAATAAATAGTTATACATTATAGACCAAAGTGACAAAATTTAAATTCTATAATCCAAGGATTGCAATTTCCAGAGATCACAAAGTATATGAATTCTAAGAGTTTTCCTTTTCTTTCTTTCTTTCTTTTTTTTTTTTTTTTTTTTTTTTGAGGGGAGTTATATAAACACAAACTCATCATTAGCATTTATTATAATTGACTGTGGCTAAATTATTGACCCACAACATTTAAAAACTACATTGGCACTTTTGTGATGCCAAATTAAAGTCATATTTTAAAATGCATTTAAAAGGTAAAGTCAAATTGTGATATATATTTCAGTTATGAAATATCACTTCAGAAGAGACATTTTATACTCAGAACTAGTAAAATAATTTGACCTGAATACTCACCAGACTCTGAAGAATTGCTATCATTTTCAAATTAGGAAGTTAAAATCAACCAGGCAAATTTATCAAAACAATCAGAGAAAAACTGTCACTTTAAGTACTAGATATTCAAACACACACGTTAGTAAATCTGTAACAGTCTTGGTTGTAAGGGAGTCATCCCAATATTCTAGAATAGGGCACTATTAACATTGTCAAAACATTTTAAGATTAAAATATATAATTCAACATATCTTATAGGGAATTGGCAGACCACTGATGGCACCCAGTTGGAGAAATATTTAGGTCTGAGCAAAGTTTTTTGTATTACACTTGCGTAGATGAACACTTTACTCACGCTGAAGCTCCTTGAAGAAAGAACCTGTGCCTTTTTACATTTGTAATCTCTTAATTCCACATAGATACTTGCTGGAAGTTGGCTGGGTGAAATTTAACGCCTTAATTAACACAGCACAGCAAAAGAAAAATTAGCTAGACTTTCAAATTCATAAATATGTTAGGATTTTCACTTTGGCTTACATATGAAGTATAATTAGTTCTTCGATTTCACAAAGTAAAACTCAAAAAAACTGAAAACTCAAAAGTGAAACCATCTAACAGACCGTTTGCCTTCATGTCTCATCAAAAGATAAAAATCTGTGTATCTAGTGCTATATATTTTCCAAGATCTTTTCAAGCATTTACTTTTCTGATTACTGTTATAAATGAGTCTATCATTACTTAGATGTGGCAGATAAAGAGACCAAAAAACTAGTCTGTTAAAAGCTACTGACAGAGCAAGTAAACAAAACAAAACAAAAAACATACATACACACACACACACACACAAAAAAAAAAAAACCTTCATGATCAATACAGTCTTCACAGATTTTAGATTGACATCTCTCAAATCCTTTAAGTAACAAGGTGGTTGATAAATGCATACCTAGCTAAATCTAATGGCAAATTGATTACTTCTGAGAATAACCTCAAGGGTTGAGAAGTAAGATCCCTACCGACTCTGAAATCTATACAAAATTGAAAAATTCACGTAGAAAAAACAAAACTTTAGTAACGAGAAGGAGAAAGAATAAAAACAGAGAAATAAACACAGAAACAAAAACAAAATAAGACTCTTCAAAACGTGCCCTTGGAGCCATTTATAATTCCCGGGCATATCTCAGTATCTACATTACTCATTTCTTAATTATCTAGGCTTCAACTTATTACCTGGTCACATGTTTTAAGTAGAATACAGGCAAGTCCCCAGTAAGCTAGTGATCATTGGGAATTAATTCCATGATGTACTGTTGGCTGCATATCAAACAAGGAGGATTTAGAGTTTATCACTTTGTCGAAAAGTATTTTCTTTCAGAGATGTAGCCATTACTAGAACTCATAGCATATAATCAGAAGGGTGGCGTAGTGCCTAAGGCATTTGACTACTAACTAGAAGGTTGGTGGTTCAAACCCACCAGCAACTCCTCAGAAGGAAGATTGGGCAATCTACTTCCATAGTAATACTGTCTTGGCAACCCAAGGAGGGGTCACTATGAGTCGGATCCACCTCCACGGCATTGAGCTTTGAACCTAGTAGAATTAAGGATAAATAAACTCCACAGGATGTAACCACATTACATCCAGTTGCACCCTACTTTTCTTTATGACAGAACTTTGGCCCATGAATAGTTGTTCTTTTTACTAATATTGGAAATTCTTAGTACAAAGCAAGTTTAGGGAACAGAGGAGAAGAAATTTAGAGTACAGTTTTGCACATGCTAAGTTTCTGGTAACTATTAGACATCATTTGGAGGTATCAAATTACATCAAATTCAAGAAAAACTTTAGAGCTGAAGATATAAATTGGATAATTATGCATAGACATGATATTCAAAGCAACTGGGAAAGAATGAGATCACCCTGTGAGTAAACATAGAAAATAGAAAACAATTGAGGACTGAATTCTGTGTTTCTCCAGCATTACAGCTCAGGAAGAGGAGATAATCCAAAAAGGGAGACTGATAATCAGCAAATGAAAGGAAAAAATGAGAGAGTGACACTGGTAAGACCTGGACAGAGGTGTCTTCTGCAAGTGAGCACTGACTACAATGTTTGGTAAGTGGAAGTTGTGGGTGACTTGTAAAGAACATTGTGGAATGATGTAGACTAGAGTGAGATTAGAGTGCTAGGTAAGGAAATGGATATAGGTCTCTTATAGATCTTTTACCAAAAAAATGTAGAAAAATGTAGTGATAGCTGAAGGAAAATCTACTTTCAAGGGGTAGAATTTTGTTCCATATTTTGAGATTAGAGATTTTACAACATTTGTGTATGTTCCATTAGTAGGAAAAAATACAGAAGCGAGGGACAATATTTTTAAGAGCAGAATTCTAGAGCAGGTGAAATGGAACCGGTGGAGAGAGTGGCCCCAAATGAAAGCCAGAGACTTCATTGCCCATTAGAGAAGATCAGTAATTAGTAGTGACAAGGACAGGGGCATGGTCGTTAAGGTAGGTCACTGAGGCTGGTAGAAAACAAGATCATTGGGAATATGGATGTGCAGAAATTGAAGGACCAGGCTAACAGATGAATCATC
Organism: Orycteropus afer afer; assembly: GCF_000298275.1. Classification (NCBI taxonomy): domain Eukaryota; kingdom Metazoa; phylum Chordata; class Mammalia; order Tubulidentata; family Orycteropodidae; genus Orycteropus; species Orycteropus afer. The sequence goes on along the minus strand of NW_006921650.1, from coordinate 4,438,632 downwards.
TTTGCACAATCCATTCTCTACAAGTAATAATTTTTGTGAGTTACCAAGGGATTTTCTACATGTACCCATGGAGGAAAACAGAGTGTCTCCTGCCTCTGCTCATTGCTGCTCTGAACTCTTCCCATGCTGGCTACAGATGCTCCCAAAACTTAGAGTGACTGGAAAATACTGAAGTCTGCTTCAAGATGAGAGAGGGAAAGGCACACTTTGTTCTGTCTTATACTCTGTTTCAATATTTGGTTGGGCCTGAAGGAACTGCTCTCACTTGAAAATCACAGCCCGTATTCTGCCTGGGTGCTCTTACACCACCAGAGTATCTTGGTCCAGGTGCTTTGAGTTCTTTCTCCCTCTAACTTTCAGACTTTGCCCCAGCATCCAGCCAAACTCTTTTTTCTTTATAGTAAATTCTCTTTTTTGGACATAGTTATTGAAATTATTCATGGCTTTTTTTCCTCCACAAAAATATTACCTTGCCCTATGAAAATTACTTGTTGCCAAACCAAACCCACTGCCTTCAGGTGGGTTCAGACCCATAGCAACCCTATAGGACAGAGTAGAACTGCCTCATAGGGTTTCCAAGGATGTAAACCTTTATAGCAGACTACCTTGTCTCCTGCTCAGTGGATGGTGGGTTCCAACCACTGGTCTTTTGGTTAGAAGATAAATGCCTTAAACACTCAGTCTTCCACCAGAGCTCCTTCCATGTAAATTGTTGCTGTTGTTGTTGTTGTTATGTGCCGTCGAGTCAAACCCGACTCATAGCGACCCCTCCTTGGGTTTCCGAGGCAGTATCACTACGGAAGTAGGATTGCCCAACCTTCCTTCCGAGGAGTGGCTGGTGGGTTTGAACTGCCAGCCGTCTGGTTAGCAGGCAAGTGTCTTAGCCACTATGCTACCAGAGCTCCTTCCATGTAAATTAGTCCTTGCAAATTCATTGTGGAAAACATAATATAATCTAAATAGCAATTAGAACTCTACTTGAAAAGCCAAGATGCCAATCATATGAGGCAACACAAATAATAGAAAACATGACAGTCTTGGGGTATAATGGTCAACACTGGAACAGCTCTCCTTACATAATTTCACACTAATTGCTGTGAGGACTGCAATTTGTAGAGTCTTAATATTAAAAGTATCCTCTTGCATATAGGGATAATTTCCTATTTGATTAAGGATCCAATTTTGATGGAAAGTACATGGAGCGATGAGAAAACAGGGATACATCCCAGCCTTCTGAATAATAAATGGAAGATGTTACAACTCACTTACTCTCACACAGCAAGAGGCTGAATCCATACTACTAAGCCCCAATGTCCCAATATGGATAACATTGCAAGGAATGAGAATGCCAGAACACTTAACTGTGCTCATGAGGAACCTGTACGTAGACCCAAAGGCAGTCATTTGAACAGAACAATGCATGCTTTAAAATCAGGAATGGTGTGCATCAGGGTTGTATCCTTTCACCATACTTACTCAATCTGTATACTGAGCAAATAATCCACAAAACTGGACTATTTGAAGGAGAATGTGGCATCAGGATTGGAGGAAGACTCACTAACAATGTGTGATATGCAGAGGGAACAACCTCACTTGCTGAAAATGAAGATGACTTGAAGCACTTACTGAAGATCAAAGACTGCAGTCTTTAGTATGGATTACATCTCAGTATAAAGAAAACAAAAATCCTTACAACTAGACCAATAAACAACATCACAGTAAATGGAGAAAAGATTGAAATTGTCAAGGATTTCATTTTACTTGGATCCACAATCAATATCCATGGAATGCAGCAGTCAAAAAAATCTGACATATTGCACTGGGCAAATATGCTGCAAAAGACCTCTTTAAAGTGTTTAGAAGCAAAGATGTCACTCTGAAGATAAGATGCACCTAACCCAAGCCACTGATATTTTTCAATAGCCTCATATGCTTGTGAAATCTGGGCAATGAATAAGGAAGACTGAAGAGTTGATGCCTTTGGATTATGGTGTTGGTGAAGAGTACTGAAAATACTATGAATTGCCAAAAGAGCAAATAAATTTGTCCCAGGAAAACTGCAGGCAGAATGCTCCTTGGAAGCAAGGATGGCCAGACTTTGTCTCACCTACTTTGATCACTGTGGTAGTCAAATTGTATGTCACATTGGCTGGGCCTGGTTATGAATGGCTGGGCAGCTGGATATAGTTACTCTCCATGATCAGACTGGTAATCAACTCCATGGTGTAATCTACTAGAGTAGCTGAGTAGCTGCTTTAGGGATATGGTCTGCATCCAGTATATAAGAAGACACTTTTGAGAAAGGTCTTGGAGCTTTTGGGCATGCTTGGACCCTGTATGTAGCCGAGTCGTTATCCAGCCTGCCATGTTATCTGCCAATCTTAGAATTGTTCCTGGACTTGAACCAGTGACCTGCCGTGTTGTTCATTAACTTTGGTACTGTTCCATTTTACTTGTCTAGAAGCTCAGTGGCATATTGCCTAAGGCATTTGACTGCTAACCAGAAGGCTGGCGGTTCAAACCCACCAGCCATTCCTCAGAAGGGAGGTTGGGCAATCTACTTCCATAGTGATACTGCCTCGGAAACCCAAGGAGGGGTCTCTATGAGTTGGATCCGACTTTACGGCAGTGAGTTTGGTTTGGTTGGGTACCTGGGCTTGTCAGCTTCAGCAGCCAGCAGCTGCCTGAGCTAAGAAACACTTCCAGCTTCTGTGGGCCGGTAGCGAGAGGCAGAGTTGAAGCCCAAAGTTGAGAGGCCTTTTACCAAACCCCTAGAGCTAGCACTTTGAACTTGGACTTCTGGCCCATAAGAGAATAAATCCCTGTTTGTTAGAGGCACACATTTGTAGTATATTTCTATTAGAGCAGCACAAAAGAACAAAAACATTTATATTGTCAGAAGGGACCATTCCCTGGAGAAGGATATCATGCTTGGTAAAGTAGAAGGTCAGCAAAAAAGGGGAAGACCCTCAATGAAATGGATTGACCCAGTGGCTGCAAGGATGGATTCAAGTATAGCAGGGATTATGAGGATGACGCACAACCAAGCAGTGTTTTGTTCTGCTGTACATAGAGTCACTATGAGTTGGAGTCAACTCAATGGTACCTAACTAAACAAGCCCCACTAGGCAGCCAATGTGGGAAGGAAAGCAGGAGTTATAAAAAGAAAGGAAATTTGTCCATGTCTCCTAAGGATCTGCTGTCTCAGTCACGACTGGATTTCAGGGACAGGGGATGACATTATGTGACCTTGACTCATTATTAGTATTGCTGGTAAATCTCATAAAGCTCCTGATTAAAAATGTCAAGTAGGAGAAGACAAACATGGTAGCAACTGATCTGAAGTTAGGAATAACATATCTATGAATATTGGGATGACTTTCAATATAATCCTTCATAATGAAACAAGAAACCATATAAAATTGAAGTCCCAGCTAAAAGAACAGAATTAACTTTTTTTTTTTTTTTTTTCAGTTTTGAGGCAATAACTTTGGGCCTATATAATTTATACTAGAACCTAAGTACACATTTCAATGAATCTCAATTTATAAGAGCCATTTTGCTTCAAGGGGGGAAAAAAAAGTACCTGTTGGAAATGTTTTCTTTTCCTTTCAAGGGGAGGTAGCATAAGAAAGAGAAGATTGAGAAGTCCACACTGCTGCTGTAATTAACATCATGACATTTAACTGTCAGTTATTATTTCTAAACTATTAACTTTTATGAATGCTATTTAGATTATGATGCCAATGGTTAATAACATTGTCTCCAAATATATCAGTGGATAAAGAATACAAACTTCACAGCAGCTTTTTAAATTCTGCAATCTTTCCAATGTTTTTTGCGTGGAAAGTGAGTAATAGTTTAGTATTGTCATATTTTCTTTTATTTGAAAGTACCCTTTACTTCTCTCAACATTGAACTCCTTTGAAGATAGTCCCCTGAAGTAATTGTGTGAGATTTTTTGAAATTGGGGTTAGAATGGTCCCTGCACATGGCTTCAGTATCTTGTACTTGATGACTTGCACAATTCCTGGCACACAGTAGAGCTCAATAACGACTGCTAAGAAAGTTACCTAGACACTGGTTAGTGCAAAAAGTTAACCTGCTCAGCTGCTAACATGTTAGTAGTTCAAGTCTATCCAGAGATGCCTCATAAGAAATGTCTAGAGATGCACCTCCAAAAATTCAGCCATTGAAAACCCTATGGAGTAAGTTCTACTCTGTCACGCATGGGCTCATCATGAGCTAGAATTTACTTGACAGCAACTAATAAAAAGAGTTACAGTAGCTAAGGCAGATACTTAAACCCAATTGAGAGCTAATCGTTAGCAATGCAGGTTTTAGGAAAGAAAAGCCAAAACCAAAACAAAATATGCTGCTTATTGTATTAATTTTTTTGGCTCTACAAATCTTTCATAGTTTCTGCTTATGTTACTATGGATGGGTTCCAAAATTCCAAAGCCAAATCTGGCTATTAATTCCATGAGAAAAATCAATTATGTCTTGTAAAAAGAGAACATTTTTCAAAATCTTGTTGGTTGCGTTATGTTTTACCTAATTAATCTAACAACTCAAACTCTGGGCTTTTTAAGGGCATTGTCTAGGGATATCTTTCAGGATACTTAGGGATTTTATGAACCATACAATGGAGTTGTTACACTGAAACATTTTTAATTTATGTTTTTCAAATATTAGTCCAAGAAGACATTTCATTTCTCTTGTCTGATTTTTCCCTGAGGATGTGTGTGTGTGTGTATGTAAGGAATCAATAAAAAAGTGATTCTCAGAAGGAAAATCATTAAATTCTCTCCCTTACAGGTGGACAGAAGTCTCTTCAATAAGGCATGAAGTAGGTTTATTTCTTATTAATAAGTCGAGACAAATGATTCTCAGTTTTGAATGTACCTGTAACTGCAAGGGTAAGTTAAAATGCTCATAATCCAGTTGGCTACTGTCTCTCCAGAGTGCAAGAGGGAGCTTGGGTATCTAAATGCATTCAGAGGGAAGCCCTAAGGTATTCACTCAGGAGAGCTAATTGTCCGCCCACTAGGGAAACATCATAAAACAAACACAGATTTCCAAGAGGGGTCAAGTCCAAGGATAGCACAGAAACCGCAAAACCAGCTCTAACACATTCAGGCAGCAGAGAGGCAACTTCAAGGGATTGCCAAGCAGCACTCAGAAGATGGTCAGAAATGACCAATATTTGTTGTAGAAATAAGGTCTGCCAGAGGCTGGTCTCTGTTTAACCATGACAACATCTTTGTTCCTTTTATTGACTTTTAACAGTACTTCACAATTGTAACAAAAGAGTACCTAGCATTCATACAGCAACTTTAACTTTTTATAATACTTTTATAGTTATCATCTCAATGTTATTATCAGAACATACCTGTGAGCGATATTTCATATATGGATCTCCAGTGTGAGAATGGAAATTGAGTGTCTGAGTCATACACAGATTGCATGACTCTGAACATCAGCTTCTGTGTGTAGTTCAATGGTGCCCTTTTGCAAGGAAAGAATTCAGAGTTCTCATCTATGCCCTCGTGACAGAGAAATTGGGAAAACACAGACTTAATCATTATATACACCCTAAAGCAAAATGTTAGTTAATCTTCACCACTTATTTTCATGGATGAATTTAGTCAAGTTTTCACAAAAATACTCATTCACAGGGAAAAGTCAGTTGACAATGATGAACCCTACTGAGCACAGTTTAAGCTGCTACATTAGTTTTCCAAAACGAATGCCCTTTATATTTCTCCCTTAAAGGTAACAATTCTGAGAGAAAGTTAGATATTATTAGTCCTTGAAATAAAAAAAAACATCGGGAACTAATTTCATAAACTTAAATGAATGCCTTAACTTTGTTGTGTGACAGGCCATGGCCAGACCTCCAGACCTCTTCACAAAAACTACTAAGTAAACCTATGTGGGAAATACCTAGACCCTAGGGACACAACAAGGTAGGGTGTATAATGTGACTAAGGACGGACAGCTGTACCTAGAACCCATTTCTTCATCCTTCTGTGCTACTTGATAATGCTGAAGGTGACCATGTAACTTAATTGTAGCCAACAGAATCTAAACAGAAATGATATGCATCACATTCAGTCCTGGCTCATAAAAATGCTTCTAACCCCCCTCCCCATTTGCCAGCTTGATGCAACAAGCACAGTGACTTTGGAAGTGATATGCTGAAAATGACAGAGCCGCAAAGTGAAGCAAGCCCGGAGCCCTGAATCAATACATGGACAAGAGTTATCTACTGATTAGGAGCACCGATGTTGGAAGTTACATAGCACAAAATTTCCATCATGCTTGCTTGAGTTATTACACATGTTGGAATGTGTTTATGACAGCAGGTAGCATTACTTTAAGGAATGCTTAAAATACTTGGCATACACGCAGAAAGGAGAACTTTGCATTAGAATGGCTCAGCAAGACTTCAGGACACAGAATGTGGACATTAGAGCTGAGTGCCACAATTTTGATGAGTAGCAGAATTATTGTCTCACATGAAATCATAATCACACAGGTGTTATAGTGATTTCCTCGGCTGGAGTAAAGCTAAAACCCTGGCATAGCCTAAAAAGATTCTTCTCCCTGAGCAGGGTGAGGCCCATCACCACCACCCTGGATACATCCTCATGAGGAAAGGAAAGGAGGAAGTCATGATCTCCAAGATGTATTCTTCTCCAATTCCTTGATACTTGATAAAGCTTGTGAGTAGAATGACTTGGTGTGGGTAAATGCCATTTCAGTAAACTGAGTGCTGGTTTTCTCCAATCATTTATGTGTAATTGCTATGTAGAAAAGAAAGAATTCATGGGAAGATAATGGAAAAGCCACTTTATTTTTATTCTGACTGCACCTTTAAAAGTGTTTTGTGGGCATCCTTTGTCCTCTGCCCCTGGATGAAATTTAGGGGAAAATCCTCTAATTTTTCTGAGTGTTTCATGTCAAACATAGACTCAATTCAGTAATTACTATGGCCAACCCAGTGCTGTAATTAATACTTTAATATTTATTTAAAGTAAAGCTTCACCTTCACTTTACCTAGTTCTTCTGCAGGCTAGTTGCCCTCAGTTGCACTTAAAAGGACTTACATAAGCTTAGACTTAGAGAAATCATTGCTCTATCAATATTAGATGGATATATAGTATCTGATACCTAATCCAAAAGTACAAAATTAATTTGAATTAAAAACGAAAATGTCTACAATTGGAGAAAAATGAGATTAAATTTTTTCTGCTAATGATTTAATCATATTTGTCTACTGTTGTGTGCTGTTGAGTCAATTCTAACTCATAGCAACCTTACTACTACCCACTAGAAAATATTGAATATCAGCCAAATCATTTTAAAATCTGTCTTATATCCTAATTCCATCAATGACACTGGGATTTGTTTTAAGAAAAAATAATACATATTTCTTTCTGAATATTAATTCATTGTGGCAATGTGTTACCTCAGGCAACAATATGAGATACTTATTACAAATGCAATTTATTCTACACCATAAAAAATAACTAAAAATGCTGCAAATCACAGAAGTGGTATAACCAATGAAGTGAAACATATTTCAGATCCATTACATTTCAAAGTATGCTTGTTCCATTTCTACACACTAACTTGCATTCCAGAAAGTCAACACCATTTTTTAGAATTTAAATTTTATTATAAGAAGAAAACATTTTAATAAATGTTGATAATTGTTGGAGTTGCCTACATTTTGGTCATATTGTATTTGAGAATTTGCAGTAAAGATAAACAAGTCAAACTAAAACCAAACTCACTGTTGTCAAGCCACATCCGACTCATAGTGACCCCTCTTGGGTTTCCAAGGTGGTATCGCTACAGAAGTCGATTTCCCAATCTTCCTTCTGAGGAGTGGCTGGTGAGTTTGAACCACCAGCCTTCTGGTTAGCAGTCAAATGCCTTAGGCACTATGCCACCAGAGCTCCCATAAATAAGC